>NC_138198.1:95777830-96287984 GCF_964194105.1 Spermophilus citellus | reverse complement strand
AAAAACTGCCGCAGTCTGGCTGGGCACAAAATACCTGGGAGATCACGAGCCACTTGTAGGTTCAAAACAGGAACTACTTTATTGCCCGAACCCCACAGGAACACAACCGGAACTCAAGGGGAACTCCAAGAGAACTCAACGGGAACTCAAAAGTAGTGGGCACCTGAGGTAGCAGGAGCCTCCTTATTGCCAGCCAGCAGAGGTTTATAAACACAACTGAATACACAGCTTGTTTCAATTCAGCATCATTCAGTTACAGCAATCAGTCATTATCTTAATAATTATACACAGCTTAACTTAATTATCATCATCTTAATGGCTCACTGGCGTCACTTCTCAACGACTCCTGGCAAAATGCCAGGCGCCATCTTGACTTGGCTGTGGCTCTCAACAAAAAATATTTAAAATAACTCAAGGGTCAAAAAAGAAATTAAAATAGAGATTGTAAAATGTTTATAACTTGTTCAGACCTTAACGTTTTGGAATACAACTATAGGAATAAACATTGGACATGTATAGCCTTAGCTTTGTTCTGAAAGAAGAAAGACTAAGGACTGGGGATATAGCTCAGTTGGTAGAGTTCTGGCCTTGCATGCACAAGGGAGAATAAAATCATGGCATTTGCAGGTAAATGAAGGACATTGGAGAAGATAATGCTAAGTGAAATTAGCCAATCCCCCCAAAAAACAAATAACAAATGTTTTCTCTGATATAAGGAAGCTGACTCATAGTGGGGTAGGAAAGGAGAGCATGGTAATAATAGATGAATTCTAGATAGGACAGAGGGGTGGGAGTGAAAGGAAGCGGGCAGGGGATTAGCAAAGATGGTGCTATGTTGACAGACATCATTATCCAAAGTACATGTATGAAGACACAAATTGGTGTCAACATACTTTATATACAACCAGAGATATGAAAAAATGTGCTGTATGTGTGTAATAAGAATTATAATGCATTCTGCTGTCATTTATTTTTTAAAAAATATTTAAAAATTTCTCCTTTTTTTTAAAAAAAAAGAAAGTCTAAAACTATCAAAAAACATCATTGATGTTAAAAGGAGAGAAAGGACAGCAGACTATTTCTAAAGAAAAGAGAATGAATAAGTCAATGTTAAAAAAATAAATACAACACACAGAAATTAATTAAATGGAAAACAATGATAATTTAGGTAGGATTCCCAAAGCTAAACGTGTGTATGTCTGCATTTTCAAAGACAAACAAAATACACATTTTTGGTGAAACTGATTAAGAAAAAAGAACAAATTCCTTTTAAAAGGATGAAATGATAGGTGCTACTTAGATCAAAAAGTAAATAAGAAAACATAATGAACAGTTTTATTTCAATTAAACTTGAAAATGGATAAATTTTCAGAAAAAAATTAAACATTAAAACTGACTCAAAACAAAACAGAAAATCATTTTATAACCAATGAATAAAATAAATCAACAGATAAAAATCTTCCTATAAAGAAACAGCAGGCCAAAATAATTCACTAACAAAAACAATTTGAGTACAGAGAAACACTAATTCATACTTATTTTTATATTTTCACCCTGAAATACAGATTTGCAAAAGTAGTTCAGAAAATGACAATCCACCCTTTGTTCAACTTCCCAAAATGTTAAAATCTTACCTAATCCTAATAAATTTGATAAATCTAAGAAATTTATATTGCCAAATCATTTAACTAAACCACAGATATTATTTAGTTTTGCCAGATTGCACCTTAGTATCTTTCTTCTATTCCAAGATCCCATGCAGATACCACATTGTATGTGGTCATCATGACGCAATTTCCTCTGGTTTGACAGTTTCTTGGTCTATTCTTGCTTTTCGTGACCTTGACCCTTATAGAATATCTCTCGCTTTCAGTTTGGATGATGTTTCTCCTGCATTGTGAATTCTAAGGAAGAATGCTACAGGAGTGAAATTCTTTCCCGTTAACATCGTCAGATGTATTAACATGACTTACTTTCCGCAATGGCGAACTTGATCACTAAACTCAGTTGATGTCTGCCTCTGTAAAATTCCCACCTATGTAACATTACTTATTTTTTATTTCCAAATTCTATTCATTAAAAGTAAAATCACAAAATTCAGCCAACGCACAGTGAATAAAAAGATGAAACTCTATTTCCCAGAGAAAAGAACATCTCACAATGCGTGATCATATATTAAAACCACTGTATTAATTAATAAATATATTGGAGGAAATATTCCAGGTTATAATTCTACTATTCTTCCTTAAAATTTCAAACACGAATATTTGCAGTATATTTTCCCTTAGTGTTTATTTCTCTCCTTTTGTAGATGATTCTCTGAGTAAGATTTGTGCATTCTCCTTCCTGTATTTAGGTGCATATGTGTGTGTGTGTGTATGTGTGTGTGTGTGTGTGTGTGTGTGTGTGTATAATATGCATATCTATTTTATACTTTGGGTTATATATAATAGGACTATCATTTTTGTTGCTGGTATTTAGACTCTGGCAGATCTTCCAGATTGACTATGTTTCTGATGTTTTCTTTCTTTTTTAACATTTTACTTTTGTAATTACAAGATGCTCTAAACATATCTGTCCTTCCCCTCTTCCAAAGCTAGCATTGGTCATTTTTACAAGATGCTTTGGGTTCTCCTTATTGGACAAGACTGTCAGAAACAAGGATAGGGTGCTAAGTGTACTTAATGCTGACACTGCTTCTAGGAAATAAATGCATATGTACTCACACCTGTTGCACACATCTAAATTTCTGTTTCTATCTTTCTGGTACTGAGGTACATGCACACTTGAATGTCCACTCAGACCGCAGCAAATCAGAGATCATTTCAGCCTTTCCTCCTTGCTTATTTGCAACTTCTACCTCTGACAGTGAGAAACTCAGATTATCTACACTTTGTTTATTTAACTATGTTATCTTTGTGAATTACATACTGCACTAATTACTAAGCCATAGACCATCCCACTTCCAATAAGAAACAAAGTTACCAACTACAGTACAATGTTTATATGTGGTTCTTTTTCTTTGTGTTCTTACAGTATTTAGTCAAATCATTGTCTTTCAGAGTACCTTTGTCAGTTATCCACCTACCCCCTTTCTCTTCATTGTAATATAGTTAGCTTTATTTGTCACAGTCCATATTTTATTGTAGGGTAATGATAACTCAGACAACTTTTAGTGTTTGATGTGTTCAACTCTGTGGATTTTGATCAGTGCTTAGAGTCATATATCTAACTCAGTGGTAGGTTATTATGGTGGAAAAAACTTTCATCACATTAAAATGTCTTACACTGTTACTATTTACTAAGTCACCTTATGCTAATCACTGGAAAATACTACATATTTTCTGGTACTTTAGTTTTTGTCTCTTTCCAGAATGATCTGTAACTGAATCATGAAGTATGAATTCTGTGCATTTGTCTCATTTCACCCAACAAAATACACTTAACATGTATCTGTTTGGTAATACAATTCAGTAGTTTGTTTTATTTCTTTGCTGTGTAGTATTTAACTATATGGATGCTAAGACATTTGTTTAAATCTTCATCTGTTGAAGGATTGTTTCTAGTTGGGGACAATTATGATAGCTTCTATACACATTAATATATAGGCTTTTGTTTATTTGAAAATTATAATGTCATTATTTATCACTGCAGTATAATATGAAATTGTTTTATTGCCCTGAAGTCAAAAGAAGTCAAATAAAACAACACACAAAATGAGAAAAAAGGGCTTGACTAAATATCCAATACACACATAAAACTGAGTACAGAAAGAAAAATATAGAAAGAATAGGTCATATACGCAGAGAAATTCTTAGACAAATTGTACATGCCATAGCAAGTTTCTTTGAGCTCACTGCTATATTGTACTTCATCTGTATAGTGCTTTTACCTCATCCTTGAGTTCCATTATTAATATTTAAAGCTAGAAGGGCAAAATATCTTAAGCTAAACAGGGAGGTGTTAGATGTAAAGTAATGGCTTTCAAAACATCAACAGGAACACACAAAGTAAAGAGGAACTACATCTTTTTTCTATGTTAACTAGGAATAATTGGTAGAGGTAACAAAGTTTATAGAATTGTTTTTTTAACAATTTCATTTTCCAGCAAAATAAAGTATATTTTCTCCTGATGAATACCAGTCACTAACCATGCCAAACAAATCTTAAATGCACTGAGTCCTCATAGTTAATCCCAGCCCTGAGCATCTGGGGTTTTCTATGCGCATGTGTTTCAGTATGTGTATTTGAGTGTGTGTGTGTGTGTGTGTGTGTGTGTGCGCGCGCGCACGCACGTGCACACACGCGCACATATATAATTGCCCACAAACATACTTTTAATTGCATTTTATAAAGTATATCTCAGTTTTAAAATACACAAAACATTTTGTATTTTTTAAAAACTGTGCTTATTAAATTTGTCACATAGGAAAAGATTTTCTTTTACAAAATGCAAGAGTGTTTGGCTAAATCATTTTCCCTCTTTTTTTTTTTTTCTGGAAGGCATCTTTCTCAGAAATTCTCATCCCTACCTTCTCTAAATTTTTGTAAAAAGAATTTGAATATAAGATATTGGCTTCAGAGTATGGATTCCTCTTCCAGGCAAATTTGCTCAGACCTCTTATCTCTAATTAAGGAATTAAATTCTCTGCCCTATGCTAAAAAGTTCCAGCCATCCATGATTAGAGAATGGGGGTTATAAATTGAAGAGGGATTTATTGTGGTATCCCTAAAATCCCAATATTAAGCAGATTGTTTGACAAAGAATTACAACAGAATTGTGGAGACAGAATTTAAAATGAAGGTTTTTGAGTTTCCTTGTCCAAATGCTGTGGGCCCAGAGGGGTGACATCTGAAAAGATGAATGGTCTTTAATCTCCTTGTCCTAGTCACATTTCAGTGCAGCTGGTCAGGGACAGTGTTGAGAGCTAGTGGCTCCTTCTTCCACTTTAGCGTTTTCTCTTCTGAGTCACAGGACTGCCAATGGATGCCACTTTCCAAAGTCAGTGGGGACATTGGGAAAAAAAAAATGAATACATCACCTCTTTATTTCTACAAATCTTGATCATCCTTTTTTCTGTTCCCCCCAATCATCCTTTATGAATTAATAGGAGAGAAATTAGATTCATAAAATGAAAATTATAACTCAAAGTCAAAGGAAATCAGAGTGAGGCAGAATGGTCCTCAGAGATAGAGAACAAAGACGAGAAAGACAAAGAATAGGGAAGGGCAAAGTGAAGCAAAGACAGGGGCAGAGAGAGAACATGGGAGGCCCCAGATGGCCACGAGCAAAAATTAGAACACGGTTCAGCCTAAGCTTCTCATCTTAGGAGACCCCAGAGATAGGTGAGAGTATATGGAACACTCCCTGCCAAGGAAGTTATTTTGTGATGAAAGGTTACTACAGATTTGATATTCCAAAAAATTTATAGCACACAATCATCTTCTATCATGGAATAGCCAAAGGCTGGACATTCCACTTCTAGAAGGCCAAAATCAGTTTAAATAACTGGACAATAGTATAGTCCAATTACACATTGTCTAGGGATCATTTCGAGTCACCCTGCTTCCCATAGTGTTTTATGTATTCTTCTTCACTTCTTACCCACATGAATGCATACAAACAAGAACTATCATAGTGCCATCTTTCCCTGGCGAGGGAAACATCTCCCTGTTATTAATGTTCAAAGTTGAGAAAGATAAGCTTGGCTTAATATGGACAAAGAAGTGCAGTTAAGAAAGAATTATGGTGAGTTCATTTCCCAATGATTGGCAAAATATGCTTAAATACAAAAGAGAGAGAAGGGCTTGCTAATGGTAGGACATGCCCATCAGTGAGCTGATAGAGGTAATTACTCCAGATACAGTATAGATTAAAAAAAAATGAACCAAAGGCCCATGGATAAATTTAGCCAAAGCAGAGCCACACATGAATCTAAATGGAAGCTTTAACTCAGTGAGCATTTCTGAGTATGATAAACAAGGCAAGAAGGACACCCTACTGCAGTTCTTGCAGGGCCCGTGTTGTCAACAGCTCTCTGGCATGAAAAGGACTAATTTTTTCAAGGATTTCTGTGCTTCTACAATTTAAGGAAGAAAGTTAAAGGCAGACCTGAGGCTGGTATGAATAGGATATATATGGGAATGAATTTTTGTGTGGGTGAGGTAGCTAAAGATTAGACCCCCAAAAGATTTCTTCTTGTCTAGGTGTTTTAGTGGAACACACTGCTGAAACTTTGCTGCTTCTAAACTTCCTTTTTTATCACCTTGAATTCAAAGGCAACATGATATATCTCCAAGTCAGTTAACATTTTACCAACGGGCTCTACCTATGGTTATCAAGCCATCTTCTACATGTTTTGGAACTGATTTCCTTTGCTCTTGAGCTTGGTTGGTATTTCTTTAAATACACAGATCTACAGCTTGATCTTATGATCCTTATCAGTTATGTTAGCAAATCCTATGATTTTCTCATCAGACTGTCCCCTGTGGCAGGAACACCAGCAGGGGTGAAATAACAATGATGCCAATAGTTACCTTCAGATTCCCAAGCTGATGTACATATCACAAGGCCTCTTAAGTAGAAAATTCAAGTGATATCCCCCATCCACCTCTCCTAGGCTGAATTACACACTCAACATTGCAACATCAAAGATGAGTCTGCTAGCTGCTCCAAATTAGCCCCTATTGGGTATTATACACTGTGTCTAGATCTAGAGATCCCCACATTTATATTTTCAGTTTTGACCTTGCTTGTAAAAGATTTGCATTCTTTCAATGATGGTACACAACACAGAACCCAATGGAATAGACACAAGGCAGAGCTCTGTTACTTACAGGAGGTTGCAGAGTAACAATAAGCTGGAACTGTACAGGGAGGCTCTTATATATGGGAAGTATGGTAGAGCTAGGTTTCATTGGCTCCCCAGGGACTAGGTAGCTTGAATAATTCTGAGAGCCCAAGAAAGAAATTGTTTCTCTTGGGCATTCTATGTTCATGGATCACTATGCATGTACTACAACCCAGGAGTCCGATAACCTAATAAAGAAAGTAGTTGGGATGAGGGTTTAACAAATTTTCTGCCAAGGGGAAATGAAAATTGTTAGCTATACCTCAAGCCTTGGCCAAGACAGCACTTGGGAAATATTATACTCTGGATCTCTCTCCTAAATGCCAGTCTCAAATATTTTATCACCTTCTAGACATTTCTACTTGGATTGCTAATAGACACCTCAAACTTGAAATGTCCAAAAGTAAATTTATGATCTTCTTTGCCCACACCTGCTCTTCCCAAAGTCTTCCTCCATTCACAATACTGTTAAATTGCTTTTAATCCTGTGAAATATCAAGACTTTCACCCATTTCCATGTCTGTTTCCAAATTTTCTCACCTGTATCATGCAGTGAGTTGACAGGTAAGGTGGTGGCTTGCTGTACAGTGAGATGACATGGCTGGCAGCTTGACCTTCTCGAAAATGATGTAGACAAGTGTTGAAGCAACAGGAAACAGGACTCAGACAGGTGGACCAGCTGTGACTTTTGATTTATAGTGAGTACCATCATAAGTTTTTATATTGTGTCACCAGCTTCGTTCTAGTCAATGGTGTTAATCTTGGGTGACAAGTCATGAATGATAAGCAGCTGTAACTCTGAAGTTTCCCCATATCACACATTTGACAGGGCTTGAAATTTTGACCTGAGATAAAGTATCAGCATCTTGTTTACCATTTAAGGACAAAACTTGCAACTTAGAGCTCCAAGAAAAAATTTGAAAGTTCCTCAATGCATGCCCACTCACACTAATAAGTTAATCCCATTAATTTTAAATAATAATACTTATCTCATCAATGTGAAAAGAATAAAGAGTTAATATTAATTCATCTTTGATCCCATTTTTTTTTCATATGGATACTTTCTAGTACACACTACTGTGAACTCTAATTCAAAATAGCTTTCCACCAATCTTGTTAATTAACATTAAATGCATGGATAATAAACTTAAACATTACGGTAATAAGATTTTTGGAGCTGTTCTCCTTTGCAGAACTATAAAACTGAAGAACTAAAAGGAACTTCAAAGTTAATCTGGCCTGAAACCTCATTTAAACATGAAGTAACTGGAGCTCAGTAAGGAATTTTCCCAAGGGCCACACTGTTATTAAGTGAATGAAAAGGAATTTTAACCCATGCTTTCCAATTATAAGTAAGGATGCTTTCCATTGATCACACTATCCTTCATTCCTGTTGACTTAACCATTTAAATGTCATTATTTCTTTGTATACTCTTTGGCTTTCCTTCCCAGTATAAAGGCATATTGGTGGTGAAATGAGGGTATAATTAAAAAAAAAATGAGAAAGCAACTGGATCCAGAAAGGATATCTTTATAATCCTAAAAACAAATAATAATAAATTTAAGGTGATGAAAAATGGCCAACTAAATGTATAGAATAGTCTACAAAATTATAAGAATCACAACATGCTTTGGAAAATTTATTAAGGGCAAGGTGACTGGAAACAGTGTGAAAAGTTACAAAAGCATCTACAAAGTTTGACACACAGAAAGTTGCTTTCTGAGGAAAGAAGGAAGGCATCCAGAGAAGATTTTGCTTTCATCTTCACTGTCAAAATCAAAGCTCAAGTCAGTTTAGCTCACAAGTTTTAAGATTCTATAGAAATCTTTTTTGTCAACATTAGATTGGAATCCAACCCCCGTATGGGCCCCTTCTCCATATAAACTCACTGTCTGTTTAAAATCTCTTTCATTCATTTCTGTTGTGGAGAGATGAACTGCTGATGCCCGTTCTGGGACTGGCTGGTCCCCACATGGCCATCTCCTGACACACTTCCTTGACCAATGGCTTGGGGGAAGCACAGCAGATATGCACAAATACAGAAGAGTGAGTCTATAAAAAGGACGGAGACCAATTATTCTCATTAGTCAACAAGGACAAAGTGGGAGCTGATGGGGCTTCTGTTTCAACAGAGGGAGAATTTAGGTTAATTATTAGGAAAATCTTTGTGACTATTAGGACAGTTAGTACTCTGGAAACAAGGTACCCAGGGAGCAAGCAAAATCACTTTCATTTAAAGGTACTTCAGGTAAGATTAGTTCACCATTTATCAGGGAAGATTAAAGGATTATTAAATGAACATCACCAAGAAGGGCAAAAGAAATACCCTGGCCTGAGATTATCTGCCACCTTAAGTCATGTCATTAGCAGAATGTCAGGTGCTTCTCTAGGAGATAGGAACAGAACAAAAACAAAACCAACAGTAGCTCTGCCTTCACGAAATTCATAATTTAATGAGTCTTAGGAAGGGAAGGAAATCCACACTAAGCAAAATAAATTACTAAAATAATTCTCATGTTCAATAGGAAAAGACTAAAGCCACAAACAGGGCTGAGAGATGAGGGGCAGACATTTTAGAGAGTTTTGGCAGAGAAAAAAGTCAATGAGAAAATGATGTTTTAATACAACCTGAAGAAGACAAGGAAGGTCGCCGCAGGAATTCAGTTGCTAGAATGTTCTAATCAGAAGGAAGAGCAAATAACAGGCTCTGAAGTAGAAGCCCAATTGATGTGTTAAGGTAATGATAAGGATCCTTTTTTATTTAGACAAGCATGAGTAAGGGGGGCTTGTAATCACTAGAAAATGAGTCCAAAAGGGTGACTTGGAGGCACATGGAGCAGATCAGAGAGGCGTTGTGGGTCCTGGTAGGACTTCAGCTTTTATGCTGCAGCTGAGGAACATGGGAGTAATATGATCCCAGGAGCACTTTGAAAAGATCACTCGGTGTTACATTTGGAATAGACTAAAAGGACCAAGGGGAGAGACAAATGCGTAATTTTGGAGATTTTCACGATAACTCAAGGGAAAGAAAGTTAGACTGAGGAGCTAGCATGAAGAAGGCTTGAAGATTTCAAATTCAGGATGTATTTTTGAAATTATAGTCAACAGAATTTGATGAAGAATCAAACAAATGTGCTGAGAAGTATGAATGGAAGAGGGCCAAGAATGACATCATCTCAGTGTAATCTCAAGAGATGCTATTAAATGTCAATGCAAAATAGTATGCATGGAAGGTCGGTAGAAGCACTAAGTGGAAAACTGAAAATCACACGGAGAAATAGAAAAATTTACAGTTACAGAAAATTTTTAATTTGTTTCCCGGTAAATAATACAAGTAAACACGATATTAGTGAAGGTGCATAGGATCCAAACACTCTTGATGGCCTTAATCTAATGAATATTAACAGAACACTAAATAGGCAAGAAAGGAATATATATACATTCTTCACAAAATCACACAAAATATTCAACAAGAAGAGTAACATGATGGTAGAAAGGGTCAAGAACACTCTAAATATTATGGAATATGTTTTTTAACAGTATAAAATTAAGTTAGAAGTCAATTTATATATATATATATATATATATATATATATGTATACACACACACACACGTGTGTGTGTATGTGTGTTTTTGTATGTATGTGTATTGCTAGTGTTGGAGCTTAAAGATTGGTATTCCAAAGTGTGGCACTTCAACATACTGAGTTAGAGAAACAGTCTCAGAATCAAGCTTCCTCTAACTTTCTCTTATTTTTCTCCAAAGCACTGGGAGGGATTCTCTCCAAAGTTTCCTAACATGACTAAAAAACCTATTCCAAAAGAAATGAAAGTTGGGTGTAGTTGCCTGTAATGCCAGCAAATTGGGAGGCAGAGGTAGGAGGACTGGGAGTTCAAAGCCAGCCTCATCAACTTAGCGAAGCTCTTAGAAATTTAGTGAGACCTTGTCTCTAAATAAAATACTAAAAAGGGCTGGGGATATGGCCCAGTGGTTAAGCACCCCTAAGTTCAATCCCCGGTACCAAAAAAAAAAAAAAAAAGAAAAGAAAAAGAAAGAAAAGAAAGAAAAAAAAACGAAATGAAAGGGTCTTAAATTTCCTCTTAGGAATCTTATCAAATACCCACAAAAGATTAACCAGCAAAGAAAATAAATAAATAAAATAAAATTCCTCAACACATCCATAGGCTTTTCACTTATTCTCTTGAGAGAGTTCTAATAGATTATCTAAGTGACTTTACCTAATAATAAGACACCCTTTGTTTGCTGTGAAGTTTCACCCACCATTCTTTCCTTAATTTGTAACTATATCTCTCATGTTCCCCTCTGTATTTAAGCTTCAATCATCTGGCCAATTCTTCAAGTTTTATAGGTTTTATGGCTACTGTATTCAATGTACCTTAATAAATTTGTTATATTATGGGAGGGGATATTGCCAGTCCTTGCCTAGCACACAAAAGAAATGAGGTATGACAACCAACACTGAAAAAGCAATTTAAATGAATAAATTTATGCCTTTCTCTTGCTAATCAGTCTTTGTTATAGGGATTAGCCACAATCCCTTATGATTGGCAGGAAAAGGATCCCTTCCTTTTCCACCCTTTATAGTAAAAATATTAACTAATAAAACAACACAATTCTAAATAACCTTTAAGGATTAGTAAGGGAGGCAGTGAAGAAATCAAAAGAAAAAATTGAAAAATTTTCCAAAATTAATTGTAATTAGAATATGTGCATCAAAATCTAATGGTCATAGAGAAGCAAGAAAAATTTATTCCCTCAATTTTAAACTTAGTAAGCTAAGTTTACTAGATCTGAAAAGCTAGTCAATTTCAAAGTAAGTGTAAGAAAAAGTAATAAGTTAAATAGGAATCTAAGAGAAAAAAAAAACAAATTGCAGACAATTAGTAAAAACATAAAATTATTGAGAAAGATCAATAAAATTTCAAAAAAGGTCTAGCTACACAAATTTTATAAAAGAAAATATGAATTTTTAATATTAAGTGCTAACACTACAAATCCTATAAGTGCCAAAAAATAATAAAATACAAAAGTGATATTATGCCAATAAATCGTTTCATAAAATAAAAGGTGCTGAAAAATAAACTGCCAAATGGAATGTTTGAATTTCCTCACATTTTTCTATGAAAAATTAAATATTTTTTAAACAAATATCTATCTCTCTTGTACATATGCACAAATTCAAGTCCTATTTTTTTTTCCATTAGAGTATTATATCAAATATTTACTTATGAGAAATTTGTTTTAGAAAATATGGTAGAAGTTAAAAAAGAAAAAAAAACAACTTTACAAACCCATTTTATGAAGGCAACAACCATTTTTCAATATCTGACAGACATATTAAAAATAATAATAATATTAAGAACCATATCCCTTAAGAACATAGACATGAGTAAACCTCAATAAAATTACACCAACCTTATATTTTCTTAAAGATCTAAAGAACACATGGTAGGTTCCTTTCCATAAAAATTGTTGTATTTTTAAATGACCAGTATTTTAAATGTGAACATACAAAGTTAGTCTGAAATTTTACTGTCAACTCTATATCTATTTGAGATGTACAACTCATAGAATTCAAAGGAGAGTCCTCTGGATTTTGACATAAGCTAAATAGTATAGAGATTTTAAAGACATTGGACTAGTTGAAATTACCTAGAGAATGAGTATAGGTATCAAATAGTGGAGATTTAAGAGTAGAACTCTAAAATTTAGAGATAATGATGAAAGAAAAAAAAACAGAAGTATAGAATGCAGTAGTCAAAGAGTAGGAGATAAATCAGGTGAGTATGGAATCCAACAAGACATATTTTAAAAATTGTTTAAATTGCATAAATTCCTGAAAATCACACTTTAGTAGTTCAGGTTATAAAAAAGCAAGCAGGAAATGCACATTTCATCTGTGTTTAGTGAAGAAATAGTTAAGTAAAAGATTTGTCTCTCTGCAAAAGTCTTCTATTATTTTTAATTCAATAGAAACTGATGGAACAATGTAATATAAATTTACGTAAGATAAAAATACATGTCCTACTATAAGTCATTATGTTAAGTGAAACAAGCCAAACACAGAAAGACAAATACCACATATTCACACACACCTGTGGAAACCAGTAATTCATCCTTGAAGTACAACAAAATGGAGTGGTGGTAGTTAGAGACTAGAGAAGGTGAAGGGTGGATGGATAGAAGTTCAATAAGAAGGAAGAAACACACAGTGGAGGAATCCATTATTATTATTATTATTATTATTATTATTATTATTATTATTATTTAGCACAGAGAAGTTGGTTAAAATAGTCTATGATATATTTCAAAATGACTAGAAAAATATTAATGGCTAAAGAGATAAAATGTTAAATTTTCCTGATTTGATTATTTCACATTGTATATGTATATTGAATTGCCATAATGTACCCTATAAAAATGCACAAAAATTATGTACCATTAAAAATAATTTGAAGAAAAGATATGTCCTATACAGAAGAACTTATGTTCTCATAGGAGAATCTAGATTAGCACACATGGAAAGACACTCAAACACAGAAAATTAAATGAGTGTGAACCACAATATAAGAAATTCTGGAAGATACTAGATAAGTCCTAAAAGAATGCTTTAGAAAGTCAGCATGCAGAAATTTAGAGAAATTAAAGTTCACCATAGATGGGAACTCTCAGCAAAGACTTGATCGAGCAAGCTTAAGTTGAACTGGAATAGGAAGAAAAGGATATGAGTTAAGAGGAGAAAACATTAAGGAAGAGCCTTCAAGGTAAGGAAATGGTGATCAAATAAATCCTATATCATGCCCAAAGGATGTTTCAGACATGAATATGTCAGTAATGGAAGATGTGAACAGAATAAGAAAGGAAAATGAGATTAGAAAAAGAAAAATATGGCCCAGATTGTTGAGAATTTTCAATGATTTCTTCCTAGAAGTGTTCTCAGGGTTCCTAAAGCTTGAATACATCAGTCATGGTTGATCATCTAAAGGAGGTTAGGCAGACATTATTGTAGACTGGCAGCCTCAACAATGCAAAGAAGGATTACTAGAATGCTAAAATCCCTTCCTATTGATATCTCTTTTTCTGTTTCTGTCTCTGTCTTTTTCTATGTGTGTATGTGTGTGTGTGTATATATATATATATATATATATATATATATATATATATATATATATACATGTAACAATACCTACACAGGTATATGTGTGTGTTTGCAGGCAAACCTATGTACATACACGTACATGTATGTATATGCATACAGATATGTGTGTGTATGTACATATGTATACACACACAAGGGGACTATGTTTCTATTAGCCTGTGTTTTCTAAGGTAAAGAAAGCAGCTTTTAGAAATTTTTAGAATTTTTCATTTTCTCCCTTCACTGCAAGAGATAGAAAACACCCTCAAGTAGAAGTAGAATTGCTCCATGGGAATTTCTATGTCATTCCTCTGCTGAGTATTGATTGGAGAACCTGCAAATACAATTCATTGAAGAGTACTCAGCCTTTTGTCATAAAAGAAATCACAATCTTGGGTTCCAAGGCTATTACTTCCATGTGGAAGTAATTTCCTCAAATCCTTCATTTCAACAATACCTACACAAATTATATATATATATATATATATATATATATATAAAATTTTGCTGTGCTGGGGATCAAACTCAAGGTCTTGCACATGCTAGACATGGGTTTTACCACTGAGATACACTCTCAGCCTAAAAATAATTTATTTTATTACTGAAGTTATCTGAATTTATCTTGGCCACACAAAGCCCTACAAATGCTTTGTGATGTTTCTCTTTCTAGTTGGATGCTTATTACCTTGAGGGAAAGATGCACCCCATCCTATGCATTTCACTTTTCCAAAGCTTTGCCCAAGCCTATGTACAGAACAGCTGCTCTAACCATCTTTGTTGAATTGACAGAATTAAACTGGAGTCAAGAAAGTTCCACACAGGAGGAGGTCTTAACAAATAAAGAAGCTGAGCAGCAGCTGTTGGAAGTTATAACGTTAGCATCGATCTGAAGGTTGTTTGGAAGCTTCTTTCATTTTCTTGCTAATGGCATTAGGGGCTCTGCACCAGATAACAGGCTCTGACATCAAGACCTTAATCCAGGCAGTCTGCAGAAGCCCTGACCTTCAAGGAGAACAGACATTGATCAGCACAGAGAGGATGGCGGGTCAGAGATTGAGAGTCACCAAACCTTACACGAAACTGAAAAAAAAAAATGTTGCTAATATTGTATTTTGGAGAAGCCCCATATTTAGTTCAACCCAGGAAATGGTATGTTTTCAGAAAATTCCTGGAAAGATATATACGATTGGCTTGTTGGCATCCTGTATAATCTCTAGAAACTTAACTGAAGACTCAGGGTGTGTTAATACATCAGAACAACGTGAAGAGGAGTAGAATGGGGATTCTGATGACTAAATGAAGCCATTCAATATTTACCCAACTCCTATTTATACAGAATTCAAGTATAAAATATATCAATGAGGTTTAGTTTTCATAGCTAAATCATTGAAATTTAGCTGTCTTTTATGAGAAATTGTCTTTATCCAGGATTCACATTTTGGGATTTCTTTACACATGCCACATTCTCTGAATTCATTGGTCTAGTTTTCTTGTCACCAATCCTGAATATCAGCAGCTCAGAACAGAAAGAAAAAAAATACATACATAACTTCATTTGAGATCCCATATAGTACCAAGTTGGCTTTTCTGTGCCACCATCCTCCATTCCTATTAGGTTTGAACTGTCTCCCTTTTTAGACTCTAACAAGATAGACTACAAGTTTGAGAAATTACTCCAGGATTTACCTTTAATATTTATCATTTTTAAGACACTAAGACAGTGGGAGTAGTAGAAATCTAATGTTATTGAATTCTATTACCATCAATGATTGGATATTTTGCATATTTTCATTTATTTAATTTGGTTTAGGGAGTGATCTACACCAATTTAACTTTTTCTACCAAGAAGTATTTCAATGGATAAAATTTGATAGTATAGTCACAAATTTCTATTATGTTCTTATACAGTCTCTCTCTCTCTCTCTCTCTCTCTCTCTCTCTCTCTCTCTCTTACTCTCTCTCTCTCACACACACACAAAGAGAGACACACACACATCAGCGCAAAATAATTTGCATTATCTTAGATTACTGAGTGTATTATAGGAGCCTATACTGAAGAGAAAAATTAAAAATTTAGTTGTGAATTTAAAACACCATCACATAAAACTTACATTATGTAAGTGCATATGTGTGTACATATAATTTTATAAAAAAAATACATTTTACAAAATATTCACACCCTGAAGTAAACAACCTTAATAATAGAATAATTGTACTCATCCTGGCAGATCCTAAAACATATTTGACAATACTCAGCACTCATTTTTAAAAATATCTCTTAATAAAAACTATAAAACAACTTTCATAATCTAATACATAGATATGTATGGAATACCCACGCTAACAGCAAATTCATAATTTCAAAAATCTGAATGCTTTCTTCTTAAGATCAGAACAAGGTGTGTTGTAATTTGGATATGAGGTGTCCCTCACAAACTCTGTGCTAATATGGGAAGTGAGATAATTATTTTTTTTATTGGTTGTTCAAAACCTTACAAAGCTCTTGACATATCATATTTCATACATTAGATTCAAGTGGGATATGAACTCCCATTTTTACCCCATATACAGATTGCAGAATCACATCGGTTACACATCCACATTTTTACATAATGCCCTATTAGTAACTGTTGTATTCTGCTACCTTTCCTATCCTCGACTATCCCCCCTCCCCTCCCCTCCCATCTTCTCTCTCTACCCCATCTACTGTAATTCATTTCTCTCCTTGTTTATTTTCCCATTCCCCTCACAACCTCTTATATGTAATTTTGTATAACAATGAGGGTCTCCCTCCATTTCCATGCAATTTCCCTTTTCTCTCCCTTTCCCTCCCACCTCATGTCTCTGTTTAAAGTTAATCTTTTCTTCCAGCTCTTCCTCCCTGCTCTGTTCTTAGTTGCTCTCATTATATCAAAGAAGACATTTGGTATTTCTTTTTTAGGGATTGGCTAGCTTCATTAAGCATAATCTGCTCTAGTGCCATCCATTTCCCTGCAAATTACATGATTTTGTCATTTTTTAGTGCTACGTAATACTCCATGGTGTATAAATGCCACATTTTTTTATCCATTCATCTATTGAAGGGCATCTGGGTTGGTTCCACAGTCTAGCTATTGTGAATTGTGCTGCTATGAACATCGATGTGGCAGTATCCCTGTAGTACGCTCTTTTTAGGTCTTCAGGGAATAGTCCGAGAAGGGCAATAGCTGGGTCAAATGGTGGTTCCATTCCCAGCTTTCCAAGAAATCTCCATACTGCTTTCCAAATTGGCTGCACCAATTTGCAGTCCCACCAGCAATGTACAAGTGTACCCTTTTCCCCACATTCTCGCCAGCACTTGTTGTTGTTTGACTTCCTAATGGCTGCCAATCTTACTGGAGTGAGATGGTATCTTAGGGTGGTCTTGATTTGCATTTCTCTGACTGCTAGAGATGGTGAGCATTTTTTCATGTACTTGTTGATTGATTGTATGTCCTCCTCTGAGAAGTGTCTGTTCAGGTCCTTGGCCCATTTGTTGATTGGGTTATTTGTTTTCTTATTGTTTAATTTTTTGAGTTCTTTGTATACTCTGGATATTAGGGCTCTATCTGAAGTGTGAGGAGTAAAGATTTGTTCCTAGGAGGTAGGCTCCCTATTTACCTCTCTTATTGTTTCTTTTGCTGAGAAGAAACTTTTTAGTTTAAGTAAGTCCCATTTGTTGATTCTTGTTATTAACTCTTGTGCTATGGGTGTCCTATTAAGGAATTTGGAGCCCGACCCCACAATATGTAGATCAGAGCCAACTTTTTCTTCTATCAGATGCAGAGTCTCTGATTTGATATCAAGCTCCTTGATCCATTTTGAGTTAACATTTGTGCATGGCGAGAGAAAGGGATTCAGTTTCATTTTGTTGCATATGGATTTCCAGTTTTCCCAGAACCATTTGTTGAAGATGCTATCCTTCCTCCATTGCATGCTTTTAGCCCCTTTATCAAATATAAGATAGTTGTAATATTGTGGATTGGTTTCTGTGTCCTCTATTCTGTACCATTGGTCCACCCGCCTGTTTTGGTACCAGTACCATTCTGTTTTTGTTACTATTGCTCTGTAGTATAGTTTGAAGTCTGGTATCGCTAAACCGCCTGATTCACGCTTCCTGCTTAGAATTGCTTTTGCTACTCTGGGTCTTTTATTTTTCCATATGAATTTCATGATTGCTTTATCTATTTCTACAGGAAATGCCCTTGGGATTTTGATTGGCATTGCATTAAACCTATAGAGAACTTTTGGTAATATCGCCATTTTGATGATATTATTTCTGCCTATCCATGAACAGGGTATATATTTCCATCTTCTAAGATCTTCTTCTACTTCTCTCTGTAGGGTTCTCTAGTTTTCATTGTATAAATCTTTCACCTCTTTTGTTAGGTTGATTTCCAAGTATTTTATTTTCTTTGAGGATATTGTGAATGGAGTGTTTTTCCTCATTTCCATTTCAGAAGTTTTGTCGCTGATATACAGAAATGCATTTGATTTATGTGTGTTGATTTTATATCCTGCCACTTTGCTGAATTCATTTATTAGTTCTAGTAGTTTTTTTGTAGACCCTTTTGGGTCTGCTAGGTATAGAATCATGTCATCTGCAAATAGTGATAATTTAAGTTCTTCTTTTCCTATTTTATGCCTTTAATTTCTTCGTCTGTCTAATTGCTCTGGCCAGTGTTTCAAGAACTATGTTGAACAGAAGTGGTGAGAGAGGGCATCCCTGTCTTGTTCCAGATTTTAGAGGGAATGCCTTCAATTTTTCTCCATTCAGAATGATGCTAGCCTGAGGCTTAGCATAGATAGCTTTTAAATATTGAGGTATGTTCCTGTTATCCCTAGTTTTTCTAGAGTTTTGAACATAAAGGGATGCTGTACTTTGTTGAATGCTTTTTCTGCGTCTATTGAGATGATCATATGGTTCTTATCTTTAAGTCTATTGATGTGGTGAATAACATATATTGATATCCGTATATTGAACCATCCTTGCATCCCAGGGATGAATCCTACTTGATCATGGTGCACAATTTTTTTGATGTGCCTTTGTATCTGATTTGCCAGAATTTTATTGAGGATTTTTGCATCTAGGTTCATCAGAGATATTGGTCTGTAGTTTTCTTTCTTTGAGGTGTCTTTGTCTGGTTTTGGAATCAGGGTGATGTTGGCTTCATAGAATGAATTTGGAAGAGCTCCCTCTTTTTCTATTTCCTGAAATAACTTGAAAAGTATTGGTATTAATTCTTCTTTAAAGGTTTTGTAAAACTCCACTGTATACCCATCCGGTCCTGGGCTTTTCTTGGTTGGTAGTCTTTTGATTGCTTCTTCTATTTCATCCATTGATATTGGTCTATTTAAATTGTGTGTATCCTCCTGACTCAGTCTGGGCAAATCATATGACTTAAGAAATTTATCGATGCCTTCATTATCTTCTATTTTATTGGAATATAGGTTTTCAAAATAATTTCTAATTGTCTTCTGTATTTCTGTAGCATCTGTTGTGATATTGCCTTTTTCATCCAGTATGTTAGTAATTTGAGTTCTCTCTCTTCTTCTCTTCATTAGCATGGCTAAGGGTCTGTCGATCTTATTTATTTTTTAGAAGAACCAACATTTAGTTTTGTTAATTTTTTCAATAGTTTCTTTTGTTTCAATTTCATTGATTTCTGCTCTGATTTTAATTATTTCTTGCCTTCTGCTACATTTGCTGTTGTTTTGCTCTTCCTTTTCTAGGGCTTTGAGATGAAGTGTGAGCTCATTTATTTGTTGGTTTTTCCTATTTTTGAGGAATGACCTCCAGGCAATGAATTTCCCTCTTAAAACTGCTTTCATTGTTTCCCATAGATTCCGATATGTTGTGTCTGTATTTTCATTTATCTCTAAGAATTTTTTTATTTCCTCCTTTATGTCTTCTGTAACCCATTGATCATTCAGTAACATATTGTTCATTTTCCATGTGATGTAGGATTTTTCCTTCCTTCTTTTATCATTGATTTCCAGTTTCATTCCATTATGATAAGATAAAATGCATGGTATTACCTCCACCCCTTTATATTTACTGAGGGTTGCCCTATGGCATAATATATGGTCTATTTTTGGGAAGGATCCATGTGCTGCTGAGAAAAAAAAAGTATATCCACTTGATGATGGTTGATATATTCTATATATGTCAGTTAAATCTAGGTAATTGATTGTGATATTGAGGTCAATATTTTCTTTATTCAACTTTTGTTTGGAGGATCTGTCCAATGGTGAGAGAGGTGTGTTGAAGTCACCCATAATTATTGTGTTGTGGTCTATTTGATTCTTGAACTTGAGGAGAATTTGTTTTATGAATGTCGCAGCACCATTATTTGGTGCATAAATATTGATAATTGTTATGTCTTGTTGGTGAATGGTTCCTTTTAACAGTATATAATGACCTTCTTTATCCCTTTTGATTAACTTAGTCTTGAAGTCAATTTTATTCGATATGAGGATGGCCACCCCTGCTTGTTTACGAGGACCATGTGCGTGGTATATTTTTTCCCAACCTTTCACCTTCAGCCTGTGTATGTCTTTTCCAATCAGATGTGTCTCCTGGAGGCAGCATATTGTTGGATTTGTTTTTTTAATCCATGTTACCAGCCTATGTCACTTTATTGGAGAGTTTAAGCCATTAACGTTTAGAGTTACTATTGATATATGGTTCGTACTTCCAGCCATGTTTGATTATTTATCTTTTTTTTTTAAATTTAGTTTGTTTCTCCATGATTAGCTTTGCCCCTGCCCTCTGTCTTTACCGAGGGACTTCCCACTGATGGTTTTGGTTATTGTTTTTCATTTCTTCCTCGTGTAGTGTTTTGCTCAAGACACTTTGCAATGCTGGTTTTCTGGCTGCAAATTCTTTTAGCTTTTGTTTATCATGAAATATTTTTATTTTGTTGTCGTACCTGAAGTTTAATTTTGCTGGAAACAGAATTCTTGGTTGGCATCCATTGTCTTTCAGTGTTTGAAATACGTTGTTCCAGGATCTTCTCACTTTCAGCGTCTGTGATAAAAAAAATCCATTGTTAACCTTATTGGTTTACCCCTGAATGTAATCTGCCTCCTTTCTCTTGTAGCTTTTAATATTTTGTCTTTTTCTGTATATTGGATATCTTCATAACAATGTGTCTTGGCATTCGTCTACTGTGATTTTGTATGCTCGGTGTCCTGTATGCATCTACAATTTGTATATCTGTTTCCTTTTTTATTTCTGGAAAGATTTCTGTAATTATTTCATTCAGCAGGTTACTCATTCCCTTGAATCCCTTGAATCTCTATACCTAACTCTATCCCGATGACTCTTAAACTTGGTTTTTTTATGTTATCCCATATCTCTTAGATGTTTTTCTCGTGATTTTTTTACCAGCCTTTCTGAGTTGGCTAGACTGTTTTCAAGATGATATATTTTGTCTTCATTATCTGACGTTCTGGTTTCTACTTGCTCCACTATGTTGGTGATACTCTCATTTGAGTTTTTAATTTGGTTTATAATTTCCTTCATTTCTAGAATTATTGTTTGATATTTTTTTATAATCTCTATCTCCTGATAAAGATGCTTAACTTCTTCTTTTATCTGTTTATGTAATTCATTTTCAATGTATTCTTTCACTGTTTGAATTTGCTGTCTCGTATCCTCTTTAAGCTTCCATTCCATCTGTCTAAGCTATTCCTTGAGTTCTTTATATGACCATTTTTCTGATGACTCTATGTCCTCCTGAATATTTAGGCTGTCCTGCATTGTTTGTACTCCTTTTCTTCCTTGCTTTTTCATGCTGCTCATGTTACTTCTTGTTCTGTTTGACTGCTGAGTTACTGTTTACTCCTATAAATTTATTTGATGCTGTTGCCACTAGTTTCAATGAAGTTATCTCCTCCGCTGCATTCTGGTGAAGTCAGTTCTCTGCCATGGTGGTATCCCATGCAAATGGTGACAGTTAATTCCCTTTGCCAGGTGACCACTGCAACAGGTGGGTCCTGACTCTCTCCCAAGCCCCGTTTCAATCCTGTGGCCACTGCCTATGAAGGCTCAGTTGGCATTTACCTCTGTAAGTTCAGAGGGGCTGACCAGTTGTTTCTGCAGGATCGTTAGTGCTGAGTCACAGCAGTTTGGCTGAGAGAAGCAGGCAAACGGGAGGGAGCTAGAATTCAGCTGATCTGGGCTCAGTGTGTGTTCTGAGAGGCCCAGACTGTTCGCCCCAGATCCATGTCAGCTTAGCATTGCCTAGTGATCCTTCTCATTTAAGGCAGGCTTGCTCATCTAACTTTTTGTTTCCCTCTTGTCATAGCTCAGTGCCAAATGGTTATGATTCAGCAGAAGTTTTAACATGCCACTGTGCTCCCGCACTCTGGTCCTCCACGCTGCTGTCCCACCGGAAGTGAGATAATTAGACTATGAAAGTTGTAACCTAATCAGTCCATCCTAGTTTGAAAGAACTAACTGTGTGGTAACTGTAGCCAGGTCTCTTCCTTGCAGTCTCTTCCCCTCTCTAATTCTGCTTATTGATCACCATGAACTGGGTCATATTTCTGCTTATTTTTACTATGAGGTTCTGCATCACCAACAGCCCAAGCAATGAAGTTAGCTGACCATGAACTGAAACTTAAAAACCATGAGCCAAATAAATTTTTCTTCTTCTAAGTTAATCTTGTCAAGTATTTTGGTTCCAAGGACAAAAACAACTAACACAGCAAACATATCAGCTTTTTCCATCTCTATTCAACATTGTACTACACATATTAGAAATAATTAAAGAAAAGAAAGAGCATAAAGATCAGAAAAAAAAAGATTAAGGTAAACTTTGTACATGATCTGCATGATTGTTCAGGTAGAAATGCTAATAAGTTTACAAAGTCTCCTAAAAGTAAGAGAATTAAGATCTTAAAGCAAATAAACAACAACAAAAATGTCAATGTGAGAAAAGTACTCCTATCCAGTGTTCTCATGTCAGAAGACACAGTAATTTTGAGATCAGGAATATTTCCAAATTTGGTCTACAGCTTTAATATGCTTACTATAATAGTACAGACTGATATCAACTTAACCAGCTGATCTAAAATTAATTTGGAACTGTATGGAATCCAGAATTGCCAAAGCAATATTGAAAATAGAACAAAGTTGAAGAACTTAAACATCTCAATTTCAATGGTTATTACAATCCTATAGTATTCAAGACAATTAATACTAGAATAAGGATAAAATATGCATATAGATCAACACAGTAGAGCTGAAAGTGCATAAGTAAAACCATACATATTTTTTTTAGTTTGGTTTTAGACAAAAGCACCAAGGTAATTCTGTGAAAATAAAAATAAAATATTTTTTTTCAATAAATGATATTGGGAAAATTGAATGACAATATGTAAAACACACACACACACACACACACACACACACACACACACACATTCTATGTCTTCCTTTTAAATCATACCCCCAAAAAGTTCAAAAGGATTCATAGACCTAATGTAAGAGCTAAAATGATAAAATGCTCAGAAAAAAACATGAGCCAATTTTTGTGACCTTGAATTGGACAATGTCTTTTTTAACATGACACAAAAGCACAAGCAACAAGACAAAACATTGGTAGATTTTATATTATCTAAATTTAAATTATTTATGTTGCAATTATATCATTAAAAAAGTGAAAAGACTGTGATTAGCATTGTGATTCATGCCTGTAATCCCAGCAATTAAGGAAGCTGAGGCAGGAGGACTACAAGTTTGAGGCCAGCCTCAGCCTCTCAAGACCCTGTGTCAAAATATAATATTAATAACAATAAGAACTGGCGTACACTTCAGTGGTGAAGTGCCCCAGCATTCACTGTGCAGTACAAAAATAAATAAATAAATAAATAAATAAATATGACTCTTTAATTAAAAGAAAAATAACTCTAAAAGCTGAATAAATATATTCTCTGAAGAAGTTATGCACATGACCAATAACCTCATGGAGAGATTCTCAATATGGGAACCAACTGGAAAGGTATATCAAAATCCCAATTAAGTACCACTTCATACCTTCTATGATGAATACTTAAAAAGTGGTTAAGAATAAGTGTTGATAAGGATATGAAAAAAATGGAAATCTTGGAAATTCATAGGAATAAAAAATAGTGCAATCACTTTGGAAAAAATTTGATGTTTACTCAAAATGTCAAACAAAATTACCAAACAATAAAGCATTTTCTATCACAGGTATATACCTGGATCAGAAATGAAAGAATTTGTCTATACAAAAACATACACAAATACCTAAGACAGCATTATTATAGTGGCCAAAGTGCAGCCAATAAATAGAAATAATAAAAATATTTATTAACTGATTGATGGAGAATTAAAATGTGATATATTTATACAATGAAGTATTTGGCAAAAAGAACTCATGACAGACTGATAAATAATTACAGACTGAAAAGTAAATACTGAATGAATAGGACTTGGAAACATTTTGCTATGTGAAAGAAGACATCCACAAAACACTACATGTTATGTGCTTTAATTGAAATCTTTTGAATTTAATTGAAATCTATAGAGGCAGAGCATAGATTATGATTGCCCAGGGCTGGAGGTAAATGGAAGGAAAATGAGGACTGAAAGAAATGAAATTTGTTTCTCTAGGTAATAAAATGTTTTAAAAGTAGCTTATGGTGATTACTACACAAGTCTACAAATAAAACAAAAAGCATTGAATTGTACAATTCACATGGATGAATTTTATGTATATTAGTCATAACTCAATAAAACTATTTAAAATTTATCTTTATTCAAAATGAAGATATTTTTAAAAATGAAGTATCATTTTCAATAGCATCAAAAGCATGAATAATTCAGAAATAAAATTGACAATATTTGTCCAAGACTTATGATAAAAAATAATATTGCCAAGAGAATAAATAATTAGGGATTTGTGCTATATCACTGAGAAAAACTCTGTACTATTAAGATGATGTTCATTGTCTTCAAAAATACTGATATAAGTAATTCAATTTCAATTACAGTTCCAGTAGCAATTGTATTAAAATTGATAAGTGATTCTAAAATTTATTTGGAAAAAGTAAAAATATAAAATTTGACAAAGAACAAAATTGGAGAATTTGTACTTATGCAACACTGTAAAAGCTAGAATAATCAGAACTGTACTTTAAAACAAAAAGTAAAATATCAGGATAGAGAATATAAAGATAGACATACCTATACATGGATAATCGATTTTGTACAAATATTCTTACCAAGACTCACACAAGTCACTGGGTTGTCACATGCAGAAAACATTCTTCTCCTCCTCCTCCTCCTCCTCCTCCTCCTCCTCCTCCTCCTCCTCCTCCTCCTCCTCCTCCTTCTTTTCATAAAGTAATGTGACTACCTTTTTATTATTTTATTTATTTATATGTTGTGTTGAGAATCAAACCCAGTGCTTCACACATGCTAGACAAGTGCTCTACCACTGAGCCACAACCCTGACCCATGTGCAGAAAATATTCTAATAGCACAGTACAGGCCTTAAAAACTAATCAGGTAAGAATTTGCAGGCTATCCATAATTCCTTTGATGACCTGTTTTTAAAAACCGTAAACATCTTCTGTACAGTTAAAACAATGTCCAGCATCTCATAATATTTCAATGTCATAATTCAATCTAATATCACAGGCAATGCTTAGAATATCTAAATTTGTGTAGAGAGAGACAGTGAACAAATGGAGATACAGAGATGGCACAATTTTGGAATTATGAAGACTTTGAAGTAGTTGTAATATTTCAGTACACAAACATTGGTACTATTTAAATAAATAGAAAATTAGAATGTCCCAAGAAAGAAACAGAAAACACAATGAAGAACAACATGAAAATTTTAGACCTGAAAAATACAATAGAAATATAAGAAACAAAATGAAATGCAGTAAAACCTCTGGGTAGACACAATAATGAAATGAAGTGATGGGCAAGAGTCAGAAAACTTAAAATTTCAATAGATATTACCCAGTACAAACAATAAAAAGACAAAAAAGTTTTAAAAGTGAACAGGGATCCAGAACCCTGCATTCCAGAAGAGAAAAAAATAAAGTGGTTCTGCAAAAGATATTTGAATTAACTTTGGTTGAAAATTTCAAAACTTGTCAAAAGATATAAAACTTGTCAATGTGAATGTCAATCAGGCCACTATATGACATAATGGGGATAGAATAAAGGGACCTATATGTAGTAAGACTTACTAATGGTTCTATATTTCATTTGAATAAGTAAAATAAATGAATAGGAGAATTAAGTATGCATATTGGAATATATATAACACTCATTAAAATTCTATGCCAACATATACCAACAAGACATAACAATCATAAATATATATGCTCCAAACAATGGTGCAGCTATGTTCATCAAACAAACTCTTCTCAAGTTCAGGAGTCTAATAGACCACCATACAATAATTGTGGGAGACTTCAACACACCTCTCTCACCACTGGACAGATCTTCCAAACAAAAGCTGAATAAAGAAACTATAGGACTCAATAATACAATTAATAACCTAGACTTAATTGACATATATAGAATATACCACCCAACATCAAACAGTTAGACTTTTTTCTCAGCAGCACATGGATCCTTCTGAAAAATAGATCATATATTATGTCACAGGGCAACGCTTAGACTTTATAAAGGAGTAGAGATAATACCATGCATCTTATCTGATCATAATGGAATGAAACTGGAAATCAATGATAAAAGAAGGAAGGAAAAACCATGCATCACTTGGAGAATGAACAATAGGTTACTGAATGATTAATGGGTTATAGAAGACATCAAGGAGGAAATTAAAAAATTCTTAGAGATAAATGAAAACACAGACACAACATATTGGAATCTATGGGACACAATGAAAGCAGTTCTAAGAGGAAAATTCATTGCCGGGAGTTCATTCCTTAAAAAAAGGAAAAACCAACAAATAAATGATCTCACACTTCATCTCAAAATCCTAGAAAAAGAAGCGCAAAACAATAGCAAAAGAAGTAGAAGGCAAGAAATAATTAAAATCAGAGCTGAAATTAATGAAATCGAAACAAAAGAAACAATTGAAAAAATTGACTAAACTAAAAGTTGGTTCTTTGAAAAAATAAATAAGATCGACAGAACCTTAGCTATGCTAATGAAGAGAAGAAGAGAGAGAATTCAAATTACTAGCATACTGGATGAAAAAGGCAATATCACAACAGACACTTCAGAAATACAGAAGATAATTAGAAATTATTTTGAATCCTTATACTCCAATAAAATAGAAGATAGTGAAGGCATCGATAAATTTCTTAAGTCATATGATCTACCCAGATTGAGTCAGGAGGATATAGACAACCTAAACAGACCAATATAAATTGAGGAAATAGAAGAAGCCATCAAAAGACTACTAACTAAGAAAAGCCCAGGACTGGGTGGGTATACAGCAGAGTTTTACAAAACCTTTAATGAAGAACTAATACCAATACTTTTCAAGCTATTCCAGGAAATAGAAAAGGAGGGAGAACTTCCAAATTCATTCTACAAGGCCAACATCACCCTGATTCCTAAACCAGACAAAGATACTTCAGAGAAAGAAAACTACAGACCAATATCTCTAATGAATCTAGATGCAAAAATCCACAATAAAATTCTGGCGAATCGGATACAAAAACATATCAAAAAAATTGTTCACCATGATCAAGTAGGATTCATCCCTGGGATGCAAGGCTGGTTCAATATATGGAAATCAATAAATGTTATTCACTACATCAATAGACTTAAAGATAAGAACCATATGATCATCTGGATAGATGCAGAAAAAGCATTTGACAAAGTACAGCATCCCTTTATGTTCAAAACTCTAGAAAAACTAGGGATAACAGGAACATACCTCAATATTGTAAAAGCTATCTATGCTAAGCCTCAGGCTAGCATCATTCTGAATGGAGAAAAATTGAAGGCATTCCCTCTAAAATCTGGAACAAGACAGGGATGCCCTCTCTCACCACTTCTGTTCAACATAGTTCTTGAAACACTGGCCAGAGCAATTAGACAGATGAAAGAAATTAAAGGCA
Organism: Spermophilus citellus; assembly: GCF_964194105.1. NCBI lineage: Eukaryota > Metazoa > Chordata > Mammalia > Rodentia > Sciuridae > Spermophilus > Spermophilus citellus. The sequence goes on along the minus strand of NC_138198.1, from coordinate 96,259,863 downwards.
TAAAATAGGAAAAGAAGAACTTAAATTATCACTATTTGCAGATGACATGATTCTATACCTAGCAGACACAAAAGGGTGTACAAAGAAACTATTAGAGCTAATAAATGAATTCAGCAAAGTGGCAGGATATAAAATCAACACACATAAATCAAAGGCATTCCTGTATATCAGCGACAAATCCTCTGAAATGGAAATGAAGACAACCACTCCATTCATAATATCCTCAAAAAAAAAAAATACTTGGGAATCAACCTAACAAAAGAGGTGAAAGACTTATACAATGAAAGCTACAGAACCCTAAAGAGAGAAATAGAAGAAGATCTTAGAAGATGGAAAAATATACCCTGTTCATGGATAGGCAGAAATAACATCATCAAAATGGCGATATTACCAAAAGTTCTCTATAGGATTAATGCAATGCCAATCAAAATCCCAAGGGCATTTCTCGTAGAAATAGATAAAGCAATCATGAAATTTATATGGAAAAATAAAAGACCTAGAATAGCAAAAATAACTCTAAGCAGGAAGTGTGAATCAGGCGGTATAGCGATACCAGACTTCAAACTATACTACAGAGCAATAGTAACAAAAACAGAATGGTACTGGTACCAAAACAGGCGGGTGGACCAATGGTACAGAATAGAGGACACAGAAACCAATCCACAATATTACAACTATCTTATATTTGATAAAGGGGCTAAAAGTGTGCAATGGAGGAAGGATAGCATCTTCAACAAATGGTGCTGGGAAAACTGGAAATCCATATGCAATAAAATGAAACTGAATCCCTTTCTCTCGCCAAGCACAAAAGTTAACTCAAGATGGATCAAGGAGCTTGATATAAAATCAGAGACACGGCGTCTGATTGAAGAAAAAGTTGGCTAAGATCTACATACTGTGGGGTTGGGCTCCAAATTCCTCAAAAGGACACCCATAGCACAAGAGTTAATAACTAGAATCAACAAATGGGACTTATTTAAACTAAAAAGTTTCTTCTCAGCAAAAGAAACAATAAGAGAGGTAAATAGGGAGCCTACATCCTAGGAACAAATCTTTACTCCTCACACTTCAGATAGAGCCCTAATATCCAGAGTATACAAAGAACTCAAAAAATTAAACAATAAGAAAACAAATAACCCAATCAACAAATGGGCCAAGGACCTGAACAGACACTTCTCAGAGGAGGACATACAATCAATCAACAAGTACATGAAAAAATGCTCACCATCTCTAGCAGTCAGAGAAATGCAAATCAAGACCACCCTAAGATACCATCTCACTCCAGTAAGATTGGCAGCCATTAGGAAGTCAAACAACAAGTGCTGGCGAGGATGTGGGGAAAAGGGTACACTTGTACATTGCTGGTGGGACTGCAAATTGGTGCAGCCAATTTGGAAAGCAGTATGGAGAATTCTTGGAAAGCTGGGAATGGAACCACCATTTGACCCAGCTATTCCCCTTCTCGGTCTATTTCCTAAAGACCTAAAAAGAGCATACTTCAGGACACTGCTACATCGATGTTCATAGCAGCACAATTCACAATAGCAAGACTGTGGAAAATGTGGCATTTATACACAATGTAGTATTACTCTGCATTAAAAAATGACAAAATCATAGAATTTGCAGGGAAATGCATGGCATTAGAGCAGATTATGCTAAGTGAAGCTAGCCAATCCCTAAAAAACAAATGCCAAATGTCTTCTTTGATATAAGGAGAGTAACTAAGAACAGAGTAGGGAGGAAGAGCATGAGAAGAAGATTAACATTAAACAGGGATGAGAGGTGGGAGGGAAAGGGAGAGAGAAGGGAAATTGCATGGAAATGGAAGGAGACCCTCAGGGTTATACAAAATTACATACAAGAGGAAGTGAGGGGAAAGGGAAAAAAACAAGGGGGAGAAATGAATTATAGTAGATGGGGTAGAGAGAGAAGAGGGGAGGGGAGGGGAGGGGAGGGGGGATAGTAGAGGATAGGAAAGGCAGCAGAGTACAACAGACACTAGTATGGCAATATGTAAATCAGTGGATGTGTAACCGCTGTGATTCTGCATTCTGTATACAGGGTAAAAATGGGAGTTCATAACCCACTTGAATCAAAATGTGAAATATGATATATCAAGAACTATGTAATGTTTTGAACAACCAACAATAAAAATTTAAAAAAATTCTATGCCAAGCAATACAGTGAGAAGCATAAAAAATAAAGTACAATGTTAAGTAATATTTAAATAATACCAAAGAAAGTTGGGACAAAGAAAAACAGGATGAAAAACAGAAAATAATTAAAGCATAGACCTAAAACTAATTGTTTTTAAAAAATACATTAAACACAAATGGCATAAATATGCCAACTTTTTAAAAAGACAATGGATTAAAACCAACAACATACATGCAATTCAGTGTCAAACAGTGCCTAGGTAACTGAAGGAGCTCAAAATATAAAAGCACAGGTAATTAAAATTATAGAAAAGAAATGTCATGAATGTACTACATACCCTCAACCCCCACAAAGTAAGTGAAAAATAATATGAGGCAAAAGAGTCATAAGAGCCAAAAAAATTATTAGGAACAAAAGACATATTATCTATAAGGAAAAGGTCAATTCTTCAAGAATAGGTAGCAATCCAGATTGCATATGCACCTATCAAGAGAGATTTAAAACAAATAACGTGAAAAAAATGAAAATGAACAAATCCACAATTATAATTGGAGATTTGAACAATTTTCTTCCATCAATAGATGGAATTCGTAGAAAGAAAGGAAGAGATAGAGAGAAATGTACAAGAAAAAGAAAAAGAAGAAAGAAAAGAAAAAGAAAAAATCAGCAAGGATATAAAGAACTGGCTAACTTCATCAATCAACTGGTTCTGACATTTAAAGAGCACTCCACCAAACAATACAATATACAATGGAATATTCACCATAATAGACTGTCTTCTGCATCATATCACAAAACTTAACAAGTTAAAATAAATTGTAATCATATAACAAACATATTTTCTGATGATGATGGAATTAAATTACAAGTTAATGATAGAAAAGGTAGCGTGAAAATCTCCAAACAATTGGAAATTAAACAACATAATTATAAATAATTAGTGGATCAAAGTAAAACTGATAATTTTTGAACAAAAATGAAAACGTAACATATTCAAATAAATATGATGCAGCTAAAGCAGATTTTAGGGGGTGTTTAATAGTATCAAATACCTTTATTAGAAAAGAATTGTCTCAAATCAACAATCTAAGCTTTTGTATAAAGAAAGTGTCAATCAAGCCTCATCAGGGCTTGTCTGCGTACTTTGCCCCAGCTTTTTTTCAATATGCATTTGTTGTCTTTTCTTCATCTAATATTACCCCTCCAGTTTCTGAATTAATGGCAGTGCTGGTCATGGCAAATATATATATATATATATATATATATATATATATATATATATATATATATATATAATAAGCCATGCATATATATATTTTTTTTTCAGTGAAACCAAAAGTTAGTTCTTTGAAGAGATCAAAAAAAATGAATGAACCTCTAACAACAAAGAAGAAAAGAGAAAAGATGCAAATTACCAATCTTGGGAAGGAAAGGAGCAAATGTCTAGAAATGTCTGTTAACAATATAATGGCTAAGTAATCATATGTGCATATGGTTGGTCATATATTACATGACTATAGGAAGGAGCAAGTCTATTTTTGTGTTAAAATTCATAGAAGTTAATTTTGCTTTCAATTTTAATAATAATAAAATCCACAAAAATATTTTTATTATTTTTTCACAGTCACCAAAGATAAATTAAAATTTAATTCCTCTACTTTTTCCACTTTAGATTATTGTATTTTGTTACCTATCCAATGGTTATATCTTTAAACTTTCATTTTTTGTATTAAAGGTAAAATCAAGCATTTTATGTATTTACTTTCCATTGTCATTTTTCTCTTAAAAATAGATCATTTAAATATTTGGCCCTTGTTGTTTTCTCTCTGAATTGTCCTATTTTTTTCATTATACGTTTTATATTATTTTATATAGATTAGAAATATTGTAATCTTCCTTATAAGTCTTTTATTTTCTTAATGGTTATTCTGTTTTTGAATTCATCATTTTCTTCAGCACTTTTTGACATCTGTATTTGTATCTCACTCAAAGTGCCCTTCTCTTTATCAGGGTTATGAGAATAGTTTCCTGCAGATCATTATAAATAATAATGTTACTGTAGTTGCATTTGTTTTTGACTTATTGTCAATAAGCCATGCATAAATGCTGTTTGGGTCATTTTTTCTAAATGAATTTTCAAATATCCTGAAACATTGTTTATATGGTCTATTATTTCTGTCCTGATTTGAAATACCAGCTATAAGTAGAAAAATTTCCATAATTCTATAACTAAGTTTGCTTTTTCTAACATTTGCTTATCTTAAATTTATATCCATTGTTTAAATTATAAAAGCTTTTAGTATGTGATAGTATCTGGAAAATTACCATCCTGTTATACTTTTTTAAAAAGTATTTAAAAGTAACTTATTTAAAAAAAATACGTTAGATATACATTTTCCCTGTCAAATACAATCGAGAATTTGTCAAGTCAGTAAACACATTAATAATGTGTAAAATTTTTTTCTACACCTGTATTTCAGCTACTCAGGAGGCTGAGTCAGGAGGATTGCAACTTTGAAGCCAGCCTTAGAAATTTAGTGAGACCCTCTGCAATAGTGAGACTCTGCCTCAAAAGAAAAAATAAAAAGGACTGGAGATGTAACTCGGTGGTAAAGTGCCCCTGAGTTCAATTCCCAGTACAAAACAAAAATACTAATCTGTTTTTGAGTATCCAATTTATAAATCAATTTGAGAACATGGATATTAGTTCTATATGATATCTTTTCATCATGGTACACAAAATGACTATTAGGACTGTTAAAAATCTTTTACTTAAAGATTTATACTATTTGTACTTTATAATTCATTTGAATAGGAATATAACCTGTGTGTCTTCTTTTCCCTTTACTGTATGTATAGTTTTACATTTGGGATTTTAAATGCAATTCAATCCCTTTGCATTGAAGTGCTGTGATCTCTATTGCCCACCCCTTTCTTTCTCCCCCTCCAATCAAGAGGGAAACCCTGACATCTCACTCTGGTCCCTTGGAGTCCAGGCAGCTTTGCAAACCAGTGCTAATGTTTTCAGGGGATATGCTACTTGAGTGGAGTGTTCTCTCTAGGATGATGCTTTTTATTCCCCTTTTACCTTCCCAGATGTCAAACAACTTTCCACCTTCATACATCTTCTCAAACACTTTCCAGCTTTTCTTTTTTGGCAGATCTATTATCTAATTGCCTTCTATCTTCCTATTACAGGAGTGATCATTATGGCCATTGCTAAGTTTTTTTCATGCCCCCTCACACCATTATAAAGATGTAATGATGACATTATCTTGCTCTTTCTGCCATTAATAACTTATAGCTATCATAATAATCATTAATTACTACAAATTCTGTTGTATTTCACACCTATACAAGATACCTAGTTCAATAACTGCTGTTTTAATTGGAAATGGAGACAAGAAGTAGATCAGAGTGGGATGCACATATTGCAAAGCTGCAGTTTTGATCTTCGGTGTGTGAGTGAGAGGCAAGCAGAGGAGGAGATGCCTAGTTAGGGCCTTGGGTCCAGATCACCTCCTCAAGTCAGTTTCTGTTGACTCAGAACAACCAAGAATCTGTTGTCAGATAATCAGTGTGGCTTCTTCCTTCAGGGTGCACCCTTCAACTGATCTTGAATTTGCAAACACAAATGCACTTCATGATAACTTCAGGCTTCCTCACATGTATTCAGTGGCTCCTGACACCGAACCTGAAGTGCTGAGTTCAGTCTGTCTCCAAATCTCCTCTCTGACCTCCCCAATGCTTCCATAACATCCAGCCCAGTCCTTCCCCAGAGCTTATGCTTTGGAAACTTCCCACCTTCTCTTCTGAATCTCTCCACGGCCATTGCAGGTACCATGTTCTCCAAAAAATTGCTCCACAGATCATATGTAGAACTTTGCTATTGAAACCAATGATTTGACAGAGAGCAAACACTTCTTACTTTTCCAAGAGCATATTTATTGTGGATTCTGTAAGGTTTGCACTCTGCAAGGACAGAGGCCATTCATCAGTTTTGCGCTGCATATATAAGAAGCATGGTACATTTAATACACTATCTAAAACAGCACATGTAAAAGATGAAGGATGAAAATATTTTTAAAACAGATATCATAGTAGCTTCTATTTAAGAAGAGGGTAACTCACATGCACTGAACACTCACGTGCCAGTTATTTTCATAATAATTAATTCAATCAATGTTACTCTTAACAAATAAATTTTGAGTATTCTCTGCATGTCAGATACTGCTATAAATAAAGTTCAAACCAAACAGAGACAATTCCTACCCTGTGGAGTTCACATTGTTCTATTAATCATAATGTTAATAACTACGGTAATAAGAACATTCAAAATAATGATATTTCATTTATTGAGTACTACCTATATTCTTCAAGCATCTGTCTACAAGGGTGTTACAAAAGCCCTAAGAGGTGATTATTATTGTGATTTTATAAATGAGAAACCTTTGGCTTTAAGTGGGCAAGTCATTTTTGCATGGTCATTCCTTATTACATTAGTATGATTATAATAGATCCCAATAGCTTGACTTAAATGCATTTGTGTTTGTTATCTCAAGATTGAATTTATTAAATGGAAAGAGTAAGGTTAGAGCATATCCCTAAACAGTGATGTTTCAACCACAGTAATTTAAAATTCCTCCCTAAGAGCTGCAGTTTATATTTTCCAGCCGAGACCTGGTCTTTTGTTCTGTCAAACTGAATGGTGTGGAATGAGGTTGTTGAGTTCCCAGATCTGGAATACAAGAGACTGCAGTTTCCACTTCTGCCCTCGGGAATGGTGCTGCCACCTACAGGGTGAGGCTGGACCACTAAATGATGAGATTTGTGTAGATAAGCAAAAGTCCAGAGCTGAGATCCTAGCGATGTGAATGGGATCACCATGGACATTTCTCCTGTTCTACCCATGTCTTACCCTAACAAAAGGATGAGCCAAGGTTGTTTTTCAACCATGAACTTTCAGAGTAATTTATTACACAAAAATTAAAAGTTAAGAGCACAGTGCAATGTTCATCTACCTGATCCAGGGCCTGGTCCACATTTCCCCCAATCCTCCAACACTCCATAACTCACCTCTTTCCCAAGTGTATAAGTTCCATTGACCCAAAGGAGATGAGAGCACCTCTGATAAAATCTGAATTATAAAGTGAAATAGGAACACAGTAAATTCCATTATAATCGCTGCCCCTCTCTCTGCTATCTTTATAGTTTAAGATTTGCTTCAGTTTTCTGAAAATCAGCATGAAGTAAACCTTAAAATTAACACTGGTTCTAAAGTCCACTTTTAAGACATGCAAACAAACCATTCTTGCAGCTGTTCCCTTATTTGGATAGTCACTGGGTACCTACAATATTCAGAAATGCAGGTCCACAGAATGATAGGAAGCATAAATTGATATTCCCCCAAGGCAATTTATGAGACCCAATCACATTCCTAGTGTCAGGGCACAGGGGTGAGCACCAACCAAGGCTCGGAGGAGTGGTTTTGCCAGCCTCAGCTCTGCTTTCACTTTGCTCCCCTGGCTTGGCTCCTCCTCCCCTGGCACATGCTGCCTCTTCCCTCAATTTCCTCTCCTGGACCTCATTTTCTGCTGTTTTAACTTCCACATTTAGTTCTACACATGCTTCATCAATAAATCTCTCCCATTCATTTATCTCCCTGAGTGTCTCCCATTCCATTTCCATCAACCTCAATCTTGAGAAAGCTCCTCTTTTACACTGCATTTTAACTGCTGGTGGAAACAGTTAAAACTTTCTGGTTTTCTCCAATGACATAATCCCCTCTGCCCCACTTACTCTCCCAACTCTTTCCCATTTCCAACTTACTATTTTCCAACTCCCAGCAGCGGAACCTTGCCTATGTAACATATTAGCTGGGTATACTTCATTCTTTTCAGCTTAGGGTTCTGTCAGTCTCTCCTTCAAAGAAAAGATGATATTAAAAAACAAAACAAGAAAACACCAAAATAGTGATAGACCAAGAATCTGTCCAACAAAGTTATTTTTTATTTGTTTAAATTTAATTCATTGGACAATCAGTAATTGATCAAGCATCAAATATCATTTGATCATCTTTGTGTATAAAGACACTGGTGGGTGATGGGGAAGATGCTGTACACAGAAACCTTCTATACCTTCCAGGCACTTAACAATTAAGGGGGACAAGACAGAAACAGGACAATAGCTCACAATAGAAAGCCTGTATGTGCTATGTCTAATGACAAGTTGAAAAAGAAAGCCATGGCATGAAATGATTAAATCAGCCACTAGGACCTTATATAATGAGAGGTCTAACCTGTGTTTTCAGGTAGCACATAAAATACATAAGTATCTTCTTTGGAAAAAAAAAATGAATTAAGGTAAGATATCTCTTTTGCTGTCTTTGAATACAACTGCTTACCAGCACCAACCATGGTGAGTTGGGGGGCTTACCAGACTTCTGAAACCCCAGTTCCCGGGCCTGGCCTTTCCCTGCAGGACAAGACTTTCAGACTTGTACAAATTCTCCCTTTATGATGTTTTTGCACTGGGCACAGAGGAGAGCATCAAAAAATTGAATTTCTGAGGCTCTGAAATAGAATGTAAATTATGGTGTTTCTAATACCCAAGTTTGTCCTAAGAAGAGAGACCAGTTTCCTCTGAATCTCCAATTCTTTGCCAGAAAAAACTTAAGAATCACCACTCCAATGGAACCACCATGTGACATGGTTATCCCACTCCTTGGAATTTATATAAAAGACCTAAAATCAGCATAGTACAGTGATACCACCACATCAATGTTTATAGCAGCACAATTCACAATATCCATGTTATGGAACCAGCCCAGATGCCCATCAACAGATGAATGGATAAAGAAGATGTGGTGTATATATACACAATGGAGCTTTACTCAGTTATAAAAATAAAAAATATGAAATTACAGGATTTGCTGGTAAATTAATGGAACTAGAGGACATTGTGTTAAATAAGCCAGACCTGGAAAGTCAAGGAATTTTTTTTCCTCATATGTGGAAGTTAGACCAATAAAGGAGAAGAAAAGGGGGCAGGAAATATCATGGAAATAAAATAGAGTTCCTTGGAAAGAGATTCTGGGGGAGGAAGGAAGGAAGGGAAAAGAGAGGGAACGTGAAATGAAACTGACCAAACTGTCCTATGCACACTTAAGAGTATACCATAATGAATTTCACCTTTATGTATATTTATAATACATCAATTTAAGAAAAAAAACTATTAAAAATAGAGGAATGACTAGTTGAGTAAAGAAATGGGAATAAGGGGAGGAAGAAAGGGAGGGAAAGGGGAAGTACTAGGAAATGAATTGGAGCAAATTATATTCCATGTTTAAATAATTATATCAAAAATGAGCCCCAATGTTATGTATATCTATAATGTCCTAATAAAAAGTCATTAAACAACGCAATTATCACTCCATACAAACACCCTTATAGTACCTTCTATTGTAGAGTCAAGGGACTTAGTTTTACAATTTTGCATTCTTATTTTTCAAACTGTGACCGGAATGACTTTCTTCCAACTTCTTAGACATTATCTGTTTTTGTTATTCTGTTTTTGATCTTGTTGTCCTTGTTGCATTACTGAGTTCTGACATTCTTAAGAGTTTAAATTTACAATGTCACCCCTCTTATTTTGGCCACAGCCATGCAAATGTGCTCAAAAGCAAAAGTTCATAGCTTGTGAGATTTCACTATTTTTATACATCCTCAGAGAAGTTTCTGACTACAAAGCAAAAATATACATCTGGATAGTTCCAAGAAGTTTTTGCTGCATCCTCCCAATTCTATCTACTACACTGTTCTTCCTTCATCTGCAGTCAAAGGCTTCCATTTTAGAATTTCCTTTGACTCTGTGCCCAAGGGTGCAGTTACTTACCACCTGCAGCTCTTTGCTGAAGGTAAGGAAACCTGGAATTCATGAAGGTCACACAATTCCTTTCTTGTTCCTATTTCACTTAAGTCATACTTTCCCTAGCTTCCTTCCCAAGCAACACCATTATAGTCCTCCTTTGATATAATCTTAATTCCCCTGTCACTTCTGTTATACCCCTGCTCATTGTGGTTCAAATATTTGTCCCCTTTAATTCTCATGTGGAAACTTATTTGCCACTGTATTAGTGTTAGGAGATGAGGCTTGATGAAAGGTGGTTTTATGCCATTAAGGCACTGTTTTTATGAATGGATTAAGGTCATATCACAAGAGCAGGTCAAATATCACAACAGTGAGTTGTTACGAAAGGAGGTCCAGCCCTTATGTCTCCTTGCACACAAGTGCTCTCCTGCCCTAACCCTTCTTCCTCAATGTTATAAGGTATCATAAGGCCCTCCCCAGATACTGGTAGCATGCTCTTGAACCTCTCAGCTGTCAAAAGCAAAATCAAAATACAACTCTATTTTTTCATAAATTACCAAATCTCAGATATTCTGCTATAGCAGCAAAAAAAATGGTCTAACACATTGGACCAAGCTTCAATCTAGTTGAACCTATCCTTTCCTCTTTTAGTGTCTGTATCTAAGCAATGAATAGAAACCATTAAAGGAGGGAGTATAAGTTTTTACCACCAATTTGGGAAACTATTTGGCATTATCTTTAAACTGTGTCTATTCAATGAGCCAGCAATTTCATTCTTAGGTGAATAACTCAGAGAAATTGCACATATACACCAAGAGCTATGCATGAGAAAAGCCATACAGAACTTTGTGTAATAACAAAAACAATGAAAATCTATACAGTGAGTGGAAATAAATGAACTACATCCCTAAACAACAGTATAGATGTAGCTAATAAATATTGTATGGAACAAAATTAAGTCACCAAATAACACATTTAATACAATTTAAATCTCAAAGCCAGACAAACTAAGCAGTATTAGGCTTAGAGTCATATATGTGTATGGTGACAATGTGTATACATACAACACACACACACACACATACACACACACACACAGGATAGAGGTGGAATTCAAGAAGAGTAATTATTTCTTCAATAAAGGAGAAGAAAAAAGTTGCATAATTACTGATAAGATTTATATTAACTTCTTGGTTGGTTCCCATTTAACATATGATTATATACTTCAGGTGGGTCTTCAATACTCTCCAGAAATTCTATTCCATTTCATCAGTCAAATGACTCTACCATTTTTATGGTGAACAGAGAATTTTCTTCCTTATCTTTTCCACCAAACCATTACTCCTCCCTATCATTCTCAGCTCTAAGAGGTTAGAAATTAATCCCAATGTGACCAATTCTGAAAAAAAAATTTGTCTTATATTTTAGTTTTTCTTCAGTAAATTATTTCCTCTTTGGAATTATAATACAGAAAAAACAAAGTTGACTTAGAAAATGGTTAATTCAGATTTGACTATTTTAGCAATGATGGTTGTACCATTTCCCCCTGCCCAGGTTTTAATCTATGAAGAGAATAGGCAAATTTACAGTAAAACCTTCAAGCTTATTAGTGATTTGGAAACAGTGATTAATAAATAGAGTTTTGAGTAAAATATGCTCAGAGAAACAATTTTGAGGAACCAAACAGGGCATCTTGTGCAATTAACCACGAACTGTGGTCAGCTAATTCTATAGGTCTGCATGCACCTCCTCTATTGACAAATTGAAATGGAGAGGTTTCAGATGGGTTCTTTCCTTCAGTTGAGAATATTCCATAAGGGAAAATAAAGCAGAAAAGAGACCACCACCCTGATGACTAGTCTAGCATGTAGGCAGCTTCCAAAGTCAGGGTGGAATCTACATGATTCTTATCAAGTTCCAGTGGGCATCTGACTCTGACCATCTAATTGGCTGCTCTTCTCTGCATGGAGAGAGGCTAGGAGGAAGAAAAAGAGAATGGCAATAATTACTGTCTCAGTTTTTCCAAGAAGGAAAAAAAGTTGTCACAAAGTCCCTCATCTCTGGTCCAGGGAAGCAACACTGGTACAAGATAAAGAAACTCTTTTACCAACCTCACCAATTTTTATTTGTTAAATAATATTTTGTTAATTATTTTTTTTCCTAAGGTTTTGAGCTCCTCTTAAGAATATGGATATTTATGAACCTGGAGACCCTGATAATATTATCTGATTTTCAAACATTTTAGTCACAAATGACTTGTTTATCTATATTGATAAAATCCACAAATGTCATCTGCGTGTCCAGAGTAGAATATAAAGATAGATTACTAATTGGAGAATGGAGTTCATCCTAAACTGTTCCTTCCCAATGGCCTACCAATGTGGTTCTGTTTAATTTCATTACCTCCTATTTTGCTAACACGTTTTGTGAACATGTTTTCCTCTTCCTTCTTCAATAGGGGAATGAACAGTTCTCATTAAGGAGTATGGCTCATTTCCTCCTGGTTAACTTAGGCTTTCCTAGAAGGTGACATGTACCCCACCCTCCCTCAGGACACAAATAACATTCCTCAATATTGTTAAAAAGAAATGGGCTTTGGAGCCTCTCAGGCAGAGCATGTGTGAATTGCATCCGAGAAATGAAAGGTACTCAAGAACAATTCATTCACCCAGCAGGGCTTGTTCTCCTGGGACATCCCAACTTGGTTTTTGTTTTTATTTTTTGGTATTTTTTTGTTGCTGTCATAGTTATTTATATATTTTATGTTTTTTGTTGTTGTTGCTGCATTTGACATAACAACTTGGGACAGGAAAGGAAGAAATAAGAGGAGGCAGCTAGAGTTCATCTATTTAGTGCACATTTGTTGAAGCATCTATTATGCCTAAAGCAATTTGATAGTGAGGGATGGAGAAAGAGGGAGACATGAAAAGATCTCAAACATACACCCTGCCTTCAAGAAACCTAAGTTCTAGGCTGGAATATAAACATTCCCAAAGCCCTATGAAAGAATGGACTGAGACAAGTGTCCTTGTGAAAAAGGTTTCTAATTGTTTTTAATTTATTGGTTCTTTTTAATTATGTACGATAGCAGAATCCATTTTGCTATAATTATACAAGCATGGGATATATCTTATTCTTGATATAAGATATATCTGATTGTATATATAACTTACTCTAGTTCCATTCTTATGGCTGTACATGGTAGTGGGATTCAATGTGTTGTTTTCATATATGTACATGGAAAATTATGTCAGATTCATTCCATTGTCTTTTCTTTGCTTATTCCCTCTCCCTTCTCTCCATTCTTCATTGTCTAATTTGTGGCACTTCTGCTCTTCCCCTCATCCAACCCTGCTCTTACTGTGGATTAGCTTCAACTTATCAGAGATAACATTCCACCTTTGATTTGGGGGGACTGGCTTACTTTACTTAGCATGATAGTCTCCAGATCCATCCATTTGCTGGCAAATGTCATAAAGTCATTCTTCTTTATAGCTAAGTAATACTCTCTTGTGTATATATACAGCACATTTTCTTTATTCATTCATTTATTGAAGGTCAACTAAGTTGGTCCCATAGTTAGCTATTGTGAATTGAGCTGATATAAACATTGATGTGGCTGCATCACTATAGTATGCTGATTTTAACTCCTTTGGATATATACCAAGGAGTGGTATAACTGGATCAAATAGTGGTTTCATTCCAAATTTTTGAGGGATTTCCCTATTGCTTGTGGAAAAGATTTCAAGAATGGGAGAGAGAATTTTCAAGTAGACTACTAGTTATCTACATCTTAAAATAAAACTGTCATTCCCACCCCACCCTAATGACTCGGCTCCTTAGAAGAGATGTAGAAATAAAGTGGTGTTTAAATAAAATTGTGACTATGCCATAGGACTGTGCTGAAATACAGCAGTGAGAAAATAGGTAGGCAACAGTAATTCCAGTAATAAGAAGAGACTGAGTTAAAATATCTAGAGAAACAAGAATTTACTACAGAAGTCTGACTGAGGGAAATATGACTTAGGCTAGGATCCTCACTAAAATTATACACACACACACACACACACACATATGCAAGAATGTGCGTTATCTTCTCAGATTTACAGCTTTTGACGTTGAAAGCAAACCAGCACAACAAATACGTGAACATAATTGGCTTTGCAGTTATTGAGAGGGGACGGGGGCACTTCAGGTGGGCTGCTATAATGAGCTAAATTTGTGATTCTGCGAAGGCAGATGCTCTCAATGGGTGAAGTTTCATAGAAGCACTTGCTTACTAGTGTACAGCCAATTAGAAATAAGAAATAAAGCTTGATTGTTGACTTCTTTGTGTCCAATTAGAATTGAAAGATTAGAATGTATTAGGGTGATAGTACTCCAGCTTTTAAAAACATTAGTATAAACTTTGCTCAGACTCCATTTTATTTTGGCTGTAAAAAATAACAAGCTAAGAAAAAAAATATGAAACTTAAGCTTTGCTACCTCTCTCCTAATCATTCCTAGAACTATTTTCAGTAATAAGATATTCTAGGATAAACCTGCATGTTCCCATTAGTCCTTCAAAGCTATTAATGACTACCAAGCCTGGGGACAAAATCAGGAATTGTCCAAGTGTGTCTTTCATGCTGGGGATGTTGTATATGTTTTATTTGGGTAATAAGGAGAAGGAAGTAATCCATGTTGAGAAAGGGAGTGAAAACACACACACACACACACACATACACACACACACACAATTTGTCCCATTACCCCAGTTGCAGTACACCTATACATTGAGTAACAAATACACCACTCATGGCAACTTTGAAATAATATCTGTATATTTATTATCTTTGCAGAATTGAAAACTTGGGACATAATGGGTTAAATCAAAATTAAACAAAATCTTGGCCTCCTGGAAATTAGGGCTTCCTGGGGAAACTGCTACTTTTGAAATGTCTGTGGAGTGGTTTATGGAGTCTGTAGGAGCTCATCACTGCCAGCCTTGACTTGGTTCCTGTCATTCAAAACACTGGGCATTTAAGTACCTCACCTTTAATGGGTTCCCAATTCACGTTCACTGGGTGACCGCATGAATGAACGTATGAATGAATAATAAAAAGCAAAGTACTGGGACCTAATCAAGCAGGTAATAAGGCTACATGAAAACTCTGCCTTTTGTTTATGGTCTATTTCATGTGGAAGAATCTTTTCTTCCTGAAGAGATTTGGAACTCAGAGAAGGAATATGAATTCATCTGGTCTGTGCCCCTTCCCCAAGCATCTTCCCAGAAAATGCAGGTGATTCGTAGTTTGTAAAAGAAATAAAAAGAAAAAAATAAAGGAACCAAATTGGGTGGAAATGGTCTATCTCCCCCATTCCTGCTTTTGTGGATTTCTCTGTAAAGCTCTCCCTGCAAGGTGCCACTAGACTTCGGGCAGCTTTTCAATAGTGGAATAAAACGGAAGTGATCGCAGGAGATGAGGTATGTGTTTCCAGGGTGGTATTCTTGAAACAGCAGTGCGCTATGTTGAATGATATCTAAAGAGAATATGAAAGGTAAGAAAAAAGGAGGTGTAATTAGTCCCTTATGAAGCAAAAGAAAGAAATGGGGCTGCAAATGTAAAATAATCAATTTCCTCCTCTCTTTCTCTCACTGCACCCTTTGTCTGGGAAATTGCAATGACTTCTTGAATATGGTGGGTACCAGCAGTCATGACTGAGATATTTCCCAGCATTATTATTAACTCAACAGATGAAGTCTTATGGGCCAAGATGCCTTAGTGTACTAGGAACCCCAAGCTTGAAAACCCACTGTCCAACACACATTTATTAGTGGGAGAAGCTGATACTTCTATACCTGCTGTAGATTTTCTCCAAAAGAGCTCTAGTCTAATTATTATACTTTCAAATACAGATTGAGATAGCTTTCATTTGTCTGGCGCTGCTTCTGTGTGAACAATCATTTCTAGGGATTTAGAAAAGACAAGGTCCAAATGGCCCTAGTGTCAAAGGTAAACATATCTTCTAGTCCCCAAGCCACAAAATGGAAAATGGATTGTTATTTGAAAAAGAAACTTACAACTCTACTCTCTGATGACTTCCATACAACCCTGTCAGTAAATCACAAGAGCAGGGAGTCTTCTGTTTCATCTTCGTTTTATAATCTGGGAATAATTGAACTCTAAGGAGATGAATGACTCACTGAGACTTAGGTTCCTCCTGGCTCTAGTTCTTATAACTTCATATCTCTTATAAACCAATAAATCTTCATGCTACCACATTAAAAATAGTAATGATCTATTGTTCTGGAATCAAGCTGAGGACAATCAGAACTTTAATACTAGAAATAAAAATCTGGAATTCAACAGAACAGCAACTCATTGGCTTCAAGAGCAATTGCCAAAATCAGGCATCATACCTAGACACTTGACACCTGGACATGGTTTATGACCTGTTGGCACTCACTTTATGACTGCAATATTCAAGGGTAACATTTAACCATCTAACACCAAAGGAAAAGTCCACTCAATGAAAAAGCACACTCAAAACAACAATCTGGGAATAAGAAAATTCTAGAAACTTACAAGCACTCAAAAAGTGCAACTCTGTCGTCAATAATTCTAGAAGCAAAGTGCAAGCTGTATGAAATAGAGAGCAATACTTGTTTTAAAAGATGTAAACTGTGCTCTGTTTAAGATATCAGAAAAATAAAATGCATTTTCACAATATAATCATGAAAAAGGTTAAACTATTTAAAAATTTTGATTTTTTTACAAAATATATTTAACTATGAGCATTTTTGACAAATGATACTTATACATAATAGATATTTCCACAATGGAAATTGATCGAATCTATTCATGCACAGTTTATATCATTGCATATGTATAATATATGTATAATATGTATATTCCTTTTTTAGTTGTTATTCTCCTTTCTAATTTTCTAGGCTCAATTTTACTTGAATGTTTTCTATACATTTATTCTTTGTTTAATTGTGAATTATCATCTTCATTTGTGATTAGACCTTTTTGGATACTGGTAAATACTGAAAAATTAGAGAAAAACTATCTAAGCCCTGCTGTTTCACTGATTACCTCTTCACCTTTCCAAGTTATTAACAGAGTTCATTCCAATGACAAGATGTCATCAGGTATTAAGGAAGTATGACCTGATGGCATTTCTATTCCAGAGGACAATAAAATATTCCAGGTGGGCAGAGCCTTATTGGAATGGAATTTACATTCTAGAGTCAGGAAAAGGACCAGCCCCACCCTGGGTAAGGCCTCGGTAAGGCAGAGCTAAGTTGGAAGAAGTTGAACTTGAAGGAAGGATGCGTCTGGAGTTGATTATTAGGACAAATCAGAGTTTAATGAAATACCTCTGGCACTCTCCAAGTTGTGAAAAGTTTGGCCTGTGGACTATGAGGAGAATGAGGGATGTGCCATGGAACTCACAGTCAGAGGGCAATTCTGCAAAATTTCTGCTTTAGCTTCTTCTCTTTCACCATGCAATCTAAAATCCATAACTGGAAAATTGGTGCTGTTTACACATTCCCCCTCAACCACCTCTTGCTCAAGGGCACATATTTGAGAACTAATTGGCTATGGTTGAGATCCGTCTTGACATATAGGAGATCAGTTGGAGCAAAGGTCATGATACAGCCTTCTCCTAACTTTCTTTCCCCCACTGCTACCTATCCCTGAGATTCTAAAGGTATTATGCCATTCAAACAGTGATTTTGATTTTCTGAGGTCATTGGTCTTGAGGCAACTGCAGGATTGTTGCCTGTGGTGGGACTTCAAGACACAGAGTCTCTGATCTTGAACAGAATATTCCAACTCCGTTCAGCTGCAGTGGCTCAAGTCTAATTCCACCAATTCAGGAGACTAAGACAGGAGGATAGCAAGTATGAGGCCGGCCTCAACAACTCAGCAACTTAGGGAGACCCTGTCTCAAATTAAAATATAAAGGGAACTGGGGGTGCTACTCAGTGATAAAACACTACTGGGTTTAATCCCTAGTACAAAAAAATAAAAAAGACCAACTCCTATTTTAGGTTTGGTCGATTATAGACTCCTATACATCCAGCCATTTGGTCCTGTCCTTAATTCTGCCATTTTACTAAGACTGTGGATGATGACACATGTTACCATCCACATGAAACCATGTAACCAACTACAAGCTGCTCCCAATCTACCTACCCCTCAAGTACCAGTGCCACCGCCACCACTTACGTTGATCCACATCTCACTGCTCCAGGCCTAAAGGATTCTCCCTTCTCTGATCTACTGTGCTCAGTATTCAAAATTTATACAAATAACTCCTCATTGCACACTTTCTTCAATGTGATGTCTGTGGGTCTGGTTTCTAAATGCCTTAAATTGTCCATGTCTCACTTTCTCTTTTATTTCCTATTGTTCATCTAAAGCACTGAGCTGGGCACAAATACTGTCCCCAAACTGTTCTAACTGGCATGAAGTTATGCTAACTTAAATAAAAACAAACTCTGAGGGCAAGCTTTTCCTCTACGGAGCTCTACTTGGGTTTCCATTGGTCAACTCCTGCTGATGAATACAGCTGCCAGGTAATGGTTGCAGGAAGAGATAGAGAGTAATTGGTAGAGGCAGAACTGTCCCTTTGTTATTTTGTTATAAATAAACTCCCACCGTGGAAACTTGTTAACCTCAGTCCTTGCCTTCACATCTACTTATATGCAAGACCTCCCTCGACAAATCAATCTTTACACTGCAGTGGCACTCTCTTGACAAGATATGTTTGGCTTAGCCACTGTTGATATTTGTTCTTGAAATCTCGGTTGTGCGACGTGGTACACTCTGAGAGCAGAAATGGAGACGCTTAGTTTATATGCACAAAGGACGGGCAAGATGCAAACAGAAAGAGACGGTCCACAGCAGGGCAGCCAGAGTGGCAGGAGCCTAGCAGCACTTAATACATTGTGATGTATTGAATCTATGAAACTCCTGTTCAATAGCTAGTCAAAGTAAATTCAGAAGGACACAGGAAAGGGATTTATTTTTTCATCATTGTAAAATGTTCATTATTTCTTTTGCTATTGGTCATGGTCGAGTGATGCCCTTTTGAGGCCCCATTATCCTTAGACTCCCAAATAGTAGAATTAGGTAAGGTTCACTAAAATGTGCTGAGTGTGTGTGTGTATACACACACACACACACACACACACACACACATATATGTATATATACATATATGTATATATATTTATATACATATAAAATATTTATATACATACACACACACACACACACACACACACACACACATATGTAATTTTTTTCTAAGTCCCTGGAGAGTCATGGCTTTATTGGTACTTTGGGATTGGACTTTTTTTTTTTTTTTTGCTGGATTTTGTTCTCTGAAAAGAATGAGTTTGAGAGCTTGACACTCCCCCAAATTAAATTATTTGATCTCTTCTCTTGCAGTGCATAACTTCATTGGAAAATTTCCCAAATTTGACTGACATCATTTATGTACATGTCTGTTTTGCTCAATTGCACAGCATTTGCCACGGGGACTGCATCTTGTTCCTTTATGTTTCCCAGTAGAGTGTCCCAGTGCCGAGCACACAGGAAATGCTCATGAAATGTTTGCTGAACAAGAAACCTTAATATCTGTGAAAAATTGTCTATGGAAAGAGAGGAAACAAAAAGGTAAACAAAAGCTATTTTGAGACAACTTAAGAAAAATGCAGCTGCTATTAGATTATTAATTAAATTTTAATTTTCCTGAAGGAGTCTCCAGAGATAGATGCTGACTGAGTATTTTACCCTAGGTGAGGCTATGCTGAAAATACTTCCTTGGGGCCTGGTTTTATGCTAGATGGCATGGGAGAACAATTGAAGCAATAAAGCATGGCCTGTTCCAACAAGAATGTTGGGCACCCTCTTCAGAGACAAGGCCCAAGCAAGGGCCCCAAAGCATAGGATAGAGTATATGAGTGAACTGATGAAGAAGTGGAAGCAACGTGAATTAAAAGAGGTCAGAACAAGACAAATTCCCATGAGCTGGAGGTAAAAATGCATTGCATTGAAGTTCTGTTTGCTAAACAACATGTGGGTAAGCATAAATTGAATCGTGCTGCTATTTTATATAAACGCAGGATGAAAATTAGGTATTATTTCTTAGACAGGAAGTACTCTTCAGTGATTTCAGAGAATACTCAAATCATTAGGGTTTCCTTTGCTTTATCAGTGAACAAACTTGTCTTAAGAAAGACAGCTTAGTGTTTGATTAAGGAAAAGTGTGCTGAGTGTAAACCTTGGTGGTAACCCTCAAATCACCTGTCAGTTCTCCAACTTTGATAAATTTAGTTAACCTCTCTGGACCCTACTTTTCTCTTTTTAAATGTTGGTGTTAGGGGAAATTGGCCCATAATTCACCACAATTTTTGAATCGTGAAAGAAAAATCACCTCTCTAGGCATAAGAAGTCACCTCATCCTTCAGCCTTTACCAGACCACGACTCAGATGAAAAGTGAGAGGACTGGATATTTTCTGTTGTTCTGCAGACATACTGATACTTGAGGCATCCAGGACTCAGTCTCTCACCACTCAATTTTTATTTCTATTTGGTAGACAGAAATTCTTAGAAAACCTGTAAGAATTTATGTGTGCATATTTTCACATGGAGAATAAAGTTCACCGTGAGTAGAAATCTGCGTGTGGTATGGTGTTGGGAAAGGGATGTTAGAAGAATGTGGATTCATGAGTACATTGGCAATTCCATATTTCCATTAGTCTTTCAACCTGGATGGTCACCAACCCAACATGAGTAGTAGCAAGTGAAGATCCTGTGGTAGAAATCTGCAATAAATGCACATCGATGGAAAGTGAAAAGTGTTTGAATAAGCCAAAAGAAATGTGGAACAATGTGTATTTATAGCTAGGTCTAAAATATGTGACTGCATCACATCACACCTGTTATAAGATGAAAAAAAAATAGAAATGGCAAAATAGAAAATAAGAAGGGAATTTAGATGGAAAAACCTCTGGAAAACATCTCCTATAGCGTCAAGAGCCTGGCTTTCTCAATAGAAAGAAAGAATCCATGGTCTCTTCTAAAAGGGACAGATGTCTACCTGGATAAGATGCAAATTCTACAAAATAAAAGGAAGGAAAAATTAATGAGACAATTCAGGTACATAGAAAATAAAGAAAAAAATTAAGAAGCATGACAGAGTGTATATAAAATAATTAATTTTAAACAGCAAGATATTCAGTCACAAATTTGGACCAAACTTTAGAAAATGTCTCAGACAACAGAGATCAGCATCCTGAAACAGATGATAAGAGAATCTGAACTGGGTCAGAAATGTACAAATAGAGAATATTTCTAAAGAAGGAGGAAGAACAAGGTATGCTGAATAAAGTATGAAAGCTAAACTGGAAGGTAAGTCTTTCTGTAGCTCTAGAAAGCTAGGTACAGATTTAAAAACCCACAGGTTTTAGAACAAAATCAATGAGGAAAAAAATTACACTTAGATTCACATCTGGCAAATTCCCTTGTGCTTGCAAAACTAAAAAAAAAAAAAAAACTAAGAAAAGAAGTACACAACATTCAAAGACGTAAAGATTATGTTGCCATCTAAATTCTTGTTAGCAAAGTAAAATATTGAGGTGGGGAGTTAGATTCTATGGAGGAAAACATTGTGAAGACTGATAATATTAACATGACCAAGTTGTCTGTCATTTTTAAAAGTCCTCTCAGAAATGTAACCTCCCTTTTAGATAAAAGAAGGAGGATGAGGAGGAAGAGTAAAAGGGGGAGGGGGAGGAGGAGAAGGAAGAGGAAGAGGGGGAGGGGGAGGAGGAGGAGGAGGAGGAGGAGGAAGAGGAGGAGGAGGAGAGAAAGAAAGAAAGAAAGATTTAGTACATTTCACTATGATAAACAAAAAAGAGAAAACATTGTGAAGAAATTTAAGTGAAATTCAAAGACTGTTGCAAATAGTTTTAAAGCAGAGCTCAAATATTAATAATTTCTTTAGAAATAAGATAGTGTAAAAAGAATATAGTGATAATGATTGGTGCATTTATTAGTCTGTTGGACTACTTAACAAAATACCAGCTCAGTGCCTTAAGTGACAGAATTGTATCTTCTCACATTCTGGGGGCTGGAAGTCTGAGATCAGGAGTCAGCACGGCTGGATCTTACTGAGGCCTCTGCTTCTAATGTCCACATGGCCTTTCTTGCTCTCCCTTCACATGGCCTTTCTTTCCTCAGTGGCTGTGTGCTTCCCCTATAGTCACCAATCTTACTGTAGTAGGACCTTATCTTTCTGATCTCATTTAACCTTCATTACCTTCTAAAAGACTTATCTCCAAATACAATTACATTGAGAGTTAGAGCTTCAACATATGAATTTAGTGGAGATACAATTCAATCAATAGCAGTTTAAAAAACACATTATATTAAATACAAAAAGTGCATTGTACTTCATAACATCTCAGGGATGAGTCACAGAGGCAGTTTCCTTCTAAGACTGAAATTTAGAAAGATGAGAATTAAATAATAATTTTTAGAACAGTAAAAGTAACTATTAGTAATGAAAAAAAGAACATTCCAAAATAAGTGAGAACAAAAAACAAAAACAAAAACTGTACATATAGGAAAAGTTAGGTAAATGGAGAAACAGACTGAAAACACAATGAAGGCAGATCTAGAAAAGCTATACAGTTATAATCCTGATGGAGATTTGCTTTCACATAAAATATGAATTTTTAGAGATTTTGAAAAAATATATAATAACTGTAGAAAATACTTCAATGTTAAAAAGACAAGAAAATTCATGAAATTAAAACAATGACTAAAACCTTATTAATTAAACTAAAACAAAGTGAACACAAGGGAGATGATAATACGGAAAACCTCAAAATCAGGAGATTAATACCTTTCATTCACTATGAATAAAAATGAAATTTACAATGAAGATACACCTAAAGGGAGCTAACATGCAGCGTAACAGGGTATAATACATATCAAACAATTTCAGACTATAATAAATATTTTACAGAAATGCAATAGTCTTGGGAAAGTTTAACAAAATGTGCAATCATTTCTAATTGTCCAATGGGCAAAATAATTAATATATATGAGTAAGTATATATCTCTAGAAGTTAGAACATTTATTTTCATAGTATTCTCATATTCCATACACAAAGAGAATATTTTACATCACATTGAACACTTGCCAAAATTGATTATGACAAAAATTTTATGATACCATGATTTTTATTGGACAAAAATACAAAATGACAATATAATAGTTACGATGACCACTAGTATTCATTTCAGTTAGTGATGGGCCAGGAAATATGCTAAATGCTTCATGCGCATTAACATTTTTATACCTACTAACAATGCTGTGAAGTTTATGTGATTATTTCTCCATTTGACATACAAGAAAATTTAAGCTTAGAATACTATTCCTCCTAATGTTGCATGACTAATCAGATGTCAAATTTAGTGGTTCTCAAACATTAATGTGCATCTGATTCCTGCGGTGGGTTGCTGAACCCCATTTCCAAAGCTTCTCATTCATTGACTCTGGTATGGGCCCAATAACTGGAATTTCTAATAGCTGCCAGTTGATGCTGATACTGTTAACTCAGGACCCTGCACGTTGTAAAGCACGGGGCCAGATGATGCTAAGAACAGTCTTTTTCTATTGTACTGCTTTTGGAAAAGGAGAAATTGTTGAGGCCAGGTTCTGACAAAAAATGCAATAAATTTAGAAATTTATAATTAGCAAAGTTAAAAAAAACAGTGCTTGGAAATTTAATTAAAAATAAAAAGCAATCATTCCCAAGTTAATCAATTTAATGCATTTCCAATTAAAATTCCAATTGGATTTTTTTTTCTTTGAACTTGACAAAATGATTCTAAACTCCGTGTGGATGAATAATAGAAAATAATAGCCAAGACAAATTAGAAAAAGAAGAGTATTTTGGGGTGACTTGCTTCACTATATAATAAAATGTTATAGAGTTCCATACATGAATGCATACCCAGCAGGTTCTCATTTCACATTGCTGTAAAGTCTACACTGCAAAACTGAAATGACAGCTTTGAGGTATGGCAAGGAATAAGCAGATAATAATGAAGGGGGTGGGCAGCACCAAGGAGAAGAGAGTGCAGGGACCTGGGGAAGATGACAGTGAACAGAAATGTGTGAGCAGGTAAAATCAGAAGAATGAAACGTACCTCTCTGCAAGAATCCAGAGAGGGCTGGAGAGCATGGAACATGGTTGCCCTTCGAGCGTTCTGTATGGAGAGATTTTGGATTCTGTATTGGATTTTCATTACTGTGACCAAAATACCTAACAAGAATAACTTTGCAGAGGAAAATTTATTTTGGGCTCACAGTTTCAGAGGTTTAAGTCTGTGGTCAACCAACTCCATTGCTCTGGGCCTGAGGTGAGAAAGAACATTGTGGAGGAAGGGTGTGGAGGAGGACAGCTGCTCTGCTCATGGGAGCCAAGAAACAGAAAGAGAGAGAGAGAGAGGTGCCAGGAACAAAATAAAATCCCCTACTTCCTCCATCTACCCCCACCTGCCTACAGTTACAGTACAGTATCCTTTCAAATTATTAATCCATCAAATAGATTAATCCACTGATGAAGTCATATCTCTCTTAATATAATCATGTCACATCTGAACATTGTTACAGTGAATAGCACACTCCCAACACAGGAGCTTTTAGGCGATGCTTTGTAGTTAAAACAGGCTTGGTGAAGGCTCAGTTGCCAGACAGCAGGTGCAACAACTAGAACTGACAACAAAAGGGATGACTAAATTCTGTGCATCAAGCAAGTGAACCAGGTGACATATCTACCCCTTCCTCTTTCTCTTATTTTCCTAGTCTCTGTCCTTGAGTTAGTGCAAAGACAGCCTGATATTTATTCTCAGAAAACAATAATAGAACATTGTTCTCAATTGAAATGAAGTGAGTGGTTGAAGATACTTAAGGTGGTGATGTTGGGACCTGGGAGTTGATGGTGGCTTATTCTGACATATGTGGCTCTTCAACCTTAGAGCCAAATTCTAACAAGTTTGTCTAGAGAAATTGAATAGTCAAAGAGACAAAGCATCCAATATTGTATGAGAGATTCCTCTAGTACTGCAAACCTGAAAGCACATTCTTACTCTAGGAAAATCAGGAAGCAAATGAGGAAACTGGGCACCCAATCAAGGAGATCTTCCAGGCACACCACAGGATGACAGCCTTGCATACAGGCATACCAAATACCCAGGTCAGGACAGGGCAAAATGGGCCTCTAGAAGAAAAGGCAAGTGAGAAAAATGGCAATTGATACAATAATTGATGCAGATGAACATTTTTGTTTCTTTAGAATGACCATTAGAGAGAAATTATTTCGAGAGGGAGAAAAAAAAGTCCAATAGAAATTCCCATTAAAGCAAATGCATTCAAGAAAACCCAGGTAATCAGCGCATTGGTTAGGTGGCTGTGCTAGGAACAACTCTTAAAAAAGTGCCAGCAGTACAACTAGCCTCTATTTAGGTGTATAATCACAGTTGCATAGTTGTTGTGGAGAAAGGGAAAGACTAATGGGAAGCAGGAAATAAGAACCAAATTTCCACCCATGATAGCAAGATATTATCTAAAACTAGTAAATGCACATTCTCTGAGTTTGTAATATATGCCTTAAAACAATTAAAACTACTTGTCTCTAGGCAGCAGTACTGGGGGGTTGAGAATGATAGGTCAGGGGAAAGTGAATTCATCATAAATATTAGTGTGTGTGTGTGTGTGTGTGTGTGTGTGTGTGTGTGTGTGTGTTTTGCTGGGGATAAAACCCAGGGCCCTGTGCATGCCAGGTCAGTGTTCTATAACTGAGCTACATCCCTGACATTATAAATATTACTTTTTTTAATTGGATTTTCTCCAACTATTCTTGTTTCTTTATGTTCTCATGCAAACTAAAAATGCCACTTGATTAAAAAATCAGGTTGTATTTTCATTAGAACAATGTTAAACTTTTAGCAATGTTAATATTTTTAATTTAACTGAAGAAAAATTTTGTGCTCATTATTGTGAGTAGACCTTTTCAACAATGGTTTTCTGTCTTTTCAAGTCATCTATTATGTCTTTCAGAAGAATTTTTCTATTTCTATTTCATCCATTAAGTAGATGAGAACAGAATTAAATATGTTCAAATAGGTTTCATAATATAAATTGATCAGTTATTCTCAATAAATGTCAAGCAACTTGGTAGGTTAAACATACCCATTGATAGAAAAAGCAAAATGTTGGTATGGATGATAAGATAAATCCCAAACCTCTGTTAAATTAAAAAGAAACACTACCAACTTAGTGGTGTGGAACTAAGGAGAATAAAATATAGACAAAGGCAAATGAGACAAATAGAAAGCATAAGATATCAGATGTCTGTTGCTAATGGTGGGCAGGTTTAAATTCAAGGCAAAGAGCATTAAAGTAGACAGAAAGAGGCACAATTTAATGGTTGAGTGAAAGAGTCAAATGGACAGAAACTTTAGGGTTTTTACTCTCCCTATACATGAGATTGAGCAAAACTCACCAGTAATATAGAAGGGCATATGGGAAAAGTCATCTTCTTAGCAAGAGACCATAATTTACTTCTCTCAGTCTACCAAGGCCAATACCCTACAGGCCAAAAAGTGCTCTCCAGCATAGTTGACTCTCTCCTTGCTCACCAAACTGGCAGGAGGGTTCCTGCATGGCCTTATCATTCACTGCCATAATTATGATTATCCAGCTTTTATAATTTCTGTTGGCTCTAGTAGGTGAAAAATGATATATTTATATTTCGTACTTTATTTTTACCTTCACTGTTTTCCAATGAATTTGAGTATTTTTAGATATGAATTTCAGTCTCTTGGATTGCTTGATCTATAAATTTCCTATTTATGTTCTTCATCCATTTTCTAAGTTGTGGACTTTTTCTAATTGATATGAAGGAGTTATTTGCATATCCTACATACTAATCCATGGCTACATCTTCCCTAATGTGCCACAAGTTTTTTTATTTTAATTTTTTCATATGATGTTCCTTGATTGGAAAACAATTTTAGCTCCATCAAATTAATCATTTCTTTTGAAAAGTTTTTACGAATTAATGTTATAAATCCACTCTACTCAGGCACAGCTTATATACAATAGTGTATTCCCATCCTACCGTCCACATTAATGAGTTTTTTGTTTGGTTGGTTGGCTATTTTTGGTTTGAGTACCAGAAATTGAACCCAAGGGCACATAACCTCTGAGTCCTTTTTACTTTTTGTATTTTGAATCAGAGTCTCACAAAGTTGCCTAGGACCTCACTAAATTGCTATTCTCCTGCCTCAGCTCCCTAGCTGCTGGGATTAGATATAGGCACCACCATATCCAGATTCAATGAATTTTGAGAATGCATAAACGTATAACCACATAGAACATCTCCAGCAAAGTTTCCCTTGTGCACAGTTGTAGTTTCTCACCATTGCCAACTCCAGGCAACCTCTTGATACACTTTTTTCCATGGAAGAGTTGTTTTGTCTATATTAGTAGTTCTTAAATAAGACATCATAGCAGATGTACTATTTTGTGTCCAGGTTCTTTTATTTAGCATAATAGATTTAGCAATACTACCTATATAATCAGTGATTTATTTTTTTTAAATAATACATCACGTGTTTATTTATTCACTTGATAATTGACATTTTGCTTATTTCCAGTTTTCAGATATTGTTAAGGGACTTTGGTACTTCAATTTTTGACGTTTCATGGAACTGCCACACTGTTTTCTGTAGTGACTGAATGAATTCACACTTCCATCCACAGTGTACAAAGGTTCCCTTTGCTCCATATCCTTGTCATCACTTGTTACCTTCTGTCTTTTGGGTAATTTTAAAAGGTGTCAGGTGATATCTCATTGTGATTTAAATTGATATTTCCCTGATGATTAGTGATGCTGAGCATTCATTCATATTCCTATTGGCGATTTATTTTTCTTCTTTTAAAAAGTGTATATTTAGGTCTTTGTTCATTTTTACCCCAGGTTACTTGTTTTCTTACTCTTGAGTTATTTGGATACTAACCCACTAGGAGATACATAGCTTTCAGATATTCTCTCATTCCATAGAAAGTATTCTCATTTTTTTTAGTGTTTCATGTGCTGTAAAGATGTATTTTTAGCTTTATGTAATCCCATTTGTCTATTTTGGCTTTTGTATCTCATGATTTTCCAGCTATATTCAAAAAATCATCACCTAAACCAAATTCATAGAACTACTTTATGTTTTCTTTCTGTAACTTTATAGTTTCAGTTATTATGTTAAAGACTTTAATACATTTTGCATTGATTTTTGTATATAGTATGAGATAAAGGTCTGAATTAATTCTTCCATATTTGGATATCCAGTTTTCTCAATCTATATTATCCAGCAATTTCACTTGTGCATATAATATCCAAGGAAATGAACTCAATATCTCTAAGAAATATCTGCACTACCATATTCATTGCAGCATAGTTCACAGTATCCAAGATAGGATACTAATCTTATAGATGTCTGTCCATCAACAAATGAATAAGTAGAGAAAATGTGTCATATACATACAGTGGAATAATTGCCAGTCATAAAAAGAAGAAAATCCTGTCGTTGGTTAAATGAATATGCCTGGAGTGAAATAAGCCAGACACAGAAAGATTCCATAAGATCTCATCAATATATGGAATTTATAAAAATCAAACTTATAGAAAAAAAGGTTGGGGACATGTTGGTCAAAGGATATAAAATTTCGTTTAGAAGAAATAACTTCAAAGTATCTATTGTGCTGTATGGTAACTATAGTTAGTATTAATATGTTATATACATGAAAATTACCAGGAGAATAGATTTTAAGGGCTCTTATTTTTTAAATATGTGTATGTATGGTAATTCATGTGTTAATTTGCATGATTTAGACATGCCACCACATGTACATATTTCCAAGTATCATGTTGTGTTCCCTAGAGTGTATATACTTATGTTTAAATTTGAACAAAATAAATAAAAAGATAAAGGATTTTTGAAAATTTTGTATAAATCTTCATGTAAAAATATTTAATTAGTATTGATTAAAGAACTTTTAGTATATAGAAAATGTATGTTTCAACTTTAGAAGAAACTACTAAACTGTTTTCCAAAGTGGTTTTGCCATTTTACAATTCTGACAAAACAAAAGGATATTAGTTGCTCCATGTCTGTGCCAACATCTGGTTTGATTAGCATTTTCAATTTCATTGAATGCAGTAGGACTTACTGGCATCATGTGATTTTCATTTGACTAATTCTGAAGATTAATGAGACTGAATATCCTTTTATATGCTTAAAACTATATGTCTTCTTTTGTACACTGTTTCTTATAAATCATTTAACCACATTTTACTGAATTGCCTTCTTACTATTGAGTTCTTTATACCTCTCTGTATGAAGAATATTATTGGATATATTTTGCAAATTTTCTCTGACAACCTGTGGCTTGACTTCAAAATTTTTAATGCTATCCTTTGAAAAGAGAACATTTTCTGTGTCAAACATTATTCTTTTTTTTAAACAATTTTAGGAAATGTTGCCCTGCTACAACCTTATGAAAACCTTCTCTATTTTCCTCTAGAAGTTTCATAATTTGAGTTTTTAAGCTGAAATTTATGAAATATTTTATGCAAATTCTATTAAATGATATGAAACAAAAATCAAATTTCATGTGCTTTCCAGAGGTATATTCACTTATCCCAGTACTAGCTGTTCATCAGCCTCATTTCTCAATTTTGGGAATATTTGTCCAGTGCATGTATGCATGTATTGCCTGTACTCACACAAAAACATACAACAATTTAGAGTCTAGAAATATGCTTATATATGTATGTACATGCATGTGAATAGAGTATTTATGTGTATGCATATAATATATATTTCCAGACTTTATACTTGTTCATCAATCTATATGTTAATCCTTAAACTATAAGAAAATTCTTAATGAATGTGCTTTAATTAAACATGAAATAAAGCAGTTTAAGTTTTTCAGTTTTGTTATTTTTCTAAGACTTATTCTGACTATTATATGTACTTTGCCTGTACATATCATTATAGCATCAGATTTTAAATTTATACAGAAATCTGGTTGAGTTATTGATCAGGCTTGGGTTGAATCTATAAACAAAGAGAATGTACATCTTAATAATAATGTTTTCTAATCTAAAAACATGGCATATCTCTCCATTTTTTAGAGCTTCCTTCAATATATTTTTTCTTGGTGTATGGTTTTGCATATACTTTATTAAAATTATTCTTAATTATTCATTATTTTAAAACCATTAAAGTGTCCTCATCAATTTCGTTTTCTAAGTTCACTGCACAACTACAGAAATCCAGTTGATTTTATACTGGCTTGGTATTCTGAGACCTGGCTCAATTCCCTTGTTAGGTTTTGGTATGTTCCCTAGGATTTTCTACATGAACCATCCTTTCTATGAATAAAGACAGCTTTACTTCTTCCTTTCTGATCTGAATGCCTTTTGTTTCTTTGGCATGCTTTATTGCACTGATTAACGCTTTTTGCACAATGTAAAGATCAAGTGGTGAGAGCAGACAGATTTGCCTTGTTCCCTGTGCTAAGGAGTGGACCGCTCAGTTCTTGACCATTAAATATGATGTTATCTACAGAATTTTTAAATTGAGGAAGCTCCATTCTAATGGCAATTTTCTGATTTTTTTCAATGTGAATATGTGTTGAACTTTGTCAAATATTTTTTCTGTATCTATTAAGAAGATCACATGTTTTTATCTCTTTTGTTCCATTCATGTTGAATTATGTTGTTTGATTTTTGAATGTTAAACCAACATTATATTCCTAGAATAAACTCTGCTTTGTCATAACATATTATCCTTTATCTATATTGCTGTACCTTTCCATCCCCAGTGGTTTGTGCTTTTCAATTTTTATTTTTGAAGTCTCTATCAACCATACATCACAGAGATATTGTACTCCTACATATTTCTAATGCCTTACTCCATTTATTTCATATGTAAATTTTTAAACTAGAATCTACCCTATATATGCAGAAATCCGGTTTTGTTATTCTCCATATGCTGAACCAGTTTTTCAAAATCGTGTAGGAATTTGTTCTCCCCCACCTATTTGTGCTGACACTTTTATTTTATATGATGATCCCAAACATATGAGTAAATACCTCTGCTACTCATGGTGTTTCCTTGTACTTTTTTTCTTAGTCTTTATAAGAAAACTACTGTTTTGTTTTCATATTATTTAAAATTGATATTACATCATAATTTTGCATATGAGTATGCACTCCCACCCACAAACCTTAGTTTTCTTTTATACGTTTACTTAATTTTTTTCTGGATTTTTATTCTTTCATGTAAATTTTATATTAAGCTCACTAAGATAAACAATGAATCCAACGCTCTATTTTAGTGGGATCATATTGTAATTATAGACTAAATTGAGGGATAATTTACATACATATAATATTTAATCATCCTATCCAAGAATATAGGCTTTTCATATATTCACATTATCTTCTGTGTACTTTCTTCACATTTTAAATTTTCTTATAAGAGAACTTATTATTTTTTGTTGAGTTTAATTCTTAGATACATTATAGTTTTTATTGCTCTTGTGAATCATACTTTAGTTTTACTTATGGTTTCTGGTTGATTATTGCTGGTGTTGTTAAATTTGTACTAGTATTTAAAGTTTGTCGTATATATTAAATCGCCATACTTTCTTTAAAATAATATGTATACCTAATTAGTTTTATTGCTTTTTTCAGAATGATAACCACATTATCTGAAAATAATGACAATTTTGTGTTCCCTAATTTTATCCTTTTCCTTCCAGTAAATTAATTTCAGACTTTCAAGTTTTCCTCGGGTATCCTTTTACCTGCTTCCTGCAGGTTTTAAAGTGTTGGACTCACATCATTAAATATGAATTGCTTGCAATTATCATTTTCATTTACTCCATAATAAGCATATTTCAAGGTGTGTCCATACTTGTGTTTTTGTGTAGGTGTATGTGCTAAGAGATGTTTAGGTGTTTTAATTTCAGTTGTATATATTTTTATTGGCCACCATATCGAAGTTGAAAATTGCTTTTAAATTGATGTCAAAAAATATTTCATGAATGATATTGACTTTCAAAAATGCTTTCTGATCTGGATGAAAAAAAAAAGCGTTGATTGCTCTGGTTATTCTTCACTTACTTCCCCAGATGGATTCTTCACGTTCCTATATGCTACTGTGTCCCTTGAGAGGCTCACCCCTGTGGTTCAGTCACTTGGCCTCCCTGGACCCCAGCTTCTAGTTAGGTTTATCTAATAGGACATACTGGCAAAAAATTTAGCATGTAACTGAGATGTTCACCTGCTCCCTCCCAGTCTGGCTACAGTTCTGCCCTGTCTGAATTCCTCTATAGCCTGCACTCCTGACTGGGGGTCCCCTTCACTTCCTTCATTTTCTAATGCCAGGCAAATCATTTACTCTTAATGATTTTTAAGGCTCAGTGTAATCATTCCCTCTTGGAATTTCTAGTTACTCATAAGGCTTTGCAGTTTTCCTTAACTGCCCTCCCCCCGCATGTCTATAAAATGCCTTTTCCTGAGCTTTTCTTCACCTTTTTTTTCCTCTTCATTCTTTTGGAATATGTCCTTCATTTTCTTTTTTTTATTGATTGTTCAAAACATTACAGAGCTCATGATATATCGTCTTTCATACATTAGACTTATTTTCTTTCAAGGAAACAAAAGCATTAAGAGAGAGCCTACAAGGAATGGGAGAAATTCTTTTCCACCTGTTCTTCAGGCCAGAGTTTATTAGTATTCAGAATATTTAAAGAACTCAAAAAAGATGAAAAATAAAGAAAGAAGTTAATAAATAAATGGTCAAAAGAACTAAACAGACATTTCTCAGAAGAAGAAAGGAAATACTAATGGCCAACAAACATATGAAAAAATGTTCAGCATCTAAGAAATGCAGAGCTTAGTTACTGGGTTACAAATTTTTACAAGTTGTTAACACAAAATGCCTTTCTGGCACACATTCTCCCTTGAGTTGCTTTAATCCTAAATATCTACCAAGGCCCATCTCAAGATTCTTTTCTTCATAGTGAATTTCTGCATGGGAAAAAAAAAATAGTTTAAAGCAATTTCTTCCTTTGCCTGATGACGAACTTGTTTTTGCTTCAGTCCTTTAGCACACCAGCCTTATATAATTACTTCCATTCTTGTACTTTTAAATGTATTAACATATTTGTTATAATTAGTTATACATGACAGTAGGATGCATTTTGACACATCATATATATATATATATATATATATATATATATATATATATATATGGAGTATAACTTCTCATTCTTCTGGTTGTACATGGTGTTGAATCACACTGGTCATGTAATTATATATATACATAGATAATAATGCCCAATTCATTCTACTATTACTCCCAGCCCGCTCTCCTTCCTTCACTCCCCTCTGCCTAACCCAAAGTACCACTATTCTTCCCTATCCCCCCCCAACCCTGTTATTGTGAATTAATATCCATGTATCAGTGAAAACATTCCACCTTTTCTGGGTGGGGATTGTTTTGTCTTGCTTAGCTTGATATCCTTCAGCTCTACCCATTTGTCTGAAAATGCCATAATTTCATTCTTCTTTGAAGATGAGTAATATTCCATTGTGCGTATATACCACAGATCCATTCATCTGTTGAAGAGCATCTTGGTTGGCTACTGTGAATTGAGTTTAGCCATTGTGAATTGAGCTGTTATAAACATTGGTGTGGCTGCATCAATGTAATACACTGATTTTAAGTCCTTTGGGTATAAACTGAGAAGTGGGATAGCTGGGTCAAATGGTGCTTCCATTCCACATCTTCTGAGGAATCTCCAAACTGCTTTCCACAGTGGTTGCACCAATTTGCGGCCCCACCAGCAATGTATCAATGTACCTTTTTCCCCACATCCTTACCAAAATTTATTGTTGCTTGTATTCTTGCTAATTGCCATTCTGACTGGAGTGAGATAAAATCTTAGTTTCTATTTGCATTTCTTTAATTGCTGCAGATTGAACATTTTTTTCATATACTTATTGATCGATTGTATTTCTTCTTCTATGAAGTCTCTGTTCAGTTCCTTTGCCCATTTATTGATTGGGTTATTTGTGTTATGGGTGTTAAGTGTTTTGAGTTCTTTTAATATCCTGGAGATTAGTGCTCTATCTTAAGTGAGTGTGGTTAAGATTTTCTCCCATTCTGTAGGCTCTCTCTTCACATTCTTGGTGTTTTCCTTTGCAAAGAATAAGCTTTTTAGTTTGAATCCATCCCATTTATTGATTCTTGATTTCACATATTGCGCTTTAGAACACTTGTTAAGGAAGTCAGTTGCTAAGCTGTACCTTTTTCAAATGACAACTAGACAGTGCCTGGCATGAGAATGTGTGCAGTACAATATCACATGTATGGTGGCAAACCATTTGCCTTGCTTGCCTCCCTATTCTCAGTTGAAGATAGCATCTGAGATTTGAATTTTCTTGGACATTAAGTTCCTTTTCCCCCAAATAGTCCATAAATTAAGTTTTCTTTTATTTTTACATGTCTTCAGTACAATTCATAAATTATGCCTTTCGAGTATCTTCCCCTTAACTGTCAGTTATAACTTTGACGTTCGATCCTTCATATCAGAGACAATGTTTTGAAAAGGGCTACACTCTCATTCTGTCTCTTATTTTACCTTTGATAATTGACATCAAATAAGTTGTATCATCTTTTGCCCATGGCAATTTGGTTTGTATTCCATCTTTCTACCTCTGAATGCACACACTCAAGGTTTATTAAAGAATGCCTAGTTGTGACTTTAATATTTTCATGGAGGTTTTTTTTTTTTCCTTTTTTGGGTAATGATCTTTAAGAACTACAGCATTTTTGCACTATCCCTTTTACTCACATAGTAGGTGTTCAAAAGGCACTTTTCTTAAATGCATATGGATCTTTTAATCATCCTACATGGAGCAAAAAAAATAGCTCCTAAGAAAGCAGCTATGGGTTTATTTTCAGCAAAGATCAAATCTGGAAACACTGTCTCTACAATTAGCACACTTACCAATCTGCCCCAGGGGTCAGAATCTTAGTGATCCCAATCCTGTCTTCATCTCCTTCATCTCTCCCTCCCGCCATCAGTCCCTTCTTGTCACCAGGCAGTCAACCCAAAGTAGATATTCATATGGCTGAAGCTTCTGCTTTGGGGATCATAAAGTTGTCATCCAAATAATTTAAGGACTTCTTAGAAGCTATTTGGCTATAAGATATAGCTTGATAATTACAGTCATGGAAGGCAGCTAAATGTTGAGGGTACCTTGAAACTTGGTCTCAAATCTATTATTTTATTTCCTCCCAGTCATATCCATTAGGATGGACCAAAGACCTGGTTCACATTTTCTTTATGTATTGCCCTTTAATTATACTGGTATTTCATCTCCCATATTTCTTTTTTGCCATTGATAGTAATAGCCATGTCTGAATTGTTCTCTCTGAGAGTTTAGGTAGATACTACATGAGAAAAGAGGCACATATAATGTTTCAGTTTTCATATTAATAACAGTTGAAACCACATATTTCTTACACCCACCCATTTACTCTTTTGTGGTCGTCTCACATAAGCTTTTTGAATCTGTCTTTCATTCCTTCTCAGGCTTCAATGTCCTATCATGTTTCCTTTTCCTATAAACATTTCCTATAAAACAAACATAACTCAAAACATTGCCCTGCAAAATTTGCTATATCAGTCCTCTCCAGACTGAAATTATTTCAAACAAAACCACACATTTCCACTGACAATAAATATGAGAAACAGATGAGGAGAAAAGACTTTGGGTCTGAGACATCATTTTAGATGTTGAGATTATATAAAAGCAGTGGCACCTAATAGTTTAATGCCTCTCCCATAGTCACAGGAAGGCTTGAAGAACAGTGTATTGATGCAGGATGTCCGTGACAAGAAAAATAGTGTGTCCAAATGCTGTCACGAAATGTGCCTTCCTAGACCCAACAACCATGAAGATGAACGAAGGTGCCCCTTTCACATATATAGAGTGTGCACCATGCCCAGGAAATGGTTCCCTATTGTGACTCAAAATATAGATTTCCAACCTAGCATTCAAAATGTTATAACCATGTTGTTTGTGATCTTAATTAGTTTTCCAAACATATGACAAACTAAATTGAATAAATCAAACTGACCTTTAAATTTCTAGAATTATAGCCTATTTAAATGTCTATAATGCTGCAATAATAACCCAAGTTAATAACCATTTCATTCTCCTCCGTGAGAGGCTCTCTGGGTGATACACAATGTTATTAATTTTGGCATGATTACAAATTATTCCCATAGTTCAGGTTTAATACAGTATTGATGTTGTTATTAATATGGATTTGTCAGTAAAGATACAAAACTGAGTTAGTCCCAGCTAATGTCAGTTTTAAGGTTAAAAAATAAAAAATAAAAAAGGAGCTTATATTGAGTAAGGCAGGAAAAACCAATAAAACTAGAGTTTCATTTTAAGGATATTTGGCTCAGAATGAAAAAGTATTCAAAATGATTAAACAGCAAAAAAATAAAATGAAATGAAAAGGCACCACAAATCTGTCCATTAATAACTTTCAGTCTTTAAAAACATATATATATATATATATATATATATATATATATATATATATATATATATATGTTGGTTATTTTTGTAGTTTTCAAAATTTGGGGGATTGATTAAATCATCATAATTCCAGGAACATTATCAAAAAGTAGGTTTGGAGGGCTAATCAGGAGGGTCACATAAAGAGGGTAATTTTTTTACATGGTTTATTATTTTGTGAAACATGTGGAATAGCAGGCAAAACAGACTAAGCATAAATATGTGACTTGTAGAAAAAGAAAAATTAAAATGAATGAAACCTGGTATGGCAAGGCAACCTACCTCAGGAGCACAGAGTCCTAGCTGGACTCTTATTTTGGTAATTACTGAGTATATTTGTTGAAATACTTCCTCTGAAATTTTACATTAAAATATTATTTATCTTAGAAAGTTTGCAAAAAATAAAATAATGTGAGATAAGGCACAAAAAGAACTTGATGGTGTCTAAACCATGTAAACTCCAGTTAGCAGGCTAGCCTGCAAAAGCAGACATCACTTTTATCTTGGTACTTTCATACTCAGAGAAATAAAGTAATTTCCACAAGGACCCACAGTTGTTAAAAATTTGTGATGGGATTAAAACCATGTCATTCCTAATTACTCGATCAGTTACCGTGCTGTCCCATCTGCTTTAATTGTTTTCTGAGGTATGATCCCAGGTACAGGAGGTATGGAGTTTGATTTTTTTTCACATAAAAATTAAGTCTCCAAGACTTCTACTTTCAGTAATTCAAATAAACCCTTACAATAGGGCAATTAGAAAAGCTGGATGAAATACTTTCTGCTTAAAGATATCAGATTGATATTATAATGTGGAAATCTAAGGGCAAAGCATTAAGAGAACAGAATAATTCAGAAAAATCAATCCAACATTTGTGTATGCATCTTCCTTGGAAGGGCCCAGTGATGACAGAAGAGGCAATTGAGAAGCTGTCTGAAACTATTCTTTTCACTCTATCTGTATTTGAAATTTTTTTATTATTTCATTTTTTCTTTGTAATTGACACATAATAAAGTTTAAAAAAAAAAAACTACATGAACGTGTCCTAAGCCTTCTTTTCAATTCCCTCCCCTATTGCTGTGATCCTTGAAGATCATTTGCTGTTGCCTTTGCCTACAATACCCAATGTCAATTGCTCTTTGCTACAAAATAAGTTCATTTTGCAAACTCCCAAGTCATTTCCTCCATGAAGCTCAGATAGCACCCAAATGAAAAGAGCCTGACAATGCTCACTTGCCACTCACTTCTTTTGACTTTGCCACGGCAATGAACACATTCTCTTCTGTGCATTCATATTTAAGTATATACCTGTCACTTCACAAGCATTTTAGATGTTTTAGAGAAGGGGCTATGATTTCCTTACATTTTTATTCCCTTATGAATTAAGTTTTGTGGGACTGAAGGCTCATGCAATTGCAGAGAGAAACTTTTTTTAATTCATAGAATACAAAATTAGGTACAGTGCCTCAGAAGAATCTCATGAAAGTTAGAGCTCTTCAAAGTTTAGCTTCAATAAATCTACAGTAAACCCATTTGGGGTCAAATACAAGATACAAAGTGTTTGGTCTGCAGAAGTAAATCCTCACTAAGTGGATCAGGTTCATTGGTGTTTCAAGATGTTTTCTCTGAAACATTTGAAAGTTTTTGCTCTCTGTGTAGACCTCAAAATAGTGAGAAACAGGTAAAGTGATTCCAGTGGTCTCTACAGCCTATATTCTGGACTCCTTCATGTCTCAGTAAGACTGGGAGAAAAGTACCTTTGCATGATGGACTGTGACAGTAGAAGGAAGCCCCAGACAGTGACACCTATGAGTCACTTGGAAAGCTGGACACTCTTAGCCATTTTAATGTATAAGTGTTGTATTCCTGAAAATGTAAAGAACATTAGAGAGAAGAAATTGTTATGATTTTGGAATAGGAAACACTGGAGTTCTGTTATTTGCTTAGGCCACAGAGCCATGTGTTTGGAAAGCAAGGCTATATTCTAGAATTTCATGATGGTGAAACTTAACTAGATGCCAAATCTTCAAAATTCAATTTTGTGAAATATTTTCTAAAAGGGGAATCTTATCTACAGATATCTACCTACCTTTCTACCTATTCAAATTCTCTAACATCATAAACCTTGCAATATCTTAAACATGTCTTCTATCTTTACATATTTATTATTTACATACAGAAAAGATAATAAGGCATGGCACAAAGTAGTGCCAACTGAGTGAGACTTCAAATGCTGGGGCACATCCAAGGAGAGAGGGCTCACTCATACAAATTACCTCTGTTCTCCATTGGAGATGGATTCAAAGACTAGTAACTGTTAAAGTTTTACCAGTAAGTTCTAGTAATGGGTATATCAGGTAAGCTGTGTGATAGAATGATGAGTCATCAGTGGCTGTAACACACACATTCACCTTGATCAGCAGAAGGTCTTGTGATAGATATTGCTACGTTGATGTCAAAGCTTAGAACCAGAATTACTGCTGGTCTTTTGCACTACCTTTCATGGTCACATTGAGGAAGTATCTTTCTGAGGATTTTACTCTAACAGAATCTTGCTCCCATCTCTTTGGTCAGATCTAAGTAAATAACCTACCCATATAAGATCTGGAAGGATCTAATAATATTTAATCCCATTCCTGAACAAAATGGAAGCATCACTAGCAATATAGGGGAAAACAGCCTGTAGAATCTCTATACATTTAGGCATTTTCCAGTTAACTTTGCATTTAATTTAGTGACCAGTGCTTCAACTTAGAAGTTCTTGGTGATAAGAATTTCTGATATAATGATTGGCCAGAATTAGAGATAATTTGAGGGAGTGAAGCCTGCCTAAATTCACACTTCAGTAACAACCATCTGCTTCGCCTAGTCCATCTACAAATAGAGACAAATCTGTCCTTCTTCTTTAAATACCTTCTTAGAATTTGTTTCTTATGTCCACCTTCCCTAGATCTATCTGATGTTCCAGCCCTTACCTCTTTTTCCTCTATTAGCTCACATTCTTCATGGCAAGTTTGGGTGAGTACCATCACTCCAGGCAGGAAGACACACATTTCCTTGTTCTATACAAGTGTAGCCTTTTCTTAGACTTTCCAAATGAATAGTAAATGTAAGTCAAGTCAGCCTGTTGTTGAGGAGATAATAAATTGGCCTTTCTTCTATATGTGGGCTCCAGAAACCACTGCCCACAGATAGCCAGGGATAAATTTCTAGTTTCTAAAATCTTTGGAAAAAAATATATTTATGCATTTGATCTATAGAGACAAAAAAAAAGATGTAAAGACTCTTCTTCTCTTCCTTGTTCCCCAAAGTCTAATGTGTTTCAGAACCAAGAATGGCTCTTCTATGTGATGTTCAAATCTCAGCATATTTTTTTTAAAAAATCCAAAGTACCAGCATAATAAATTTGAGCATATTAGAAAGCATAAAAAAGAACATTAAATTTTACCCATCTTTCCTTATTTAAAACCCAACAACTAAAAAGTCAAATATACTTCATTTTGGTGAATAAAAATTAAATTTATTTGCTTTCTGATGTACTTTGAGAGCCACCTCTAATGAATAGTTGAGTCTCACCAATCACTGTTCATCTATTCTATGGACTCTTATCATAGACAGTTCCCTTAGGTCAAAAGTAGTGTTTACACTACCAATAACATTCACAAGCTTGGGGTCTTTACCTGTGTTTCACTTTTTTGTTCTGACTTTCATGATTTATTCTGAGCATTAGCTGCTCAGGACAGCCCTAGGATGCCCGAGAGGATCACCCCATATGGAAGCATAAAGAGCATTTATTTTATGAAGAGTAATTTGAGTAGCACTAGAAGATACATACCGATCAAAAGCAGTAGCTTTAAAAACAACACAGCTACCATAATGGGCTAGTTAAAATAGACCTCCTCTACATTAAGTAGATTACCCAAATTTAACCTCTCTGAAGTCCATTAACATCAAACCTCTGCTCATAAAACCTCACTGGCTCCCCATTACCAAAACGTTTTAGTAAGTATGTGATTCAACCTATTAAATGAATTCCAACTATTTTTTTCTTTTAACTAAATCAAGTGCAAACATATGGTTAAAAATAAAGCAGTTAAACCAATTATAAACAAAGTGCAACGACTAGAGAAAAGTTTGAATTCTTATCAAGCTGATCTACCCTGAAGTCTCTCATTAATAAATTGTGTTGTATCTTGATGTATGTCTTTTTTATTGGCTCTTTTGAAGCTACACAATCACCATCTAAAGATTTATACTCAAGATGCTCAAAGTAGGGAGACTAGGTCTGCCTTTTCTTTGGGGAATATCAGACAAGAAAGATGCTTTCCTCCTGTAGGAAAGGCTGAATGATCTGAAGACTCCAGGAGGTTCTGAAGGCCTTTTCAATTTCAGTAGCTAGAAAAATAGGGGAAAAAATCAAGTTGCGCAAAACCAGTCGCTCCATCATTGGCAGCTCTATCACTTTATTTCCATTTGAATAAAGAAAGAACTCATGAGACAAGATTAAAAATAGCTTATTTTGAAAATAGCTTCATGTAATAGGTTGTAAATATACCCCAATAATTTTGTTCAAACTTACTTTACACTTTTGGATATTTTAATCTAAAACTCACATCATGTATTTCTTCTTCCTCTCAAATAACCTCATTTCTTTATATATCAGAATTTCTTTCCCCATTAGTAAAAATAAAATCATGTAGGTGCAATTTTGTTTTCTTTATACTTTGGGGACTAAATTTAACTAATTAACATTTTAATAACATTCCACCATTTGTTCCTGAGAATTAGGGGACTTGCTCAAGATAGATTAAGATATACTTTGAACCATCTGGAATTCAAGCAGCTTTGATTTTAAATAAGTACTTGTTTTCCTATAGGCTTGTGGACATTTTAGGGTGATTAACATATAGGCCATAAGGTAAACTATGGGAAGAATGGAATTTATTTATTTTTATTATACTTCTCACACTCAAAAGACTCTGAATTGCTTCCCTAAATGAGATTTAAATATTGGTGAGTATCCTGGCAGAACAGATACTAAAGGTAATACTGTGAAATCTCATTGATTCAGAATGATTGGAGAGAACACAGTCTGTATAGGAAAGCTTTTGAATAATAAACTTGTCAAGAATGAACACTTTTATTATCTTTAAGTGTATGTGCCGTAACTCAAACAAAGTTAAAGTGCTGTTGCTGACAGATACCCTGCAACTGGTTTAATAGGTGACTAGTTCTGCAAATAGCACACACTGGGGACAACAGTCTGAGTGAGGCACAGACTACTTCCTGGAAAGAAAAGTGGAGATAAAGTTGGGGCTGAGATTGGGAAGATGTACAAAGCCTTGAATTTGATGCTAGGCTATACAACCCACAGATTAAACAAATATGCCAGCTAGAATAAGCCCCAATCTTATTGAGGTCATCAAGGTAATTTCTTATTACTTGGGACAAACAGCACTATCCAAAGTGGTCTTCTTTCACAGTTGTGGGTATAGATTTAAAAAGTAAATTGAGAAAAACAAATAACATAAAATACTTGGCTGAGGCCTGGCACACCTAAGCAATGTGGTAGTCTCCAATCACCTAAGTTCAAGGCCACCCTATTTGGTTTGGTGCCATGCCAAGCCCGTAGTGACAAAGTCTGTTAAAAGACAATTTCAAACTCATGGCCAGCCTTGAACTGGCTCCCTTATTCCATGCAGAGCTGGGCTCGTGCATGTGACTGTCACCTCTGTTCCTTCTTGGCCATTGCTTTGTCATAATTCTTTCATAAGTTCACCTTTAGCACATATCTCTCTAGAATTTATTCTACCCTTTTTCTTTCTACTCTAACTGCCCCGCCCCCCACATTTTACTGTCCACTTCTTTTATCCTCATTCTGCTCATTATTTCACTTACATTCTATTTGTTCAGACATATACCTGTAAATGGAATACAAGTATACCCAAATATTTATATCATCTTAGTAACTTTTAAGTGTTTTTCTACTTGTAGCATTACTTAATCCTTATAATAATGTTGACAACTATGCTTTTCTATCATTTTACAAATGAAAAAACTTATGTCCAACAACTTAAGAGGCTTATGCACAACTACATGGGCATCTTTTTTTTTAATTCAACTTAATTGGACATAGAAGGAATTCATTTTTATTATGAAGAATTTGAAAGAGAAAGACAACAAGAAAGGTCAGAGCATCCATAAAAAGTGGAGCTCTTCTGAAACATATCTCTAAAAGGGTCTAAGTATTTGTGGTGTTTCTTCCCCTAGTTAAATAACATTGAATTTTCTTGGTTGTAAAGAAAAACACCAAACTTCTGAAATTACAAACTGGTACAATGTCCTTCAACCTTTCTTTTCTTCCAAATACTGATTTTTTGTTCAAACAATAGAACATCCTGCAAAGAACAAGATAGATTGGGAGACATGAAGACCTCAATTTGGGCCCTCAGACATATTACTTAAAATTTTCAGAGTGAATTTTCTCATGATTAAAAGGGAGGACCAACAACTCCTAAACTGGGTAGTGGTAAACAGAAGATGAAATGATACATAAAAGGCCAGATCTGTCCTTGGCATGATGTCCTTTACATACACCAGCTACTGTGTCTCTGCTGACTTAGAAACTTGCCGAGCCTCAATATTTTCCTATAGATTATGGAATGGGCCACACAATCTCTATCACAAAGAATCAGCTCTGCCATTGTAGTATGATGGCAGCCAGAGACAATATATAAATGAATGGGTATGATTGTGTTCCAATAAAAATGCAGAAACTACAAAAAAATAAATCCTACAGAAAACTGCAAGCTGAGTGCAGTGACACACACCTGTAATCCCAGTAGGTTGGGAGGCTGAGGCAGGAGGACCATGAGTTCAAACAGCCTCATCAATTTAGTGAGACCCTAAGGCAACTCAGCATGATTTTTTCTCTAAATAAAATACAAAAATGACTAGGGATATAGCTCACTGGTTAATTGCATGTGGGTTCAATCCCCTGGTACTAAGAAAAAAAAAAAGAATGCAGTAAGCCAAATTCGGCCTGTGGGCAGTTGCTTGCCAACTCTTACTGTGGATCCATGGCACAGAGAAGTTTGAGGTGAAGATAAAAATATATGGCAGGAAAATAGAACAAACCCCAAAGACGCCTTAGAGACTCCTTTATTCTTGATAGAATATCTAGATGTGAGTTTCTATATTTGAAACCTGCCACTTTGTACTAAAAGCCAAATTGTTTAATATGCTGCAAGTTAATCTAGGCTAGTCATGGCTTCCCTGACTTCAGATGCACATCATCAAGGAAAGCAATCATGATCCAAGTCAACAGAAGCTGTGAAGTAGGTAATTTTCCTTTAGAGCCATCTGTGTACCTTTATGAAGTGGTAAGGTAATTTGAACAGCTCATTTGTTTCTAGAACTGGATTGACAAAGTTTAACCACCCCATCCTGTACTACCCTTACCAAGGTAAGTACAGATGGAGAAAAAGCTCAGCTATATGATTTCATTAATACCGAAATGCCTGTCTTTTTTCCATTGTAATAATCCACATTCCAGGATTCCCTGTGAAGCATCACTTCTTCTCCAAAACTTCTTGGCTTACCTTTGTCAAAAACCAGGTACTCTTCCTCAACCTATTATATCACTTATGTTTTCTTTGATTATATGTCAATGTTTATGCTTTAATTGTACTTTTTATACAAGT
The DNA here is from genome assembly GCF_964194105.1 of Spermophilus citellus. Taxonomy (NCBI): domain Eukaryota; kingdom Metazoa; phylum Chordata; class Mammalia; order Rodentia; family Sciuridae; genus Spermophilus; species Spermophilus citellus. The sequence continues at coordinate 96,215,377 of NC_138198.1, read as the reverse complement.
GGTATCTTCCCATTTTTATTTGGAACAAGCTGAGGAAGAGAAAGGAGTCTTTTCCTTCTCTTACCCTCCCCTCTGCCTAGATGAGGAATGGAAACATAGCCTGTGTCTCATAAAGCATGCCCATTTGTTCTAAAGGGTAGAACTGGTAGCCTGCAATCTGTAGATGTTTTCCTCCAGTTCTGTTGAAGCTCAGACTAATGGAGCCCATATACTTGGGTGCTAATTGGTCCCTGCTCTAAGTAGAGGTTTGACACGTGCCTCATTAGTGACTATTGCTGAAGATGCAGCCTCAACCCAGGAATGGGTAACAAATGTAATAATGTAATGGAGGAAAGGAAAGTGTGGGGAATGTTTTTCTTTTTTTTTTAACCTCCTTTCATCTCATCTTCAACATGATTCCGCAGAATCCAAAACAAAACTGATTCACATCACACTCCAATGAGGCCAATCTATTAGGCATCCAATGATAGAGCCAAAGATCATTTTTCCCCAGGCTGCCATAAGTCTATTTGGAGATGCAGAAGATCAGGAGTTGTTTAACTTGGTGAATGATTTAGAGGTCTTTATCTAGAACTGACACAGTACACATGGTTTAAGACCCGGCCTTCCAAGTTCTTCACTAAACATTATATTCACTTCCTTATATGACTCGCCTCTTAACTAAGCCTTCTCTCAAAGAATTTTGTTAAATAAAAAACAAAACAAACAAACAAAAAGCAAATGCATTTTACAAAAGTCTTATGACTCTGCCTTTTATGAAGAAACATTCAGTCCCCTAACTTTGGTCAACAGGTATTCAATTTAAAAATCTTAAGAAATTATAATAGTAAGTATCTACCGCATTTTGCTCATTAATATTTCAGAACTTCTTAAGTCTTTTAAGGTATTCTCTCCTTTGTTCAACACTATGAAGTATGCAGGGTACATTTTATGGTAACTCCTTTTTAAACAGTAAATCCCAAGCCAAAGAACTGAAGTGAATTATCAAAACATCAAGTCTGCAGTAGAGTCTATTCTGCATGCCAAGTCCCTGCCCAAGACCTGAACTTACGTTATTCCAAGTACATCATACCTTTCTTCCATTACTGACCTACGACCCAAACATTTTGTGACATTAATAGTCACTTTATTTATTTCCTAAACTATACTTAAGAACATTTTACTTCAGTTCATTACTTAATTAGTAAAAATATTTTTTTCTTGACAGAGGCAAACCTTGCCGTTCAAACTTATATGCTGATGACTAATATAATTTTAATACAGAGCAGGAAACAGAAAAGAACTTTCTCTATAAGAATATAATTCTCGACTTCCATTTTAGAAGACTAAGTTTATTATAGATTCTATATGCTTAAAATATTTTGAGATTATAAAACATCTTTCCTGGAAGGAAGGGGAAGCATGTGTGAAGGTCTTCAACCTAAGTAAGGATTCAAAGAGTACCTGGAGAGGGGAAAGAAGCATGGAGAAAGAGACTATTCATTAAATTCTGGACATCATGTCAGCTCTTAAAATAAATATAAAGCCAGGAGTGTTTAGAAAGTGATCAGGCCCTGAATGGGGAGACAGAACCTTTGAAATAAGAAGCAATCAGTATCATATGCCACCTCTGGTAGGAATCTGATGGGCAGAACAGAATCTGCTGAGATGGTAGCTCCAGCCTGAGAGCCAATGGCCGAAAATGACATGAAGAATAGACATCAGAAAAGTAAATAAGAAATACTGGTGTCTCCTAGGGCATTTCTTAAAGTTGTGTCTTGGAAAACAAGAGTCCTCAGGAATAATCCTTTCTCAAAGGATTTTTGGTCAACTAGTTAGGAAATATCAGGTGCTATAATCCCCTGCTATAGATTCCAAATGCAAAATAATTAAAATTTTTGTTGAAAAAAATATTTTAAAAACTAAAATAATTTTATATATTTTAATTATGAAATGTCATATGTACTAAAAACTACATATATCAATAAAATAAATATTCTTTTTTGTTGTTATCAGGGATTAAACCCAGGGTCACTTAACCACTGAGCTACATCCCTGGTCCTTTTTATGCTTTGTTTTGTTTTATTTATTTAGAGACAGGGTCTCACTATGTTGCTTAGGGCCTCACTAAGTTGCTGAGGCTCCCTTTGAACTGATGATCCTCCTGCCTCAGCCTCCCAAGCCACTGGAATTACAGGCTTGTGCTACCACACCTGGCTAAAATGAATACTCTTATACCTACCTTTCAGATAAAATACAAAATAACACTGAATTTTTGTGTTTGACATTTTTTATTTTAAAAAAGGTGCTCCTGGTTCAATTGAATGCTCAATCCATTCTTTCCAGGCCTCTTTAGAGGTTGGTATTGATTCCCTTGTTCATGTTTTATCTTTGATTAGTCCCACATTTCCCAAACATGTTTACTCACAGAAACTTCTTTTTATATAACATCTACTAACAGACCATAGAAATTCTAAAGTAAGTATATAATTTTGGAACACTGATTTAAGATTCTGATCTGTCTTTAAAAAACAAGCTGGTGAATCTACTTCAGGCAGAGAGAAATGGGTCAGGATAGAAAGAAGTGTGCTTGGGGCTTGAATGAACAATTGCTCTCGAGAACTAAAAGCTGCAATGCGTGGTCTCCATCTGGTCAAGGTCAGGTGATAATTTCCAAGAGCCAGATATGGACTTATCCCCTTTCCCCGGGGGCTGATTTATCCAGGGCTTTTAGATGGGATATTCAGGATATTCAAGACAGGGAAAGACAGGTTCTGGAAGACAAAAATCAGACTGCAAACTTCTATAATTTACAGCAACCTGGATGGATGTCCACTCTCCAAGTAAAACCTTTTTCAAGTTATGATCTAGTCTTCTATGCAAACAGGGTTCCTGTAGGAGACTAAATTCTGCTGCCATGTACCTCAGAGATACTGAGCCCCAACTCAAACTTACGATGTCTGAATTCTTCTCTGTGCCCTCCATAAACTGGCCATCCCTTCCATTTTCCATAGCCCTAACAATTTTAGTTAAAGCTAATGGTTTACATTTTTGTCCCTCAAATTCCCCTTATTAACACAGGAAGTGGCCGTACCCATTCATCTCAGCTGGGTCCAATTTTCTTGAACTGAATTGAAGGGCAAGGGAGCCATGATGGGTAAACTCTAACTTGTAAAGCTGAGTAAACCTGAATTATACTTGCAATGACTTCACACAAAGATGACCCGTGCTCTGGGCTGTGTGCAGTTCTTCAGATCCTATTGAAATTGAGTCAATATGGTTCATGTCATGTGCTGATTATCAGGAGTTTCTGGGTGCTTTGAGCACTTTTGGTAGCCCCCTGGGCTTTTTAAACTTGTCCCATGTTGCTATATTTCTTTGTCCTATGAAGATGCAATTTAGTAGAAAGAGCACCCATTTAGCAGTTCATGAGTCTGCAATCTACCACTTACTTAGCTATTTGACTTTAGGATAGGCAATTGCCTTCTCTGAACAGGCACACCAGCATCTTCTCATAAGTTCAATACAGAATTTCATGAGCAAATGCATGTGATAAGCTTGTCTCAGTGCTTAGCAAGTGGTATATCCACAAACTTGAAACTATTTTTCTTAGAGTTATTGTTACAAACAACTGTAAGACAAACAAAAATGAATCTATTTATTTGGGATAGAAAAGTGTGGTTGTTTTTGAGAATGGGTGGTGCCATAGAAATTTGCTTGAAAATTTTCCAGGCAGAAGAGACCCAGTAGAAGACACAATAAAAAAGAGAGAAACTGGGCAAACATTTGTGACCTAATGGGGTCAGGGAAATGAAGGGTTCAATTAATATTTAATTAACATCTCACCAGACTGGAAAGAAGAAAGAAGTCTGTGGTTGATCTGACACACAACATCAATGTGTTACTGGATACTACCAAGTGTCTCTTTGTCCCAAACCTCTATCTCCTCTGGAAATATGAGAAAAGACTGCAAGGCACATGGGAATGTTTGCCCAGTCTCTTGCTTCATCTTTATATTAACCTACATTACTATAGGAAGAGTATGCTGCTTCTCAATCCACTGGTTTTCAAGAAAGGCCCTAAGTGGATACTATTCTCTATCACAAAGGAACAAAAAGGAGATTAAGGGCCTCGTGCAATTGAGAAGGGTGCAAGTAATCAGGCTCAGGGGTTATACTCAACCCACCAGTGGTTCTGAGGATGCTTCACCTAAAGTCTTTGTAGCCCTCTGCATCTTCTGCATAGGTGCTTGTTCAAGTCTTCTCACTTCCATTCTTACCTCTCTCGGAGCCATTTCCACCCTACATGACACCACTCAAGTCCATCTCTTCTAGGAACACCCTCCTGAACCTCTCAGCCTATAATCTTTTGAAAACAGCACTTACTGTAGCATGCACAGTCACACACTTAAATTTTGTCTTGCACTGAGATTATGTGATCAGTTTTACCCATGTCTCTTCCAATAAGATTGTAAGCTCCTTTAGGGTGGATAATGGTCATCTGCATTTTGTAAGCTGCTATCACAGAGGTGAGCATGTGAAAACTACTTTAAAAATGCCTGTGAACAGGGATGCTTTGGAAACGTAAGCTAAAAAATAAAGTGCACAGGAAATCCTTTGGGGACATAAAATATTTTAGAAACCTCCAAGTCCAAATACATTCACTCCTGCAAATGCAGTTAGAAAGGGTCTCCAGTGCAGGCCCCAGAAAGCCTCTTAAGGTATCTGTCATGTGAGCTTGAAATGCAGCATTGTCATTATTCAGATGGAAAATAGAATCACTTATGAGATCATGGCTCATTGTCAATTCTCTATATATTTGCATTTATTGTGACAGATGCTGTCGAATCTCATCCTAGCTCTATTATTCTACAGAAATAGATTGGCCCTCTTATGCTATACAATAATAATTAGGATAATATCACCCATTAACTCTCCATGCCCCTTTCTATCTGGAAGGTTCAGAGAAAGCTTTGATGATTGCAAGCCTAAACTCCACTCTGTTAGTTTCAACTGGACCCTCATTTTCTCCCAAAATTTCATTTTTTGACTGAAATATTTCATAGGCTATTCACATCCCAAAGGGGATTTTTTTTCAAAGTTTGAGATAATAGGTTTCAGCCATCTTGACTTAGAGCAGAATGAATAAATGCATTTTCTCCACAGAAAATTCATAATGCCTTAAGCTGAGTTTGTGCCTATGACACATTCTTAACCACCTACTGAATTGCTTTCTCTTCATTTTTGAGGTTAAATGGGAAGCCTGGAGCCTATAGTAGAATTTCACCATATGTGCTGGTGGAAAATTAAAAAAATAATAAAGAAAAAAAAGAGATACAGTTTTATACTTATCAGGCAGCACAGGGAAGCAGTAAAACTTTCCAAGAACTTACTGTCATATTCTTCAGGCCAGATGTCCACTATGTATCATGGAATTATTTGACCTGTACTTTAAACATAAATCACTGCTTGTTTATCTTTTCACTAATACATGTATTTTAAAGAGAAAGGAAGCATATGCTATGTTGTACTGTATCTGATTTTTCAGCAGTATTTCATTTGGAGGAAGAATGGATCAACCATCCATTTGGAGGGAGAAAATAAGCTCAGGCTGGGTAGGATAGAGGTGAAGGAATGTGATCTTATTACAGAGGAAGTTACAGTAGTGGGGAGCTCAGTGGTCGGCTCCTCAATATCAAGTTAGATTAATAGGCTCATCCCTGGGACCCAGGACATGGGGCCATATATTAATAATCAGATAGCTAGGAAGCAGGATTGAGAATATTTTCATCTGTGGCTGGCATTGCTGGCAATTAACATGAGTCCAGACTCCAGGTCTGTCATTAGGTGGGAGAACTCACAGAATCTTGTCAGCTGTCAGTCCTCTAAATGGTCTAAATCAGGCCAACTTGCATTCCTTGTAACAAAGATGGAAAGTGCCTTATGGGCACTAGAGAGCATCCAGGTAGAAATGTCAGGCCCAAGCTTATGGGAAAACAGGCGGGTGGAGAAGGCTATTCAACAGCCAGACCCTGCAGGTACTAACTAGAACACCAGGTCTGGGTTCTAAGAGGCATCAAGACAACTGTAAGCCACAGGTTAACTGAGCTGTATGCATAAATCCTAAGATCTCAGTCTGAGAGTGTGCCCATCATGCATGAACCTCCCTACATCCCTCTGTACTGCCTCAGATATTTTGGGGGGTTTAACACACACGCAAAGGCTATCAGGGTTGTTCATCATTAGGAATGTGACCAAGATTGACAACGAGAAAGACCCTAGACTGATAAACTCTCACAAACAAACATCTGTGAAGCTGACTTATAATCCAGAGATAATTATTTTTTTCAGTATTTTATTTTTTTTAAATGCATGTACATGATTTTAAAATGCAAGTAACACAAAACACCTAATAGAGAAAATAACATTCCTGATTGCTTCTATCTGTTCTACCAAGAGTTCTGCTTTCTAGAGCAAGCACAATAAATTCCTTCTTATTTTACAGTCTTTATTTTAAGTATGTCTTATATATTTCCATTATATAAGTTAATATCCTCATACTGCATATCTTTATTTATGATATTGGGCATCACTATGACTACCCTTTCATGAGGAATGTTTTGGTCTTGCCATCCTCTCCCTCTCCCCATGCATATCTCTCTCTCCTACCATCTCTTTCTATTGCAGTTGTGACACAAGATTTTTATATATCATATATTGTTGGTCTTTGGCATTTTGCTTTGCCTATGTTTGGCCCACTTTGGGTCTTTTATATTTGTGATTGCTATTGTTGCTGTTGTTTTATTGTCTCCAGTTTTGAAGATTTTACTCAAAAGCCTAGTCATTCCTGATTGCATTTATATTTTATTTTTTTATTTTTTAAATTTTTTAAAGAGAGAGAGAGAGAGAGAGAGAGAGAGAGAGAGAATTTTTTAATATTTATTTTTTAGTTTTCGGCGGGCACAACATCTTTGTTTGTATGTGGTGCTGAAGATGGAACCCAGGCCAGAGGCATACCAGGAGAGCACTCTACTGCTTGAGCCACGTCCCCAGCCCCTGCATTTATATTTTAAAGGGATAGAAAAGCTAATGGGAAGCTCTAAGTGCTTCCATGGGTCTTGCTGACTCTAGGACAAGAGAGATTCCCACTGGTCTTTCCAGTGGGAACTCAAACATCAAGATTGGTAGGATTTGCTGCCACACTTGGATCATTGTATTACTTCAATAACATCTCTGTTCTCCTGCTTGTGTTATGGAGATGGGGATAAAGAGGGACAGGCACTTCTCACTCCAACTTTTAGGTTTCCTATAATCTTTGAATTGTCCTTTTTTTTTTTTTTGAGATGCACTAAACTTGATGTCTCAATGTCTATATATACACCTATTTGGTTTATTTTTATTTCTGGGGATTCCTCTGAAAGTTAGGAAGAAAGAAAGTAGTGATGTAGAAGAAAAGGTAATCTCCAGGGGGAGGAAAAAGGGTGCTTGAGTATTATTTTTACCACATACAAATTTTTGCTTAGTTTCCCTGACTCAAATGTGCTTCATGCCTCCTTGTTCTGAGCCATTCTGGGTGGGGTTTTGGAGGACAAATATTCTCATTAATTTGTTAGTAAATCTCAAAAGGACACAGAATTTCCTTCTCTCTCCTCTGCCTCAATTATCACTCCATCATCATTTCCACTCTCCAATAATTTGCTGAGTTCTTCTTCCCTATTCACTTCTTTCTGTAGTTGCAAGAAACACTTTTTTAAGAGAATGCCTATGGTGTTTATTTCTAAAATCTATTAATTGTTTCCTACTTGCTTTTAAATACAGTAGTATGGCGGACACATAGTGCTGTTCAGAAGATGTGTTAGAAGTGGACATTCTAGGCATTGTGGTAAACCATAGGTATTTTAGTTTGACTGTTATTCTGGGTAGTCCTTAAGTAATTCCAGGTGGGTGGCTCTCTATTACATTTAGTTATGAAACCAAGATGGCCCCAACCAAGAACAGCAGCATGTATTGATTTTCCACACATAAATGACTCAGGAGAGCCCCATCTTGTCACCATTTTGCAACATATCTTTAATATGAAAATGGTACGGGAACATATATTCTATTTGTCTTGACAGAAAACACTCCAGGACACAAATTAGATTAGACAAATTCTTATTTGGCCAAGTGATCTTAACCATCTCACATGCACACTGAGACGTTCATACACACCAGAAAAAGAGAATTGTCTGGAAGGAATAGTTTTCACCATAGCCACCTTCAAGTCCTCCTCCTCCACCTAAGCTGAAGGTAGTGCTCCCACCCAGAAATCAACTAATACTCCAGCTTCTCCTCTGCTTGACCAACTAGTGGTGTGAAACTAATTGGAATTCCTCTCATGCCACAGCTATTTCTGAATCTTAGTTTGCATATCTAGAATAGTAGATAATGAAATTATACTTTCAGGCTTTAATATATTTCACTTTTGATTGCAAAATAAGTTAGAGAGGATTATTTGCGCTCAGAACTGTGTCTGAGCTCTTCTACGGAAGATAGAATTTGATACCACACCAATTTATTTACTTTCTTTTCAACTAGATTTCCAGAATAGCAATTTTTGTATTTATTTATAATGTTTATCATTGCTCTAATGCTAATTTAATCTCTTTGAAAAAAATCTTCAGGCTGGTAATAAATGATACACTGGGAAATAGGGAATTGATAATACTCACTGATTTCAAACTCTGTCTGAAATTCCAGTTTAAATTTACACTTAGGAATTATTTATATCCTCTTATGTCATATCAATTTAAATAATATCCCACTCACTGGGGCATAAATAATAATGCTAATATTAAAGTTTCTATTTAATATTTGCTAATTGCACATGAAGGGCTTATATCAGCTGCATTTAGGGTGTTTTTTATTTAATTTTACTGTATTAGAAAATCTATGAGGTTAAGTATCCTGAAATTATTGCTTTTAAATATTAAGTAATAAGAATATTGTCCCCATGATACACCCTATATCATGTGGCCTTGAATAAGCTTTCTCCCATCACAAAGGGAGAGGAGGAAGCAGAATATTTCATCTGATCTTGTTATAAAAAAGGATGATCTTACTCTCATTTTAAAATATCAAATCTGCATTGTAAAAGCTACTTTCTCTCTAACATCAGTATCATGTTATTGATGGGGTTGTAGATTTTATAAAACCAAAGCTTCAGAAGTGAAATAAACCTGATTACTATACAAAGGTAGGTCCTAAACTCAAGGGAGACATAGAAACCTTCAGTGCTCTCTTAATTCTGTAAGAATGGTGAGTTTAAAAAGAGGCTTAGGACCCCGACCAAGACTAGACATCCTTATGGGTTGTGTGACCTGAATCACATTGCTGAGCTTCTCTGAGACTTGATAGTTTCATTGTAGAAGCGAAATGATAATCCTTATGCTGGAGGGTATTCAATATAACAGAAAAAAAATGTTTCCAAAGTGTATTCCAGGGTAGATCTGAGGTTAAGTTTTCTTTTTGAAAAATAACAATAACAACAACAATAGTAATAAAATAATGATGGTGGTAGTAAACTCTTGGAAGTGACGGATGAATTTATGATGTAGATTCTGGTGATAGTTTCATGGGTGCATATTTGCATCCATACTCATCAGATTGAATACATTAAGTACTTTCAGCGTTTTTATATAAATTATACTTCAAAACTGGTTTAAAATAGTTTCTAGTCTATAATAGGTATAGATAAATTGTTGGTCTTAGAAGTCTATGGGTAAAAGTTTACCACAATAAAATAATTTAGATTCTCCTAGTTCTTTAACTATCTGCTCCTGTAGGACCTTGACTCCCATAGAATCCCCTCCAGCATTTGCAAAATACTAACCATTAAGGGGGAAATAACAAACACCTTGCTTCAAGCAATTTTGTATCCGCCATCCCAACTCCTGCTCCTACCCCACCAGAATTCACATAAAAAACTATTTTTCCCAGAGTTGATATTTCTATGTCTAACTCCTTTTTGTCTTATGGCAATGGTCATTTTTCTCCCTAGAGATTTCTCAGAGTTGAGAATCTCAGACCTTCTTGGATCTCTCTTCGATTTTTTCTGGAATTTCTGACAGGAGAGGCTGTGGTTCCTACTAAGATACTGTCCTGTCCAACAACAACAAAGAATGAAAGACTCTCATTCTTTAGCTGGAGAAATAATTCATTTATACTAATAGAAATGCATCTCATAAAAACATTATACAAAACACAAAAACAATATAAACAAAAGCTGAAGGGGAGAGAGAGAACTCTATGTTGGGACTATTGGGGAGAAGTTTAAGGAGGTGATGGTTTCTATATAAAAAAGATGTATTATTTTGACAGAAAATGGAGGAGGATAGAACCTCATAGCATTGCAGATTGGTAGAAAATTACAGTGAGAAAGGATAACTCAAAAGAGTGTTGGACAGAGGAAAGGAAGATAAAGGCACTGCGGTGGTGTTGGTAGTGATGGTCAGGATGTTGCTGATAGTAGTAACCATAGTGATGATGCTGATGTGCTGATGGTGATGATAGAGATAATGTTGAAATACTGTACTCTTTTATTCTCATCTACCATCAATAAAACTCTGAATTTCCAACATGGTATTTATTTAACCCTAAACTGTCTACATTTCTTTATTGTTCCTTTCATTACTCATAGACCACATGTACAGCATAGTGAAATAGTAGCAAAATGAGATAGAGATGAGTCTTATCCCAATGTCATCCCAGGTATAGCACCTACGGTTACCAAAATAAACAGCAACACTGATGAGAGGAACAGTCTGAAGTAGAAATGGCATGATTCTCTAATAAAAAATTTACATCTTACCTTTGTTATTAATTTTTATGTTGGTGAAACATTTACCTTTGTTATTAATTTTTATGTTGGTGAAACATTTATAATAGTTCATTGTTACATAATAGTTAAAAACCATAACTTTTTTCATCATTTGATTAGCTAATTTAATAGGCCCCAATATTTCATGGTCTGTCACATTCAGGGCAGTTATAAATGCCCCTACTCTCCAAATATTGCCATTTGTTTTCAAGATATGGGACAAGGGTGGTGAGTGACTTCCTAGAACGGGCTGAAAGAGCATTGTTATAGCCTCTTGCTATCATTCCCTCTCTGTTACAGTTGTCTAGAGACTAAAAAAAAAAAAAAAAAGATCAATATTTATCTCTATCTCTCCCCAACTCCCCCCCAAAAATTCTTAATTTCTTGTGTCACTATACTTTTCATAGAAAGAGGATCCAGTGAGTTTTATACATCTGTCTGCTTTTTGAAAGAAGAATGAAGGGGAAGAAATTCCAAGAACAGAAACATAGTGGAATTATGGGACAGTAAGATAAACAGATGAATATCAGAGGGGAGAATGTTCTAGAAGGCATGAACACTTTCACTACCTACAAATTGTAGAGGACAAATTTTCAGGTCTCATAGGCATATAACATTTCTTATAATCATATTTGTGGGAGAAATATTGTAGAAAATAAACCCAACAGTGGGAGGAAGCTTCAAAAAGATAATATTGAGGGATTCTGCACATCTGACCCTGACAATCTCAGGCAAAATTCTTATCAACCAAGGGGGAAATATTTTCAACTGAAGAAGCTTGGAATTAAAAAAAAATAGCAAGAAGGAGACTGTCTGTCACATCCATGGCAAGGGTGAGTCAGGTATTGCTCTTTAAGATAAAACTTCAGCAAATATACTATGTCATACCATGAAAATTTCTCCATTAAAAAAAAAAAAACTGTGGGCTGGGGTTGTGGCTCAGTGGTAGAGTGCTCACCCAGCATGTGGGAGGCCCTGATTTGATCCACAGCACCACATAAATAAAAATAAATAAATATATTGTGTCCAACTAAAAAATAAATATTTAAAAAAAGAATTAAAAAAAAACTGTTAGTAGTGACTAAAGCAATCTATGAATTTAGATAATACATTGGATAAATGCTTCTGGTTTGTGATACTAATCAGGAATGCTGCTTTAGTATTAAAGCTAATAAAATGAAACTCAAGAATGTAAGTACATACACATCTATAGTTAATATGTTTTAATGACCTAATTTGGAAGTTTGTAGTTGACTGATGAACAATAACTTCAGCTTAATAAATGTTGTTATTGACCAACAAAAAAATCAATAGCTGCTTAATAAAATTAAAAGAAAATACAAATATATCACTTATTTAATCAGATTACATATTACTTTTAAATCACAAAGTATGATACTTGCAAGAACACTGAATGTTTAATTAGAAGTATATTATCCATGTAGCCATTTTTCAAATAAACCAAAAAGAAGGAACAAAAGATGGAAGGAAGAAAAGAAGGAAGGAAGGAAGGAAGGGAGGGAGGGAGGGAGGGAGGGAGGGAGGGAGGGAGGGTCATATAGATGAACATCTTAACTCAGTATGTGCAGAGGCAATGAAACATGCAAGAAGGCACAACAGTTTGCCCTGCAACTAAAACGATAGGTGACAATTTCCTGGTACAATATTGCAAAGTAAATCTGCACACATATACACATATCCCTGTTAGGGATGGACATTTAAACATTTCACAATATCTTAGTAGGAACCAGAATATTATACCACTAGAGTTCACTTTTCTGAGTTGCATTCGTGTGTATGAAACACTTCTGGAAAAAAAGAAAACTAATACTAGTTATTCTTGGCTTTTAACATATGAATGAATGAGTTTATCTAAATAATCATCATCATTAGGAATGATCAATTAGATTGGGCATTTCTGACACAAACAATAGAATGTACATGTTGTAAAATATGCACATTTGATATGGTTAAGATGGCACAACAAGGTACCTAGAATATTATAGATACCATGAAAAGACACTTATTTCCATATTTTGATTCAAATTTGATCTATAGACCAGAATCATCATGTACATTTTGGCTTATGATCTTCTCATCTTCTCTATGCAATGCAATTACTTCCTAGATTTCCTTTTTTATTTTTCTTTGGTACCAGGAATTGAACTCAGGGGCGCTTAACCACCAAGCCACATCCTCAGCCTTTTTTGGTATTTTATTTTGTGACAGAGTCTTGCTGAGCTGCTTAGGGCCTCACTAAGTTGCTAAGGCTGGTTTTGAACTTGCTATCTTCCTGCCTCAGCCTCCTGAGCCACTGGATTAGATTTCCATCTTGACAAATGGTGCCACCATCTCTTCCTGGTGCATAGAACCCTCTCTTCTGCAGCCTCATTTCCCATTCCTTGCCCTGCCTTCTCTTTGTTCTGTTTTCTCCTCTCTATTATTCCCACACTCTCATTATTTATCATTTGGATTGTTGTTTTCCTACTTAATTTTATACTATCACAAGAATGATCTATTTAAAATGCAAATCAAGTACCTTTATTACCTTGAGCAGAAGAAGGCATGGTTTAGCTGGCATAATAATGGTAGGGTGTATAATGATGGAGGTCGTTGGAATTAAAAAAAAGGTAGGCATCAGCTTTGGGTGTTATCGCCTGCAAAAAGTTGGTCAACTAGAATTCTACCTCAGATGAGTCCTATCTTTTCAATGAGTTTTTGGGAGAGCTAGATACCCAAGGAAAAATTGCACAATATGCCCCAAAGTTCCTCTTTGTTAATAGTTAAAGAGACACTTGAGAACAGTGGAGGTCTATTTGGTGAAAGGCAAATAGAAACATGCTTCCTCTTATGAAGCTCCATAGGTTCCTCCTGTACCCTTCCCAATCCTACTGATAGACTCAGGCATGTGTGTAGAGACAGAAAGACAAAGTAACCAGCTTTATGGAGAAATCTTTGCTAGGATAAGATGGAAGAGAATTGAAGAATTGCTTTTTCCAAGGGTCAATTCTTTGCCCAAGAATTAGAAGTGAGATGATAAGAAAAAATCAGAAACTTGGTACAATAATCTGCTCACTAAGAAAATATAAAACACTAAGTGTGCTGAGATCTTTGATCCACCTGTCAATATGTCCCTCCTTGAAATGGAAAAGGATGGTTAAGGAGGCTGAGTTGAAGGTGCAGAAAGAACAGAATTTCTCTTGAGTCTTTGGTGCTATTACTGCCACAACCTCTATCCCTACCACTGGAAGCCGCCACTTGTTGAATGCTCCTTCTAAATACAGCCAAGACATTGCAGTAAGTCTATCCTTATCTATTTATGTTAAATAATTCAATCCTCTAAATAATCCTGCATAGTGAGCTCTGCCTTAGTGCTTCCATTTTTCAGGTGATAGAAGAGTTTAAGTAACTGGAATGGCTGAATATAGACAGATGTGGAGATTATAAGAGTTTCATTTTTTTTCAGGGGGAAATAAAGTTACCAATCAAGGCAGCTGGAATAATGGGAATAAGCCCTGGATATCAACAGTGGAAGGATACTATGGACAGAGAGTGCATATGTGGGCAAGTGACCCAAATAAATGTGTGGATCTAGAGAAAGTCTGTTAAGTAGATAAGAAGGACAGTCACTGAAGATGCAGAAGTGATAAAAACAGGATATCTGGTCATGTCCCGAGTCATCCAAAGGCATGAAGAAGCCTGGAGCAGGAGGGCTGGCTGACTGCTTCTCTTAGGGTGGGTCAGCTCAGGACAGGATCTGCCACTCCTGACATCCAGCATTCCAGAACACTCTGCCTTGTCCACAGTGAACCAATGGCCTCTCCTGCTCCACTCAGGACTTACACATTAGCATACTCCCAGAGCTTCAAGTTGCACTAAAAGCACCTTGAAGCTAAAATGCTAATGTATCAAAATGGCTGGAGTACTATCTCTAGTCCCATTTGAATTGAAAAATATCCAACTTCAATGTCCAGTGCAATGAATTGATTGAAATCTGCCTGCATTAGAAGACTTCAAGGACACAACTAGCACTCTAGTGACTCCCACTATTCCCAGGTTGGCTTGTGCCTGCAATTCTCCCATTGAAATGCATACTTTTAGCTTAAATGGAGTTCTCCTTTGTGATCAAAGTACAAATCTCCCTTGTGAGAGCTGTGGTTTAGTCTGATTTGGGTCACTTAGAGCTTGGTATAAATGAAGAATCTAAGAGCAGATACTGAGAGGGGAGCAAGAAGCCTGTGGGAAAAGAAAAAGTGAAGGGGAAGTAATCCTGGGGACATCCTGAGCTGATGTCTTCATTCTGCACAACTCTTCTCAGAGAAAAGCCTGCAGCCTTCTTATTCATTCAGTGCATGAACTTCTAAGCCTCATTATAGTTTACCCTGGTCAAATGGTAACATTTCTGTTAGACAAACCAAGGAGTTTGTAAGGAGGAGGGTTTAGTCAATTAAATCAATATCCATAACTAAAATTTAGTTTAGTCATATATTTTATTTCAAATGTATATGGAATAATCTATCTCTTGCCACATAACCCCAGCTTCAGCAAGGGTAGACCATGCCTACATCCTCTCTCACCCCCAGAGAAGGGTTATAAAGTTTTCATGGTTATCACAGACTTCCCTGGCCCAGGGGATTGTTGGATGTTTTTGTATTTTGCAAACGCAGCCTCAGGTAATAGTTGGAGGAGTCTAAATAAATCATTAAAAGTCTCCATAAAGATAGGGGGTCTTGATGTAAAAGTAAATTAATTAGATAACTTTGGACAAAGGGAAATCATAGAAAATCATCATATCCTGACTCCTCCCAAAATACAGTTATTTCTAGGCTTTTATTACCACTTCTTGAGCTTTTTCCCTTCCCCAGATACTCAATATATCAGCTGCTGGGAGAAAAGTCTCTCTCAAAATCCCTGATGCTGAGTTGTCAAGGAGTAAATGGATCACACTCCAAGGGGAATTATGACATCCATAAAGCAATGATTTGGAGTATGAGACTTGGGATCTCCTCTGGCCCCAACATAGACCAGCTGTGGGACTATGAACACAGTATTCCATCTTTTTGTTTGTCAAGGTTCTTACATCTCAGTAACAGAAATTCAACTTAAGTTTGTGTATGTAGAAAGGGGGTCTGCATTAGTTTGCATGAGTAGAAACTCTGAGGGATGAGGGGCTACTTCAGTGGAAGCTGGATTTAGTAGTGCAAATGACTCATGTATTCATTCTATCCCTTGGGGCTCTTCTCCAGAAGAAAGTAAGGTATCTTCTACGTTCCTTCCAGCAGCCTCACTGTAGATAAGCACTCAGTTCCTTTCCTCAGGAGGACCATATGGCTTATAATTCAGGGGAATAAACATGGAGTTACCAAATAATAAACCACTGAAGCCACAAATATAATCATATATTGCAAAATCATTATGTCTTTGTTCTCGGGCCTGAAAGGTATTAAGATAATAAATGAAAGCTTACTTTCTGCTTTTATTCTCTAGAAAAACCTTCACTTAAATTCAGCTTCTTTCTGATACCCCCACCTCTACCCAAGAAGTAGTTCCCAACCTCAAAACATCCCTCTTCCCAGCCTGTACACCAGGAAGTAAACTCAGCATAAAACCTGCCATGTTTTTTGTGTGTTTGTTTTAACTTCAAAGTGTTTATCTTTGCGAGTAAAATTGGGAATGGAGAAGAGAGTAGGAACTCAAAATATTTCAAAGGTCTAGTTCACTATGATGATTAGTCTATATATCAATTTGACTGGACCACAGGATGCCCAGATAGCTTCTTAAACATTATCTCTGGGTATATTTGTGAGAATGTTTATAAACGAGATCAGCATTTGAATTGATAGGCTGAGCAAAAGAAAGGATTCTAACCTAGATGAGTGGGCATCCACTGAAGGCCTGCATGGAAGCAAACAGTGGAGGAAGATGGAATTATGTCTCTCTGACTGGGTGACAAGAAATATCTATTTTCTCCTGCCCTTAGTGTTCCTGGTTCTCAAGCTTTTGATCTATACCACTGGCTTTGCTATGACTGTAGTGTGCAGACTGAATATCATGGGAATTATCAGCTTCCATAATTACAGGAGTCAATTCATATAATAAAGTACATGAACTTATATAGAAATTGCAGGTAGGAAATCCAGGAAAATAAATAAATTTGGAAGAAGTTAAAGGTAATTCTTAATCTTGGAAATGTAGAGTGAGTTGCCTGTGGGCCTACAGGTGAACTGTGGCAGTAGCAATGGCAAGGGACAGGCTCACTTGACTCTAGAGAAAAAACTAAGAGGAACTGGAGAGTCCTTTGAGGTGCTTGTAAAGATGAAGAGGGACCTACAAAAGGAAAATTAGAATAACTTTTCTGTTCATAAATGTCTACTAAGCAGTGGCAAGATCAATGCAAAATCAGTATGGACAACACTGTTTTCAACATGCCTGAACCCCCTTTTCTCATATTTTTTCTCCTCTTCAACTGCTACATCCTGGTGTTCCAGTGTCCTGTAACTTCCTCTAACCTGCAGGATTCTGGAGCATGTTGGTTTCCCTTAAAACACCCTCTTCATCTCTTACAGGTATGCTCTCCTAGGTCTGCATTTTACCTTTTGGGTTTCTTTCTTGTCCCATTCTCCCATTAATTCTGCCCTGAGTCTCATCTCTCTCTCTTGCTTTCTTCTTCCTCATATAAAAAGGTATGGACCCATAGAATAGATTCATGTCCAGCAGCTCCCTCTGTTCTCTCAAATCCCACCATGTTGGTGGACAACTCATCTGGGTCCACACTGAACCAATTCTTTGATGGACATTGTCCCAGAGCTAATTGAAACTGGAGTGGATACTGCAGCTACATGAGGGGCTGAGCTGTGTCCAATAGGAGCTGAGCAATCCTTGTGCATTCCCTCCAAAGTCCATTTATTTTCAAAATGATCAGCTTGAGTGAAGTAACCCTGGCAGTTGTCAGGGAATGGATTTCTTGGCAACACATTGCTCTCTACAATGTGGGTGATAACAATAATTTTACATACCAGTACTATTTCATGACCATTGTGAATGACGGTGTCCAAATGGAGGGAGAACAGTGTATTCAGAGTGAGGCATGGCCCAGGGACAAGCACGGGACCCATTCTGCTTTCTCCCTGCAAAATGTCTCCCCTGGGCTTGAAAGTGACGTTTATCAGCAAACAGTTATTATTACTGTTTTATTATTGCCTCAGTTAGCATTTATATGGCACTTTGTATTTTCAAGGTGCTTTTCAATCATTTTTATTAGTGAGAGAGGGCAGATTCTCAGGCACAGGTAGAAGAAGCTAAGAGGCTGAATTTTCTTGAGAAAAAGAGAGGCTTTTTTTTTGCACACAGTCATTCTGCTCTCTCAATTTGACTTTTCGAATAGTGGTTGAAAGAAACAGAAATCATTTGTGCAGTAATTATACAATAAAAAGTCACTATCGAAATGAAATTCCCAGGGAGAAATTATGAATGCTATGTTATTACATAATCACAAGGAGAGAAGTTCATTCATTCATACTTGTATGCATGAAATTCATTCATCGTCATTTACTGGAAAATGGACAATTTCCACCAAAACTTTGGCTAGGCACTACAAGAAATATTAAAAAAAAAAAAAAGTCGATTCATGACCCTGATCTTAAAAAACTTGAAGTCATTACTTGGAAGATAAAACACTTCAAATTATTAAGACCATGAAGCAAATAATACTTATTTAAAATACAAGGGGGATTTAGAGACAGAAAATTTGTGTTTGGGTAAAAATATTCAGAACAGGTTTCTTCAAGGAAATAGGGCTTAGTTAAACTCTAAAGGTTAGGTAGGCCTTGGAAACACTTTTGGAGAGATAACCTCAGTAGACATGAGCTCTGTCCCCTGAGAATATTCAGCCTGAACATATGAACTTATAGGTTTCTCATATTTAAAGAAGAAAAGGGCTTCACGAGTAGATATAATTAGTGGAAAAGATACGATGTTCTTATGGATTTCAGAATATGAGATGCTTTCCAAACTAAGGTGGGTTTTACCTAAAGTGAATGTCTCAGCTGAAGGGATTAAAAAGGGATTTCTAAGACAGAGACTCACATGAGTTCAAGAAGAAGCTACTTTTAAAAGGGTACTTGCTTAAGATCCTTTTATTGAAGGTTATCTCCAATCAGTCATCAAAGCATGGCTCACTGCTTAAGATGACTCAAGTGTCAGAAAAATTCTTTACCCTACCTTTTTCACCCATTCCACTCAATAATGTATACTATCCTCACACTGAATAGTGGGAACAGTTCATCCTGTGGGCCAAATTAAATTGAATATTTAGTATGAAAAAATAGCATAAAGATATTTATGCTAATTCTCAGTCCCAACCACTTTAATATAACCCATCCATGAATATTTACCTATTAGCTACTAGGCTTCCAGTCTTTAGCTAGTATCTGAAATGGAATTCTAGGAAAAGACCACTGATGGTTCTTAGGAAAATTATTTACTTATAAGTGGTAGCTTATGGTATCAGGAGAATAACATAAATGATTCCTAGAAAAAAAATGAGGTAATTGTGTGACAGGGTAAGGGTAAGGAAGGTGACAAAAGTCACAGTGTTCTTCCTTTAGGTACCAGTCACAGAATGGTGTCTCAGGGGAACCACATGGGATAAGAATGGAGATATGCAGGTATTGTTTCATCTCAGAACCAAATATAGGATATGAGAAAGATATTAGTACTGAAAAACAGTGATGTATATTTTACAAAGTGATACTTGCAAGCAAAATCAGGAATATGAACTTCATCTCTGACTTCCTCTCCTCTTCAAGTCAGCACCTTTTCCTACCCCATCATCCACAGGTACTTGCCTGAAGCTGAAATTTCTCAGATTTCAAAACCCTGGCCTCTTTCTACAGCCCATCATTGGTGCACTGTGGCAATGTGAGGCAGGGTGACTGAATGCTTATGCACCCAAATTTGTTCCCTTGAGGGAACAGGTTAACTTATGTAACACTGATATGTATCACTGTATTTTTATTTTAAGTGTAATTACCTCATTGGGTTGTTGTGAAGTTAAAATATCTAAGACATTTAGCGTTTTCTCCAACATATATTAAGGAACCTAAATATTCTTTTAATTATATTTTAAATTTATCCAAAGGCCACAGGATTTTGCTGTTTAAAATCTTTCAGAATTCTAGCACCTTCCAAAATAATGATGAAATGGTCCTGAAAAACAGATCTGTGCTAGTCTTTTGGTTACCTTTACATTGTTTCATGTTTATTTGGTGTTTTTATCATTTACAAAGCTACAACACGCACTCACTGAAAACCTCAGATAAACTTTAATATTAGCAGAGGAGGAAAACTATGGTTGGTAGAAATTAAACAACTCACCATGTTACCTGGCTTGTGACAAGAGAAACTGAGAATTGCCCTTTCGTCTTTGGTCTCAAATTGGCCTGTATATTGTTGCTCCATATATGTGAATCTGAACATATATGGAGAAAAAGGAATGAGTCATATAACCAGGGCTCTCTTTTCTCTCCTGAGAAATACTTATTTGAGAAAAAAAAAACTATGTTTTATAACTTTAAGGAAGGGTTCTAATGATTATCATTTTCACATTTAGGAGACAAGTGCAAGAGTTATTTTGCAAGAAAAATGAAGGCTGTACAAAGTCAATATTTTAGTAATATATATGACTGGTCATTTCTCTTATAACAAGAGTGAAGAGGACTTTATTGATGAAGTCCCGACTCTGTGTGTGGGCAGAGGAGAGGGTAGGATGAATAATCCAAATTGTCCCAAGCACCTTGAACCATTTTTAAAATTAGAGAAAGCAAAGAGTCCAGCCAAAAGTGTTTCTAGCATTTCTGCATGAAATTTATAGTCATACCCTGTGGTCCAATCAATAAAGTTGAGTAGGAGCCAGGAAATGAAGAATTTCTGTTTGCTGGAAACTTTTTGATTTGTTCTATTATCATAATTGATGACCTGGAATCAAGAACTTACTCAACCAGAATATCAAACATCTCAGTCTTGCATAGACAAATGCTTCTGGAAACCAATTAGGAAAATGTTGTTGATTCACTTATCTCTTCCCTTCCCTGGTAAATTCCCTTTTCTTTTCCCTGCTTCTCCATCTAACTTAAATTCTCCTCCATAGAAATGTGTATGTTAGGGGAAGGGGAGGATTGTAAAGGTATTACATAGTCTATGTGGTCAGAAAAGTCTTGGTCATGCAGAACGCATTTATGACATTTCCAACAAAATTTTACTCCCTTTAAATAGGTCCTGCCTGGGATTTTCAATGGTCAACACCCCTTGGATCATGATATTCCACATAACCCAGTTTATTTCTTGTTCTTGAAAGCCTCTTTCATCTGGCAGTTTCTTGAGCACATCAAACTCATGTACATCTTGTGCTTTTGTTCTGAAGTAAACCCTGTCTATAATCTCTGCACTCAGGTTTCCTGAAAGATGGTACCCTTAATACTCAGATCTTGACTCAAATACCATCTCTTTAGAAAGAGCTTCTTCTGTATTTGTCAGTTTTTCATCACTATGATGAAATATCTGAGTCAGACAAACTTAGTAACCTAAAGAGGTTAATTTAGCTCACAGTTCTAGAAGTCTGAGGGCATGGCCCTGTTATCTGCTCATCTCTGGTGAAGACATCATGGCAGATGGCAAATGACATGATGTCATGACAATGGTAACACATGTGGGAGGAGGAGATTATATCTCAAAAGAAGAAGTCAGACAGGTGGATGGGTCATTACTAGAACTGTTCCATTCTGCCACCTTAGTCTTAGATGTTCAGCCTCCACAACTGGGAGAAATAAATGTTTATTGTTTCAACCACCCACTCTATTATGGCAGCCTAAACTGAGACAGAGATTAAGCATGGATCAAAAGATTTTGGAAAGCAAGATTGGATGGGGCATTGTGAGTGGTAAGGAAAATGGAAAAGGAGCTCTTACAGAGTGCACTAGGCTCCTCCGTCGGGAGCACTGGAGAATGTCACATCTTCAACAGAAATTAAGACAGGATAAGCCACCCATGGAAGATAGGGAGAGAAGTTCATTTGGGTCAAAAAAATCTGAGTCCCCCAAAGGTGGCAAACCTACAAGGAGAGATTCCCAAGAGGAGGAAGAGTGAAGCTGGAAATAGAGGTGAAGAAATCCATTCCATCCCTGGTTGTCTTGAGTTCCATGGGGAGGGGTTGCATTTTCCAGATAAGGGGCAAGAGGACAGAGGCTAATCTTAAAGAAACACCCATTTCAAAGGCATAGAGAAGGAAGAAGAGCAGGAAAGGGAAGGAAAAAAAAGGAAAAAAATGAGGTAGGGTAAAGAATCCAAAAGCAAAATGTCACGGAGATCAAGAAAAAAGCATACATCATTTTGTTACAACATGAATTATATCCATAACTCATTTCTCTAACCAAACAATGAGAAACCTGAAGGTAATTGCCTTTGTTTTGGTTTATCTGATGCAAGAGAGGGAAATGTTTATAAGTAAATTTCATGCCCATAATTTATGTCCATAATTTACTTATTTTAATTATTTTAGTGTGTTTATTTAGTTCAGCTAGTGTGAGATTAACCATGTTGACAAGTATTCCTGACCCTCCCACATCTAGTTTTTTTCACTGAGGTAACTATTTTGTATATGCCAACCCAGTCTTTTTCTAATTTTTTTTATTCTTACAAGATAGGAATGTCTAGGTTTGTTTAGTTCATTTATAGTGATAGCAAATGGTATTATGTCACAGGTCACAACTTGATACATTTTTTTTAACTTCGTACATGTTAAAAACTTTTCTATGCTATGGTCAGGTGTGGTGGCATGTGTCTGTAATCCCAGTGGCTCAGGAGGCTGAGGCAGGAAGATGGCAAGTTCAAAGCCAGCCTCAGCAAAAGCGAGGCACTAAACAACTCAGTAAGACCCTGTCTCTAAATAAAATACAAAATAGGGCTGTGGATGTGGCTCAGTGATTAAGTGCCCCTGAGTTCAATCTCTGGTACAAAAAAAAAAAAAACAAAACAAAACAAAAAAAACTTTCCTATGCTAATTCACAGATACATGCTATACATGCTATTCATATCTACTGCCAAGTGGACTTCAAAAGAACAGTTGAACGTGACTCATTTAACCTGAATTTTGCCATGAATACTAACTCCCCTAAAGTGTGCCTTGTGCACATGTGTGATTTTTTTCATGGACTGGACAAGACAAGGGATTGTTACCTTGGAGAATACAGCCCCCACTTCTCTACTACTTCTTGCTTCAACCTTTCAGGGTCTCATACTGGCCTATACACAGAGTGATTAAAATAAGTGCTGGCCAAATTAAAATCCCCAGAGCTGAATATTTCTTCTGTTCCTTTATTCCCTTTTACATCACCATGGTTGGTTTTAATGCAGGGGTAGAGCAAGTGTTACAGGAGAGACTGCAGGGACAATTGCAAG
This sequence comes from Spermophilus citellus, assembly GCF_964194105.1. NCBI lineage: Eukaryota > Metazoa > Chordata > Mammalia > Rodentia > Sciuridae > Spermophilus > Spermophilus citellus. Next base: position 96,192,088 of record NC_138198.1, on the reverse strand, counting down.
CCCATGCCCTGGCCCACTAGGGAACAATTCATGGTCTTGGCCATTGTGGCCTCTAGGATGAATACACTGACACAGAAAGAGCACATGCATTCTGTCAAATGTTACACAGAAAATAAGTCGTGAGAGAATCCATGTCTTTCCCTCTCCCCAAGCCCTCTGTGTGTCCTCCTACCCACAAGCCCCAGGGGATTCACATTGCCAGCTTTTCACTGCACTGACACACTCAAACACCCACCACTCTCAACACATTTTATACTTTTCACTTGGTCCCATTCAATCCCATGTGGTGTTTTGAAAATATGTAAAGGGAAAGTGAGGCTCCAATATTTTTCCTCTCCTCATAAATATGGCATTTTAAATAAGGTTCATACATATTCATCCTTTGCTCTTTCTTTTTTCTAAATGTGCACCTATAGCTTAAGTTTTATTCATACCCTTCTCTGGTTTCCTGGTTTGAATTGGAAAATTGAAATGTAAAAATATTACCAAATAGTAAGTTGACTAAAACTCACCTTTCAGTGGGAGACTGAAAAGAAATGGGGACAATCCTCTGAAAATTAACAAGCATGATAATGAAAGACCACATCTAGCTTCAATACAGAACAGCCACAGGAAGACACAACAATCTGTAAACAGAATGTTTATGAAGGGTAAGAGATGGATTTGTAGGAGAAATTTGTGATGTCGGTGTTATTGATTTAGAACCATATTTCAAAATCCAATCTCTGGAATTCTCAGGTAGTTTGAAGACTTTGCCAAAGTTTCTAAAGAACTTTACAATACTTACCCATTGATTCCCCTTAGCTACATGTCCAAATGTGTCCAGCACAGATAAACTACATCCAAAAATCATTATTTTTTTCTTTTTTTTATCTTTTTTTCTTTTAAAAAAAGAAACTGAGCAGGAAATCTCACTTAAACAAGCTGTCTCACGACATTTCTGGCAAATCCTGATTCCAACTAAGTTGAAAATATCTCAAGAGCAGCCTGTCATAAAGAATTTCAGTGCTTCTTCTCCTAGGAAATGCAGAAATAGATGATATGTGGGATTCAAAAGATTCAAAACATCTTAAGAAAAAGCATCTTCATGTGAACTTCAAGCTGACCTGCTTTGATGAGCAAAGCATATGCTGCCCCTTATGTATCGGTAAGCTATGGCTGTGTAACAAATGACCACATCTCTCCGTGATTTAAACAATAAATATATTTATGGCTTATAAGACAATAGGTGAATTGGGCAAATCTACTGTTGCGTGTTGAGTGTTGAGCTCAATTAGAAATCATCAATCAGCAGTTGGTAGGTAAACTAGCCACAATGTTCTTGACTGAGTTCTCTCACACTCTTAAAGGACAATTGTAATCTCCTTTACATGGCCACTCCTCCTCTATCAGGCTAGCCCATGCTCATCCACATGGAAATGACCATGCTTAAGAAAGGCACAAGTGTGCAAGGCCTCTTAAGGTTTTATCTCAGAAGTGGCACACCATCACTGCCACGTTATTTCTTTGGTCAAAGAGGTTCAAACAAAGGTTCAAGAGCTAGAGAAATTGGGGCTGGGGATGTGGCTCAAGCGGTAGCGCGCTCGCCTGGCATGCGTGCGACCCGGGTTCAATCCTCAGCACCACATACCAACAAAGATGTTGTGTCCGCCGAGAACTAAAAAATAAATATTAAAAATTCTCTCTTTCTCTCTCTCTCTCTCTCTCTCTCTCTCTCTCTCTCTCTCTCTCTCTCCCCCCCCCCCACTCTCTCTTTAAAAACAAAACAAAAACAAACAAAAAAAAAGAGCTAGAGAAATAGGTTCTAAGTCCTGGTGCAGAGTCTCATGGCAAAAGGTGTGGAGATCAAGAGGCCATTGGGTGGCACCATTGATGTGTTCATCTATCACACGTCTTTTTAAATGAAACACTTTTTGAGGAATCCCATGAAAAGTTTTTAAAATATCACGTCTAAGTTCACTTACCACAGTCCCTTCACAGGTCCTCAGACAACAGCACCAAAAGGAGCTCTGGGCGTGCATGACCCATTTGCCAGAATTAGGGGAAATAAGAAAAATTTAAAAAAATAGATGCTAATGTAATAATATTTATAAAAACACAAACAGGTTTCCATGTGTCATCCTTTTTGTTCTGTCCTTGAGTGTGTTGATGTCGTAGCACTTATGAAAAGAATGCCCACATTTTAGATCCAGAATTTTCTTCCAAATACTGGCCTCCATTCTTTAAGTTGGGTAAAATGATTTTTTGATTTTACTAGTATCAACAAGATTTTCAGGGAAAAATCAGGGTACACATTCCTTTCCCAAATATTTTTTAAAAGGTGTAGTGACTGAGCTATTGAGAGGTTGTAGTTGCCAGACTAATACCAAGAGAATAATAACCCAGGTCCATCCATGTGCGCATGATGACAACTGGACCCACAGCAATGTCTGCCATAATTGCTTATGAAATGATTCTAGAACTGTCAAAATGTGAACATAATAGGCATCTTCAAGTTGATGAAATATGGCATTAATACCACTGTATTCACTGTACGTAAAAATATTTTCCTGAACACCCTGCATGTTTAATAGCATTCTCCCCAAACAGCTCTATTAGACTTGCTGTTTTTCAAGATGAAATGTCTTGAAAGTTTGTCCATTCTTTTTTTTTGTCTAATTATAGAATCTAATTAGAATGTCATTTCAACTGTTTCCAAAGGGGAAAGATTTTTCCTTAGGAAGCTGGGTGACATTGCCTCTACAGATAAACAAATTCCTTTCAGATATCCTAAAAATACTGAAAAGCATGGGACAAAAAAAAAAAAAAAAAAAAAAGGACACGCGGACATAGCATTCAGGGCACTTTTTGTTCTTTTACTATCTTTACCTTTACAATAAATTAGTGTCTCAAAGTTTAACCTTCGTGTATAATCCATCTGGGGCTTCCTCTCATAACTCACTCCAGAAGGAACATTAGTGGATGTGAGTTTTCTCCCAGGGATTCTCCCTCCTTCTGTTTTAAATCAAAAAATGCTTTTGCAAATTAGCCAAAGGAGACACGCTATAAGCTTCCTGTAAGAATCCTTCAGTGTGCCCTCTGGACTTTTGTCTGGCTGTTCTCAAAAGTTGTGCAAGTTAGGATGGACATTAAAATCTACATGGAATGTGTAAACAGCACATATGGGGACACACATCTTCCATAAAAACAACAGGCATCTGCAGAGTCGCTGCGATTGAAATGCACAGCATAAATGCTTACCAATCAGAGGCAAGCAGGTAATTTTTAGGTTTTTGCAAATAGCTCTTAGAAATCACGCTAGTGTAACCCTTTCATTTTACATAGACAGAAATAGAGACTAATTATTCTTTCATTCAAAAACGTAATTATTAAGTGTCTTTAATCAAGACAGGAATTGTTATAGCCCCAAGACACAGCAGAACGAAAAAAAATCAAGTGACTTTTCTGTGGGAGTTGGCACAAGCCCTGCACTAGGACTATAGTGCCCTCACTTCTGCAGAAATCTTACCAGTACCTGCATCTTTAATTAACTTAGAATAGTTGGCAATAGGGAAAAAGAAAAAAAAATGATACATTTCAACTTCCCATGCCCTGATCAAATATTTGCTCTTCTCTAGTTATTCACCTACCTTCAAGAGAGCAACAGAAAATCAGTTACACAGGTGTAACTGGCACCCTCAGTAACAGAACTGAACTGCCAAATCAGCACACAGAGACCACTGCTTCCAGGCTCAAGGAAAATTTGTGTTTCGTGCATTTGCTCCATTGTTTACACTGCACTCTGTACAGAGTCCACAGAAAAATGCAAAAGGGGCCATAAAAGGAGAAAGATGCAGCCCCAGTCCTCATAAAATGGCTTAATTATCCAAACTAAAAACAACAACAAACAACAACAGTGTAATAATTGGAGACAAGACACATGATAGCATATACCAATTTGTGCTGCAAGAATTGAGTGAGTTTAGTGTGGAGTTCGTCAAAAAGGTTTTCTGGTGAAGACCAATCTAGGGTTGTAACTTAAGGATGTAAAGAAACTACTGAATGAAATTCAGACATTATTTTAGTTTTTGGAAAGTCATTTTTTTTAAATATTTAAGAATAGTATTTTGATTTTTTTCCCTTTTAAGGTACTATTCATGCGTATGCTGAAAGCTCCTTTCTTGTCTTTTATATCTTCAATTTATATTGCTTTTAAATTTGTTCATTCGATTTTATTTCACTCACTGTTCTCAATCCTGATGTTCATTCCTCTTAGTATTTTGTTGTTGTTGTTGTTGTTGTTATTGGGTGTTTGTTTTCTTCAGGGTCTGTTCTCCTTTGTGCTCTGAATAGGGACTTCATTTCAGTAATGGTTTTATTTTTTCCCACATTCTCTTATTTTCTATGCCATGCCAGTCCTGGTTTAATCTCCTTCGATTCTCATCTCTGAAATGTCTGCATTATTCTACCTTGTTATCTGATAGAGGCATTTGTTTTCTACCTAAAACAAATATTTTTGGTGATGTGCTCCATCACATTCTCCAGCTGATGTGTGCTAACTTTTCAGGGTATGTTCTCTCTCACAAGATATCATCATTTAGTAAGGTCTCATTTTGTTTTTCCTGGTTACTTATCTTTTTTTTTTTTTTTTTTTTTTTTTTTTTTTTTTGAGCAGGGCGATACTGGGGATTGAACTCGGGGGCACTTGACCACTGAGCCACATCCCCAGTCCTATTTTGTATTTTATTTAGACACTGGGTCTCGCTGAGTTGCTTAGTGCCTCACTTTTGCTGAGGCTGCTTTGAACTCAAAGCTGGTGATCCTCTTGCCTCAGCCTCCCAAGCTGCTGGTATTATAGGCATGTGCCACCACTCCCAGCCTTACTTATCATTTTTAAAGACAACTCTCTGTGTTTTTTGTTTATCCCTCACCTTTGAGTGAGGAAGTTCTTTTGGATCAGTTGTTGGTGGCAGGCTGGAAGTTGCCTGAAGTTGTATTTCAGCTGCTGATAGAGGAAGCAGTGAGATCTCACAGCCATCCATGGTCATTATTTCTCCCAGAAATCAAGCTAAGCTCTGCAGATCTTTCCATAATACAGTCTTCTCTTCCACCCACTTCACCTGCTTTCTACAAAGCTGGTTCATGGTGTTACCTGAAACACCCTGATTCTGCTGGGCCTTACTTTTAAGGATTTTTAGGAAAGACCACAGCAGCATTTACTAGATGTCCTTCTCAACAAAAGCAAGACTCCTCTGAGTACAGTACCAAAGCACCAAACCTTTTGGAATTTCCAGTCTGGCAGGTGGAAAGACACACTCTTCTGGTCCCACGCAGCCCAAATGTCCTCTCATCTAATCTTTTTGGACAGTTCTTTCCTTGGCCTGTCTTTATTTATAGGGGATTGTTTCAGATGGAGGATAAGTCTGATCCCTGGTACTGCATTTTGCCCACAAAGAGAAGGTGTAGGTTACAGTGTACTTCCTTGTTCAGTCCCAATTTTCTGTCTTCTAAAAACTCGTTTCAAATAGCATTCAAGAAAAGCTGGCTCCATTTCTGTTTCTCCATACAAGAATTGAAGGTTCTGCTCCTCAGAATGTGCCACTTAGGCCGGAGACCTGGGTTCTGCCTTCATTGTCTGAGATATCCACCAGGGACACTGCCTCAGCATGCTCCCGCACAGCTATTTAACCTTCACTGCATTGGTGGCCCTTCATCTTGTATCATGGTTAAGAATAACAGATGTCTCCAGGGTGTGTTGCTTCGCATTTCCTTTTCATTCCCCTTTATTTGGGGAAGAAATCATCATGTTGACTTAGCCTTCCCTCCATCGGATGCTGAGCCCCTCAGCAGGTAAGGATTGTAAGTCAAAATGCATAGACGTCCCTGCGCATGGCATGAAGCCCGCACACTGGGAACTCTTAAAGGGCATTCACAGATGATAAAGAGGAATTCATGAAAGTTGATAATATCTGAGGAAGAAAAAGAGAGAAGGGTATGATAAGGACACAGCAGAGCAAATGTCGTGATTAATAGGCACGCCACTTATGTTCCAATTTGAATAGAACCCAAATATATAAAATTGAGTGTTTTTTTTTCAGTTAAGATGCACACTCTAGAAATGGTTTAATAACCATCCAGATAATAATGACAAGATACAAGGCCATAGATGAATAAAATATCTAGGGAAACAAAGCATATAAGAATGCAAACAGCACATAGTATTTGTTTCTCAAAAGCTCATGAAGAGAAGCAGCTTCCTTCTTGCTAACAGTCACTGCTTATCTTGGCTTCTATGAAGCATTCACTAATAGAAATAAAAGTGAACCGAAAGTTAGAAAAATGTGATAATGTCAACTGTACTCAAGGAAGAAATATAATTACTTAGTTGCTCTAATTACACATGCAGAGTAAAGCAATCGCTTGCTATTACTGGTGTATGCCAAAAACAACTTAATATTAATAAATATTTGTGAGAAATCACCTTGTAAATTTTAATTACTTAACAAAAGTAATAAAATAATTTTTAATTAAAAAGTATGTACAACCCTAAGTAAAATGACCCTTTGTATTCCAATATAGCAGCTTCTTTTTAGAGCTGCAGGATAATATTTCCAAGCCCCTAATTATATACAAATCATGAGGGAGAAAAGAGACTAAATACCATATTGTGTGTTCCCCATGGAAAACTAGGAAATACAATTGCCAAAAGAAAAGAAGGGAGGAGGGGATTCAAATAGGTCTTTTTTTTTTTTCAAGATTTTTTTTCCTGCCTTGAAAGGCACATTCCCTTCGTTTTTTGTTTTTGTTTTTTGGTTTTGTTTTGCTTTGTCCCTCTTTCCCCCACCCCAGGAAAGTTCTTGGGGCTGCCAAGAGTAATGCAGAAACCCCATGTTCTGGAAACTACTTTTCTGCTCTTATCATTATGCCAGTCTCCAATGGGCCCACTCATTACAATTCTTAGTGAATCTATTAATTGGTATTTTCTTATTGGAAATAACAACCCATTTATGAAAATTAGTACTGATGATTTTTTTCAACAGTATATAAGTCTTATTAATTATACCAAAAACTAATCAGCTCTCATTGGAAATCAACAACTTGTGGGGTGGCATGGTAGGTTAGCACCCCCACTTTCCTTCTAGAGGTCAGGAGGAGAAAATTCAATGAAATGCCCTTATTTTCTCATCCCAAGGAAAACTAGATTCTTCTGCCATCCCTAATATGGATATGCAAATCATGTAATAAAGCAGTTTTCCTTATTTCTCATTCAGTTAATACAAAATTCTGTCCCTTATTCATACATACTAAATCTTCCTCATTGTTAGCACAGAAAGCTCATAGAATGGAATTATTCCAGTCCCCTTTAAGAGTTTTATAATTAGGTTCTCTACTGAATTTTTAAGTTTCTGATATCCTGGGTAAAAGTTTCCTTGAATTTCTTCTTTCGGATGGAGCCTACAGCAGCGGAGGCAGGAAGAGGTGACACAGGGAGCAAGAAAAGGACATTCTCTAAAGCAGACCTGTTTCCTGAGACATGATTTACTAGATGAACTTGTTGGCCACAGTCCCCTAACTAATTTTAATCTGAATAGAGAAATAAGGTCAGATTCCACCAACAAGGCGCAACAGAGTCATTCTTCTGATAACAGCAATTTAGCCCTGGGAAGGAACACGTATCAACCTGAAAAATTCATGAAGATTTGAATCTGCTGCCTAATTAGCCACCATAGTTGATACAAGAGGGGGGAAAAAAGCAGCCCACAACTAAAATGTCAAATTAGAGGCATTTGCTGGAACTTTCCCTTGAATGGCTAACTCAATTACAATACCCACCTGACCAACTAAGTATATGGAATCAGGCCTACTAGAAAGTTGTTTTATGATTATGATATCATCTTTGAGTATGGGTAACTCAGAAAGCATAAACATAAGTCAAACTCACTGTCAACACATATGTGTGTATACAAGAGGAAATAGTGGTAGGAAATTTCAAATAAATGGGAATCAGAAGCAAGAATGACTACATACAGTTTCTCCAGGGACAGAATATATGCACTCTCTCAAATTGTCCCTTCATTGTATCAATCTCTTTCTTCCACCAAAACCCAAACTGAAACCAGAACAAAATAAAACAAAACAAAATCCATCAATGGGTACTAGAACACCTGTTAGTAAATGCTCAACTATATACCATAAATACTTTTCTCCCTTAGATCTCAGCCATATTTATTCCTCTCCAAAATGTTCACCTGAGTGAGGCCCTGACAAACCTAGGAAATGGTCAATGAAAACAGTACTTAGGAGAGTATTTTCACTTTCCCTTCCCACATGGAATGGCACTAGATCTAATAAGACCCAGGGTTCAAAACTGAACCTTTTTCTTGAGACCTTTGGGATTAAGGGGAATCAAAGGACAGTGCAGAAATCAGAGAAAATGAAACAAAGAATAAGCAACTTACCTCTTGTTCTGGGTTTTAGATTTCACAGAATAGTAAAGGGAAATGAGGTTTCTTTCTAGGTACCTAGCACACTCATCTCCATAAGAGGGGAAAGCTCTACCCAGAGGCTCATGCAGAAACATGTTATGCTCTTCCCTGGGAAACAGCCTAGCAGTGAAGAAACAAAATGAGTGCACCAAAACCTGGAAAGGAGAACCATATTTCATTATTGAACCATTGTAATTGCTAAAGTTTCATACTGAGTCCTAATCAACTTTCCAGTATGGGTTATAAAAGAAAATATATTTTGAATCAACATCTATGTAGAAACAGATATAAGTAATACCTGTATATACTCTATATTTATATATGCATGCATACATATATATGCTTAGCTATTTCCTAAGTAATAAATGGAAGGATCAAAGACAAATATGTGAGTTTATCTGGATTATTGAAACCAGAAATCGATTTGTGCAGATAAGGAGACATGTGAAGTATATCTAATTATGCTACCCAAGAAAAAATTTTCAGCAGGATGAATGGTAAGTGAAACAAGAGTTGACAGTGAGTGTGCTAATTTCAGATGTTTTGTAACATTCTCTTGGAGGAGATATAAAGGATGGCAAAAGTCTGATTCAATGAATAAGATGGAAAAAAAGGCGGGAAAGCAAATCAGCTTTCAGAAAGATGCAAAGGAAGGTGTGGGACTGCTTCTTTGCAAGTTAATAATGTATCAGTGGTTGCTTAATTCAGAGGCAGACCTAAGTTACACTTCACACAAAAAGATAAAAAGGATGCCCAACCCTACCTGACCTCACCTTTCCTTATCTCCTACTGCTACTACATTCAGGAATGGCTACAACTTACTTGGACATCAGAAGGAAATGCAGGATGACGGGCTACACAAAGCGATACTTTTGTTAAAGAAATACGCTTGCATTTAGCCAATGACCCTGGAGTGGTAAGGATATGATTGTGCAATTATGTTGGTTTGTTCATGTGCTTTGTACCTGTCCTAGGCTCCTGCTTTCCCCTCAAAGGACTACTTTGCACACGTCACTTGGGCATGAAGCATTCCAAAGGTTTCTAATTGTTCCCACATTGTATCAATGTTGAAGTTAGCTTTTGAAGAGTATTCTCTACAATAATGTTGATATTTAACACATTTGCACTAAGACAAAATGTTCCTTTTGGTTGCATTTCAGGAAATCCCAGGTCTCTGGCTGTGCCATCTGTTCAAGACAAGGTGTAATTCCATGGCTTTGGGGTATTTGGGCCTCCCTCTGGCTATCTCTTGAATTAGAGCCCATCTGGATGCCAATTCACGGCTGCACTTTCTTTAGATCCAAGAATAGATTTTAGGAAAAAAAAAAGAGCAGAAACCCAAGTATTGGGTCAAGTGAATAGTCTGTTAAGGTGTCCACCAACCAGTCTTCTCTCTTTTGCTGTAGATGTAAAAGCTAAACTTTTAACAGTTATGTTCTTTCTTCATGGACTATAGGCAGTTCAAAGAAAGTACTAAGAATAAATACAAACAGCTTTGTTCATCAAATTCAGTTCTGTTTTAGTCAAACATTTCCATAAAAATGAAAATAGAGATCTTGATTAAGAACTTCTAAAACATTTACTAGCTACTATTTAAAAACAATAAAAGAGAAAAAGACAATAGGTCTTGATTAATCAAAAGCAAAGGAACTTGATTATTTATTAGCTGATCTTTGGTGAGTGATCACTGATGGTGGTGACGAATAGGCAGGTGAGTGTTATTCAAGATGTGGAGGGGGGAATACTCTAAACTGACTTGAGTTAGACCAAAACATAAAATCCTGACTGATGCGGATTGGCTGATAGGGTTTCTAAAATCTGATAACAAAGCTGTCTTTCAAAATATGACACTTTCAAGAGCTTTTTGCATATATCCAACTCAAAGATAATTTTTTTTAATCCTCTGGGAACTAGGAGTTATCCTAGGAAGCTTAGTCATATTAATCAGGAAAATTTTTCTTTAAGACTTAGGTTTGGGTTAAAATCCAAGTTTCCTTGTGAGTTATCACTCTAAACTGACATTGGTCACGTTCCCTTTACAGTGACTAAAAAATATCAGAGCAGGCTTTATTTTAACTCAGCTAGGAGGGTGAGGGTCATGGAAAAGTGAAACAGATAAAGAAGGAATAAAGGTGGAAGGAATATAGAGTGGGGAAGCAGGAATATTAAATTGCTGATCACAAATGACAGGATTTTATTTTTTGTATGATTAAATAGTATCCCATTGCACATTTATACATTTTCTTTATCAATTTATCAGTTGATAGACACATTGGTGTTTCTATTTTTTGTATACTGTGAATAGTGCTGTAATAAACATGAGAGTATAAATGTCTCTTTTACATATTGATTTAATTTTCTTTTCTCATATACCCAGTAGTGGATTGGCTGGATCACTTGATAATCCTAATTTCAATTTTTTTAAAGAATTTCTGTATTGTTTTCTGTAATAGCTGAACTAATCTACATTCCACCAATAGTGTATAGGTGTTCTCATTTTTTTTCACATCCTTGCCAGTACTTAGCTTTTGTATTCTTGAAATTAGCCATTTCAACTGGAGTGAGGTAGTATCTAATTGTGATTCTGATTGGCATTTTTCTCATGATTACTAATATCAAACATTTTTTTTCATATGCTAGTTGGCCATTTGCATGGCTTCTTTTGAGAAATGTCTGTTTATGTTGATTGCTTATTTTTAAATGGATTGTAGTATTTTTTTTCTTTTTTTTTCCCCTCCTGAGTTATTTGCATTCCTTACATAGTCTGGATATTAACCTCCAGGAAGATGCATACTTTGGAAATATTTTTATTCCATTCTGTAGATTATCTCTCTTGAAGGATAAAATCTTGTTATTCAAAAAAAACATGGGTACAACTAGAGGTCTTTATATTAAGTGACATAAGACAAGCACAGAAGGACAAGTACAGCATGATCTCAATCTAACAACTGATCTCATAGAAGCTGGGAGCATGGGGACAGTACCTGGAGAGAAAGTAATGGAGAAATGTTGGACAACAGGTATTCATTTACATTTAGGTAGAAAATAAGTTATAGAGTTCTGTTCATATTAAGGAAAGACTATATATGATATAGTAATAATGTGATGCATATTTCTAAAAATTTGAAGAAAGAAAGTTGAATGTTTTCACTACAAAGAAATGATACATGATACATGCTTATCATGATTTGCACATTACCCAAAATATAGAGTTAGCATAGCATCCCATGGAACTCCATAAATATGTACCATTTATTATTCAAATATAAAAGTAATAAAAAACAAAAAACAGCCAAAGAGTGGCTTGCACTTTCCTGAATCCCAACATCTGATGTGAGAGAACACAGCGGCCATGGAATTCCTGAAAGATTAAGAGAATTTTTAGGGATTTTACATGTAGTTGGGCTACCATGGTCCCAATGTGGCCATCACAGCTAACAAACTCTTCTTGTCTTCTTCCACCACTGAAAAGCTGGTGAAAATAAGTTTTGTTCTAAAGGTTCAAGACACTGGGATTTATTCCAGGGCACAAAAATGACAGTTTTCCTCCCTGAAATTATAGAATGAGGATTAGATGTACTTTTTCACCATGTCAGCATTCACATGATGTTCTGTATTCTTTCTCAAAGGCATATAAAGAGATTCTGACCATAAATGGGTCAAATTTTCTTAATATTACTTTTCCATCCAAGTATTATGCAGCAGAGATATAAGTCCTCTTTTCCATAGACCATGCCACCTGGCTGCTTTATGTCCTAACAAACTATAATTTAAGGACAGACAGAACACAGGAGAGAGAAACACGGAGGGGCTAATAAAGTCAATTGAGAAAAAATATAAAAATCAAGATGTGAGAGATGTTGGAAAAATATTGAGTGTGGTCTAGAAGTTGAGAAGGAGAATCCTAGTGCTAATACCAAGAGATCCATTAAAACTGCCTTTATGATCCCCTATCCCTAATCCTAACTCTAACCCCTGCAGCATGACCCAGCCTGTCTCTCTAGCTACCTCCTCTTCTTGTTTCTGTCGCCTGTCCTAGGCTTCTCTGGATTACTACCATTCCTTCTAAAATCCTCTTCCCTTTCATGTTCACTTTATTCCACTCCATCTCTCTTTCTTTATGTACTCCACAAGGCTCATCCTTAAAGAAATCCTCACTTCCCCCTCCAATCAAGTGTCATATCTCTGTTCTCCAAATAACTAGAGATGTTTATTCACACCATGCTTTGATGTATTGTCTTATTATATCCAAAAATATTTACTGAACACAGACTATGTGTTGCACAATGTTTTAGGTGCTATTATACTCTATATCCTATGTCCCTGAAAGTTGCCAAAGCAGGTATAGCTTCAGTCATGTTTAGATCTTCTACATGCTCATTCTACATAGAAGAGGCTTAGTTAAGTCAACCTTAGATCAACTGGAATGTAATTCTAAGAGTAAACATTTCTGTTTTTGTCAAGGACTCTACTTTGTAAGATAAATCCTTGGTTCTCTTAGTATGAATCATTTTCCACCGCTAGCAGGGAGAGGTTTTTTTTTGTTGTTGTTGTTTGCTAGGTAAGCTAGCGGGTTCAATATGTAATGGGGATATTGAGACCTTTCTGAATATTGTATTGTTGTAAAGGTCTACAGATTGGTTTCTGGGATTTTGTGAAACTCTTAAAATAATGTATTCATTTGTCTTGTTTTCCATAGATTCTCTAAGGTCTCTACAATTCCCTAACATTAAATAATGTAACAAAGGAAAGTTATTCTTAGTTCTGAAGGGAAAAGGTACTGGATTGGTACATTATCATTTGACCACCCTTAGGAGTTTCTCTGGAACATTATCTTCCAGACAGGGATTCTAATCTACCCCTGACCAGTGAAAATACAATGAAATAGGTATGAGGAAAATACAGTGAAAAAGGTATTAGTTGACTGTGATCCCTGGAATTATAGATACCATTTATAGATTATAGATTATATCCCTGGAATTATAGATACCATTTCCATAAAGTTCACTCTAACGGCCTTGGTTTTGGAGAGTGTGCCTGTTAGACTCTCAATAAGTAGGCATTTAATATATGAATGAATAAAAGGATAACAAAGTCCAAGTTTGGCAAACAGTGGTGAGATTATCCTGGAATGAGATTATCAGCCAGCACACAGCACCTTGGCCTGATTCCAACTTCTCCACAATGCTGATATGTGCTGATAGTGCTCCATGCAGCACCTCTTCACTATGTGTCTGCCTCCTGTCTAGAAGGTTGCCATGAATGAACAAACTTCACTCTTTTCAGTCAGTCGCATTGTTCCCTGTGCAGAGCAGGGCACAGAGAGAGGGGCTAAAAAGAGCAGCGGAAAATTGATCTTTCAAGGATGTGTGTGGCCCTGCTGCTCCACCGCCTCTCAGCCCCTTAACATCCTGAATCATATCAGCTGGGTCTTTCTCATAGTGTGAATCTTCTTCAAGGAAGTTTTTTTTAAAATTATATTTTTCCTCGCCTCAATGCCTATTCACAAAAACACAGAAAGAATTAAGAAAAGACAGAGGGTACCAAAAAATAAAATAAAATAATAAAATTTAAAATAATAAAAATTAAAATAACCATTATATGCCAGAGTGCATGTAATGGAGGTAACCAAGGTTGGCCTCGTTCATCTTTTTTTATGAATATAAATGAACATTCACTTAACAATACAACCCTGATTCTGAGACTGCCCTCAAATCCTTAACCTAAACTTCTAAAATTTACAACGTATAAACTCATGATTACTAGCCATTTGATTTTAGCCTGTTAGTGAGAAAAATATTGGGGAAATTGGGTTTGACATTAAGAATCTCTATTTCCCACAGATGCCTTTCTCACAAAAGTTTTTATATGTTTCCAGATCAATGAGTGAATATTTTGATAATCTTATTTCCTTCAATTTAAGAAACCAATTCTTGATAATGGGGTATAAACCTGAATAGCACCAGGGAATCAAGTAGGTGTATCTCACTGGGTGAGATATAATCTCACTGCTCCAAAGCCATGATACCAAATTCATTTTGATGGTCACATGCATGTTCCGCCCTTTGTGAGAGAATGTCATTCCAGCAGGAATAAAACACATGCTTCCTTTACTTCATTTTTAAAATTATTGTTTTTTGCATATAATTTTTTCTTAGAGAAAATTTTCCAAGTTCATCTAGCCAAAGTATGACAGACTATCTTGGCTACTGTAGGCGTATCTACAATAGTAACATGAACAGCTTTCTGAATGTAATATAAGCGATGTCTTCTAATCTATTAGAAAACATTCCCCACAAATTTAAAGGAAAATCCACTGCCTAGAAGGATGGCTGAGAGATGCATGAACATCTCTTAGAGAAAGAGGACAGATGGAACTCACTGGATTTCTTCAAAGGCAAATGTTATGGTTTTGATCTGGAATGTCCCCCAATACCTCATGTGTACATAGGCAATGACCAAATCACAACATATCTGACCTCATCATTAATCATAATAGCTGTATGTTCTACTGGGAGGTAGAATTCAGTTGGAGTAAGTAGATCACTGGGGGCATACCCTGGAAGGGTTTCTTTTCTTCCAGATTATTTCATATCTCTCTCTCTCTCTCTCTCTCTCTCTCTCTCTCTCTCTCTCTCTCTCTCTCTCTCTCCCCACACACACACACACACACACACACACCTTCCCAGATGTCATGAGCTAAGCACCTTTCCTCTTTGATCCCTTCTGCCTTATCTCAGACCCCAAGTAATAGTGCCAGGCAACACGAACTGAAGCCTCTGAAACCATACACCAAAATAAAACTTTTCTCCTCTAAGCTGTTCTTATTAGGTATTTGTGTCATAGCAACAAAAAGCTGACTAACACAGCAAAGTATTTGGAAATTCAGATAATCCTAGGACATTGGGATTAAAACCAAATAAGAGAATAACTAGTGAAATGTGTGGCGTTTCCATTGATGCTAACGATGGGTCATAATTCATTAACGAGGACTGCTTATTAACAAAAATGTTGATGTGAGTTGTGGAGAATAATAGGTAAGTTGTAACTAACAGGGTCACTGATTTCTTCTAAGCATAAAAAAATTGAAATATTTCAGAAAGATCCAAATAGAATAGCTAAATGACCAGGCTATCCAGAAGATACATGATCTCCACCACCCATGAGAGAAATACAAAATAAAAATGGTTAATACTGAGTTATGTGAATTCTAATATACAAGAAGGTGTTTAAAACAATAGTGTGCAGATAACACTCATTTGGCTTTGCCTTTTGAATTATCCCTTAACAAAAATTTCCACTTGTCAATTTTTAAAATGAAATTTGCAATTATTAAGACCTTTATAAGAAGTTGCTTCTCATCATGCCTGGCATAAGAAACAGTCAATAAATTTGGTGATTTTTTGTTTTTTTTGTTTGTTGGTTTTTTTTTTTTTTTGGTTAACCAATTGCTATTATAGTAAAAAGAAAATCAATGTCATATTAAAAATTTCCATGAATAATTAATTTCTAGGTTACAGAATCCAGTGTATTATATCATTTAGGGTTTCTCTCACCTGCGTCAAGTAACTTCTAAAACAAAATTGTCTTAAAGAGCAAGCAGGAAGTCTTAAAATATTTTAAGAAAGCTTGGCATTTACTTAAGTAACTCCCTTTAGCTGTTTTAGTCTCCCAAAATTTTATTGACCTGGGGTGATACTTCTGGTTCTATAGATGTTAGTGTGTGCTATGACCAAAAGCCCAGACTATTGTCAATTACCATAGTCATCATCAAAGAAAGTAAACACTCCAGTGCAAAACTCTTTTGTTTATTCCATCTATCATTTCTCTCACTTGTATCTTCTAGTGTTAGAAGTCTAGCAGATAACAAAATCTCCCTCACTCTCATACATGCTCAGTTGTTTCAAATGGTCACTCGACAAGATCCATAGCAAAGCCAATCTATTGGTGCCCATTGTTGGTGTTTTTTTTACAAGAGAAGCATGAATATGTATAGATTTTACTCCTTCCAGGTAAGCATTGGCATCGCGCAAACTACACATGGCTCCCTGCTTCAAGCTTCTCTTAGAAACTGCTTTGGTCGTCTATGAATTGCTGTCCTAGAGCTAATCACTGATAGTTGTAACTCAGCTACTGGACGACTGTGTGTTGCAATTTGACTTCCACTAGAGTTAGGCAGAATGGCATGCTCTTGATGAAAATGGCATGCTCTTGATGAAAGGGAGGCGTTATAGGTTAGTAAAAGGTTTCCCCTGCACAGTTCCTGTGCTGATACAGGAATGTCCTAAGATGAAATGGTATGAGAGCTAATCAATCTATCCTATTTTGAATGGACAGACTGGGATGTAGCTGTAGGCCATTGGGCAAGCCCTGGGAGAGTGCATCTACTTTGCTACCCCATCTCTCTCTCTCTCTGTCTCTCTGTGTCTCTCCCTCTCTCTCTATCTCTCTCTCTCCCCCCTTCCTGCCTACCATGAAATTAAATGAGCAGATTTTCTCTGCTAGGCCTTCAGCCATGAAGCTTTTCTCTACTTCCCTTTGGCCATGATGTACCACATCACCCCAGGCCCAGAGCAATGAAATCAGCCTTCTATACACTGAATCTCTGAAACCATGAGCCCAAAATCAACTTTCCTAGTCTAAGTTGACCTTGCTGGGTATTTTGATGATAGTGATGCAAAGCTGACCAACACAGAGGATGAGGACTGATGAAGAATTATCGAGGCATCCACATGCTCACTGAGTTCCTGCCCTGTGCTTAATAGAGGTACAAGAAAAACAGCTCTTTCCTTCAAGGTCTGTACAGTTTAGTTGAGAAGATGAGTATAAACCTTGTAAACTAATGTAGGATATAAGATTTTATCCTTATAAGTGAATCTGGATGACACAAAAAGCAGGAGAAAGGAGAACAGAAAGTTTAATCGGAGGTTTCAATAATAAGGGAAATTCATGCAAGTGGTTGAACTTGTTTCAAGCTGGAAACGAACAGCAGGGATACCTGGACATGTGAAAGTTGTAGTGAGAAGAGAGGATGCTGACTCATATGGAGCAGTTGGACCATGTGGAAAATAGTGGGATAACGGAAGGTCTTGACATCTTGTCAAAGGAGCTCACACTCAGTGCAGCTGAAAGTAAAGACTCACTAGAGATTCTGAGCTGGGGAATAGCCTGACAATATAAAATAGCTGAAAACACAAAACAGCAATCAGTTTAGAGCTTTTCCCATGGGCACAGAGAACTGGGGATTAATTCAGCTATGACAGATCAAATATTTTCCTCAGACTCTGAAATATACCAAAGATCTCTGATTCACAGCCCTCTATATCCCGGCATCTAGTGAAACCATATGTGCCAGTCCCAGTCATGAGAAAGGACTCAAAGAGAAACAAGTCCTTAATCAAAGAGAAAGTTGTGGATATCTAAAACAAATAATAGGGGTTATAATAATACCCAAATTAGACACACTTGAATTGGTGAAATTATGCAAAAACAGAATTTGTTTAATTTGAGATAATTAATCCTGAGAAGACCAACTTTTGCCTTTGTGAAAAGCACATTAGTTAAAAACACAGACTTGAGAATTAGAGCAGCCAGGTTTGGATCCCAGTTCTGCCACTTATTAGTTCTATGACTCGGATAAATTTCTTAATCTCTCTGGACCTCAGTTCTCCAGTTATAATACCTACTTTATGGGCATGATAATTAAAGTTTGTAAAACACTTAAAACAGTAAAAATTAAGGACATAATATGTGCTACATAAATACTGTTAAAATAAATAAGAAGAAATTAATATGGAGAAAGCAGAATTTTCCTAATCATATTAAATTATCATAAGGGTTTGTTCAATCCATTGAAAAGATGCAAATGTTTTAAGAATTTTGGAGCCTGATCTAAGCAATCTATCTCAGTATGTGTGGATGGGGGGGTTAACACAGGTTTTGCCTCCCCTCACCCCGGGGAATTTGGCAATGACTGGAGATATTTTTGGCTGTCACAACTGCAAAGTAAAGGCATGGGGACAGGGGGAGCTATTGTCATCTAGTAAAGAGACTAGGGATACTTCTAAGCATCCTCTATTATGTACAGCAGCTCCCACATAATAGTGAATGATCCTGCCCGAAGCATTAACAGTGTTAGTGCTCAGAACCTCTGGATTATGACATGTATATGTTATTGTTATTCATCAAAAGCAGCAAAGTAAGAATGGAAGGAATGTCCTGAATCCATCCCTTACTGCACTTTTTGTACACTGCATTCCTCTGTTAACCCATTTTTAACTGCAGTCATAATTAAGGTGTCCTATTGCAAACTTCAAATCATGACATAGTGCATTAGGAAGGAAAATCAGGGATTTTTTTTTCACTAAAGTATAGCACTCTGTGCAAGCATCATCACTGTGTCCATTCTGTAGCCAACAAGAGCATGTGGTCAAGGGGATGGAATCCCTTCCCTCAGGGAACATTCTCTTTGGTTGAGGAACCAAGAGCCACACTTGGGAAATTATTATGAAGTCTCATGCAACTGTATGAGAAAGACTCCAGACACAAGTGTCCAGGCCTATACTAGAAAGGAGAAATGAGCTGAGCAGAGCGGCAGCTTCTATAAAGCCTTCATAGAGGCATCAAGTCCAAGTTAAACTTGAGACATGAATTGGACTTTGATGGATGAGGAATAGGCATTCTCCTGGATGATAACAGATTAACCAAACCACAGGGGTGAGAATATTTATCCAGAGAACAATGAGGAAAATACTCCCCCAGGGGGAGGGGGAAGTAGTTCTGAGGCTGAGTGTGGGGAAGATTGGTGAGAATAGGAAATAAATTTGGATAAGGATGGTGCCTGGGAAGGCACTTAAGTCTCTTCCTGAAGGTTGTGAGAAATATATGCTCAAGGGCTTCATGCATGGAGACAGCAAAAGGAAAATATGTTAATACATCTGGGCTGCATCAGCATGAAGGTGGATTTCATCCAGGAAAGCCCAGGGAGGGATCTTGCATCCTGCCCTCTCTAAAAGGGAAGAAAAGGGCCTTCTGCCCTGGAGACCACTGCATATGGCACAAGCTGCTAAGCCGGTTGTGCTTCCTGGGAAAGGTGTTGTTTAACCTAGCAACAGTTTTAAGTTTGTACACATTTGCATGCCGAGATGTGCTGCCACACAGTGCCATTTACAAACACCATCGCGAGCCCAGCCTTTAGCTTGGGGTGGGTATTCATGTTTACTTAGCTATCTGGGTTTCTTTTTTCTTTTTTTTTTTTTCTTTTGGTTACTAAATTATACATGTAAATCAATATGTATCTTGAATTTACATACCAAATGCAAATGGTGCGACTGTCGCTTTTTCTCCTGTTCCATATTTGTTCTCTGCAGAATGAATACCATATGCACCTTCGGTGAATCACTCTGGGCCTTTGCCCTTCCCACTTCTCAGAAAATTATCATGGAAGAAATGGGAGAAGAGTTCTGCCGGGCATTCCAAGGAGCCAAGCAGTGAGGCCTTACTGCACATAGCCTGACAGTTCAGAATCGGACAGTTACCCTCCATAGAGGAAATCATGGCTCTTATCATACACGGCTACCATTGGTGACTACCTGGTTCATGGTAGCTGCTGTGAACTGGGGAAAGAATGTCTCAGTTAAAGAAATAAGTTTAAAAAAGAAAAATAAACCTCTGGGAAATGGGGAACAAACTAGCCCCCAAAGCCTAAGAGCTGCCTGGTGCCAGCCCCATGTGCCACATGTACCACAGTCAAGATGGAGCACTCAGGCCATTATCACTAGGAGCTATCTATTCGGCAGTGCTCCAGTTGCCCTTGTCAAGGATAAACCCTGGCACTCCTAGGAGATTGGCAGTATCTATCTGTAGTCCTAACCTCCCCATTCTGTGTTTTTCTTTTCCTTGGCTGACCCGAGGTCCTTCCAGGACCTGTAACTCCAGCTATCCTATCTGGGCAGGGCCTGGGGCCTTTCTCTTCCTCTAGTCCATTCCACACTGACTCGCAGACAGCATGGCTCATTTACTCTACTCAGAAATTCTCCCTAGGAAACCCTGCCTCATCATTCATAAAAAAACAATCAAATAGACTCCAAGAATGATTTCTGAGGATATTTTGGAGCAGAAAAGAAAATTAGCTTCCTCCATTACCCTCTTCTAATTCCACCTCTAAAATTTCATCCTGCTATTTCTAGCATTGTCTTTCTTCACGTAAAATAATTTCTAGTATTAACTGCATGAAATGGGCAAGATTAATTCTGAGATTTTTTTTAAACTAAATTTGATTTTGATTCTTTCTACCAAATCTCATTCTCTCTCTTCTATTTTTTTTTCTTGCCAGTTCAGCACATTTCCCATTAAGAGCTATCAAATTCAATCAAAGTACTCAATTCTCATGGTTCAACTTTCCTGAAATTTGGTGCTCTTCTCTCCTTCTCAATGAACTTTGCTAACTACATGCATAGAGTTGTCATTCAACCTTAGTTACATCAAACAGATGCATTTCAAGTTGTTCATATCTAAGACAGGAGCAATAAGACTTTAATCATTTCCAAATGGAAACATAGTTCTCTGATCATTGACAGCCATGCTGTGTCAGCAGGATAGATTCTCCCATTATCCCATCCAACTGGTAGGAAGCCCTCCATTTCTTTTATGGTGAACCTCTCCAATTCCTCACCTACTGAAGGGGTACTTAGGAATCCAATTATATTTACAGTACAATAGCTAATTCCTTTTTTGTCCTCTACATTATTTTATTGGTGTATTATTGTTGCATATATGGGTGGGATTTGTTGTTACATATTAGTACATGCACATGATATATATAAATGTGTGTGTGTGTGTGTGTGTGTGTGTGTGTGAGTGTGTGTGTTGGCATCAGGGATGGAACCTAGAGCCACTCAACCACTGAGTGACATTCCAAATCCTTTTTTTAATTCTTTATTTTGAGACAGGGTCTTGCTAAATTGCCGAGGCTGGCTTTAAATTTGTGATCCTCCTGCCTCAGATTCCTGAGCTGCTGGGATTACAGGCATGTGCACCACGCCTGGCCCAACAGCTTACTTCAAAACACTGAAACATTTCATAATTCTTGCCACTACCTTCAAGGATGAGAGTTAATCTTCAGAATACCCTAAAATAACTTGAGCTGTGTTTAATTTACTTCCTCCATACCCACATGCACATATATCACTTTTTTATTTTTTTGTACTAGGAGAGAAAGCAAACCAATGTACACTGTAATGGAACCACTAATGAGCTGATGCTATCTACTGGCCTCTTTAAAATGCTGTTTCCTTCCTGTTTTGCATTTGTTAGGATATAAGTTTAAATTACGTATGCGTTCCCAACTCTCCTCTTCACCCCTCCTCTCTCTCTCTTTCATTTTGTAATCCAAGAATCACATTCCCTTAGGCATCAACAGATTCACACTCTCACCTGCATATACACACCTGTACACACCTGCACAAAGACCATGCTGTAGAATCACCTAATTTCACATTCTTGCAAGAAGGTAACTTGTGTGCATACACACATCCTCTTTCCATCTGCGAACATGTATTGTCCTATATCTACCTTTTTGCAAATAATTTACACTTTCAATTTTTGATATTTAGCAGTCTTTGTTTCCTAGGAACTCTTTATTTCGTAAAAGGTAGCATTTTATATGGATTGCTTTATATATTCGTTTAAATAAAATCTGCAGTGTCTGCTGAGGGTACATGCATACAGCTTCCTAATTTGAAAGAGGAAGAGTTGATGATGTGTTGAGGAGAATGGGTAATACTTTATGTATAGGGAAATTATACGTCCAGTTCCCCTGGACAGGCCTTGGCAACTGTTGTCCATTATTGTTATTGTAGTATTATCCTTTGTACTCTCAATTGTTTTCTGGCTTGGGCCATGAATTATATGGTCATCATTATGCCCAGCACTTATGCACAGTGTAATTATAGTTGCTGATGAAATGTGTTTACTGAAAAAGTAGAATGTACAAAGATGAAGATCCTCTAGATTTTTGTAAGAGTAGAAGGAACATTTCAGAAAGGCCAACTCTGGTCCTAATTGTGAAGTAAGACAGAAATCCCTGTCCGGAACATCCAACATCTATCCTTGTCGAAACCATTTTTTACCTCTGCCAATGATCTCTTCTCACTCAGAGTCTTCATGTTGTTGCCTGACTTTTCTACCCAGTCTCCAACTATAGTCTACTAGAACAACGTACTGAAAGATTTTTGGATGTAACATCCTATGCTCAACTAGTATAGGAGACTTTTCCAAATTCAGAGTGCCAGTAAATGAGAGACTAAAGATTAAGATCTAAGACTCTAAACCCCAGGCTTAGTGGTTGTTCTTGCATCTTATGAGTACTTAATGTTAAGTGAGTTCTCCCAGGTTATAACCCATAAGATGGTACCTTCTGGATTTGACCACTCTGGTACTTCTTCATCGTCTCTTCTGATAAGTAACACAAGTTCAGTAGGAGTCTATTGTGTAAGACCTTTGGACCTTGGGATAGAGAGTGTATGTGTGTGCAGCTGGGTATGTGTTTGTGGGTGTGGTTGTTAAACTTTCACCCAGCAGGATGCATAATGGAAGAACAGAATTTTTACTCTCCAAGGACCAGCTCACACAACTCCTTTGCCTCTGGCCATTCAGCCCGCTGGAAGCTCATAGTTCATTAAGCTCAAAGCACTTTTGGTCTGTAGCTCTCATTTGACAATGAGCACTGGATCTAGAGACATCTCTTATCTTTGTCATTTTTCATGTGTTAATGTGTCTCTCCAGCTAGACTCTAAACTCATCAAGAGCAGGGGCAGCATCACATTTTCACCACTTACCAAAGATCTAGAAATGCAGAAGTTGATGAATGGCTTCTGACGGATGACCATTCCCAAACATTGGGAAGAAACCTTAAAATTGCACACATCAAGATAACTCTGAACAGTTCCAATAAAATGGCAATATTGCCTAAGTATTCATTTTAGCCATAGAATATTTGTCATGGAATATGAATTTCTCTTTTAGAAACTCATCATTATTGAGTTCATTGGATATCAGAGGTAGAAAGAACTCTACTCACAACCTAACTCAGAAGCTCTGCTTCATGGATGAACAGGCTGACTGACATGAATCGACTTGCTTAAGGTGGTTACACCATGAATTGGGGGTAGGGTTAGATCCTAGAATGTGCACAAAGGTCCCCTCCTGTCTTCCTCTCTGCAAGCCACACCTAGCCTTCAAGAAAGAGTTTCTGAGACAGAATATCAGTTTCCTAGCCAGATAGTTTTTGAATTTGGCTGTGAAATAGAGAATTGTGCTCACTCAATATCATTTCTTGACTTTTTTTCTTATAATTTTAGAATTTTTTTTCCTTGAAGTCATCTCCAGACATGTAATCTCCCAAACTGCTTGTCTACAATCACTCTCTGCTATCCACAGGAAGGAATCATCTATGGAATAACTGCCAAAAATCAAGAGCATTCTTCACAATACATCTCTGCTGGGCTGGACCTCTGGACCCCCGTCCCATAATTCTTACTTTACTCCCGTACAAGTTCTGCTGCATCTTTCTATGGACACTTGGCATTGCTCAGCAATGGATCTGTGAGCAGTTAGTCTCTGCCCCCAACTTCTTCTTTCTTCTTTGTTTCCTCCCTCTCCCCTCTACACAGTCATTGGTGCTGAAATGCACCAGACCCTACCTGGGTCCAATATTTTCACAGCAAAGTCCTCCTCTCCAACTTTTGACCTTATAATAACACCTTCCCCACCTCATCCAGGAGCAGCTTCGCTAAGTCCTCCAAGACTTGGCTTTTCTGCCAAGAAGCTACTTTCCAGGACATCTTTATAAATAAATGAAATCGAATGTCCGACTTTTTCTTATTTGCTTAGTGGCTTTGTATGACATTTAATGGAAACCCTCCTGATGTATTATTTGTAGCAGGTTCCTCGTGGTATATGGGGGTCACGATTTTATAAAAAACAACTTGGATTATCAATCTAGAGTTTCCTATCAAAACCCTGTCTTACAATATCATACTCAGGGTGAAATCAGATTAAACTTTGACTCACAATGCCTCAGGAAGATGGTTTGCATACAACTTTTATTTTCTGTAACATATGCTATTGCAGCACAAAAAAATCATGGCATGAGCCAGCACTCTGGGCAGGGTGAGATATGAAATTTAAAATTTAACCAGAAACAAAAAGTAAAATGGCATTCCATTAAGAAGAGAAAGGAAGGAAGGAGAGAGTTGTTTGTTTCAAATTAACCATTCGTGATGACAGAGTAAAACAACAGATTAAACTTTGACAAGGGGTTTCCCTCAATAATGGAGAACCCCCAGTTATGCCCTTCATTCCAGCCTCTACCCCCTTGAGCTGTGACCCACACACAACCACACAGTACACATCCAGCCTTGTTCCTGGTTCTTCTTACTCTAAGAATATCATATCACTCCTTTTCCTTTTCCCTTCATATTACTTCCTCAATTTATCTTTTCATTCCTCTCCCCACCCCCTACTTTCTGTTGGAAGTGGATTTTCTAAGCAGCTTCTTGGCAGAAAAGCAGGACCTTGAGTCTTGGAGGACTTAGTCAAGCCACTCCTGGGTGAGGTGGGGAAGACCTTATTGTAAGGTCAATGGCTGTGGATTTTCAAAACAACTGAGTCAAAATCCCTTTATCCCTCTTACACCTTCCCCCCAAATCCTAACTTTCTCCTTGTGCCAGGGCTTCTTGCCAGTATTTCAGCTTGCTTGGAACAAGAAATTCCCAGTATGTGCAAACCCATTTTGAATAGCACCCGGCCCCTCAGTCCAGTCAATCAGCTGGGAAGGGCGAAGCATCTGTGGCTGCTTCTTGGTCCTTAGACCATGAAGTGCTCCCCATTGTACTGCTCCCCTATAGGAGTGAGTAGGCTGTGACACGGGGAAACTCTGCCCTCGAAGGGCTTACCACCCAGGTAGAGAAAGGCCACATACACGTGGAAGGAAATAGAGACTATGAAGGAGAAGAATCGCTTCTGTGGTTTGGAAATGATTTCCCCCCCAGTGGTTCACGTGATAGAAGTGTGGTCTCAAACAGTATGGAGAGATGGTCGATCTTTAAGAGGTAGGGTCCAGGGGAAAGTAAGTAGGTCATAGAAGGACCACCCTCAGAAGGAGTTCATTCCTTCTCCGGGGAGTGAGCCAGGCCTCCTCAGATTGAGTAACCACAAAACATGTTCTGATAAAGTGAGCTCAGCTTTCTCAGCTCCCTCCTTTGCTTTCACTCCCAGGCACATGCGCTCCTTATACACACAGCTGCTTATCTGCCATGCTGTCATGTCGCCAGAGGGCCTCACCAGACACCAGGACAGTGCTATTGGGACTTCTGATCCAGCAGAACTATAAGCTAAATAAACCTCATTTCTTTATAAAGCAACAAGCTTAAGGATGTTGGTTATAGCAACACAAAACAAAACTAAGTCCTTGAAGGTCCTTCATCATATAAGGAATGGGTGTTTAAAACGAGAGAAGCAGCTGGTCTGCATAAGGAAATGGCAGGAAAGCCTGGGTGGAGATGAGGGCTTTAGGGTCACTGGTTCTCAGTACAGGTGACATGCTCATCTGCCTAGAAAGTGAGGTAGAGAGTGGCTGCAGTGCCCTCCGGGCAGCCTCCTCCTTGGGCCACCTGGCAGCTTTAAGAAAGCAATGAAGCTACAACAGCCACATAAAGTCAGAAGGAGGTTTGGGGGTTAATGAGTTTTGTTAGCGTGTTACTTTAATTGCTGTCGTTATTTCTGTACATACGCCTAGAGGCTTGCAGTGAATGCATTTTATTATTAATATTAAGCATTTTGTACAGCACTTTCTGTTTGCAAAGTGCTTTACAATCATTAATTAGTTATTCCTCCTGACACTCCAGCGTGGTGATCCAGGCCTCATTCACTCCCCCTGCTTGGTTATAAAGGACAGCCCCAGTATGTTGAGGTTAAGTGACTTGGCCAAGGTCACCAGGCCATTAGGGGGGGAAAGGCTAGGATTAGAATTCCCCTGCTGCCCTTCAGGCAGAGGCCCATGTTGCTGGAAGCAGCAGCTTCCCTGGACAGTGCACATAAATGGTACAATAAATAAATAAATGAAGCCAGAGGCAGGAAAAAAAAAATGGTTCGTAGGCCTCATTGCTAAGGCCTGGGGACACCTCTGTCACAGTGGCAGGAACTAGAAAGTGCTGAGAGAAGACCAAAAGAGAGCTCCCGTAGTAACCTAACCTTCCAAGTTCTCCTAGCCAGCCCTAACGTGTCCTCCTGGAGACCCTCGCTGTCCTTGTTGCTGGCTCCTCGGAGGATCCCGTTTCCTCTGCACGTTTCTTCTTAACTCTGAAGGCATTTACTGCCCAAAAGGGCTCCGAGATGTATAATAACGCGGTGATGCCCGGAAGAGCACCGTGTCAATTTAATTTGAACCAATTTGACAAGTCTGATACACTTTGGGGACAGCAGCCCACCACGCGGACCGCAGCGGCTTCTCTTGTTAGGTTCTCACCTGCGCTATTTCTCCTGGAGGTAATTACCTTAGATCAAGAGACCGATTGTAAACGCGTTAGGTTTTGCTGACAGCACAAAGCTGGTGGGGGTAGCAGGACTCCCGTTTGAGAGACAAGGAAAATGCAACACGATGTGCCTCCCTCTCCATAAGCGGCTCTGCGGCAAATGCAATTCAGTATTGACAAACGCACATTAATGCCATTGGCCAGGGAGAGGGGCGGGCAGGAAAGTGCTGACCTGCAGAAGAAACATTTTCTAAAGGTGTCCCCCCCCCCCGGGGCCACACTGCTGGAAACATCCAGAGAGTCTCATGGAGCCCAGAGCCTCTGGGAGATGTCTTTCTATTTTAAAAGAACGCATCCGTTTATGAAAGAATTGCCCCCTCCCACCTCTTTCCCCACACCTGCCCACGCCCACTCCCTAGTGTCGCTGCCAATTGGAGAAGCTCCTAAGACATTTTCCAGGGATTAGTGATCAAAGCCGACATCCTGTAAGGAAATAGAGATTTTTTTTCTAAAAACAGGAATACTCAATTTAAATCCCCTTATGGCAGATGTTTTTTTTTTTTTTTTTCCTTTTTCTTTTTTTTAAAAAAAAAAAAAAGCTAAACCTGTTTTGCCTCAATCTGGGCAGGACAAGCCCAGACTTGATTTATGTTCATTACTCTCTCAGCAATCTTCCTTTCAGATGTGAGAGGGGATCATGATTGTTCAGTTTGTAGCACAATTTCTCACTCCATTTTGATGATATTTCCAGAAAAGAAGAAGAAAAAAAAAAATGTCACAGAACCAGATGGGCCCCCTTCCTCCGCGACGCCCAAAGTTAGCTGTTACCTTCGAACAGAAGAAAACACCACCACGGACGGCTTGGCACATTCTTCACAACATTTCTTTTTGGGGTTTGTTTACGTGTTTGACGTGATCTTTCCGCGTGCTAAAAGGAGCACATCCTAAGGAAACACTCGCTACCCTGCACTGGAGTGTCAGGTAGCTAGAGGCATCACACTGTTCTCAGGGAACTTACTGTGGAGGTGAGGAAAAAAAAAAAAGATTTAGAAATCACAGTTCTGCTTAGGAGAACTAGACATGGGTCAGATGCCAACAGAAAGACTCAGAGCATTACAGGAACTTGTAGGTCAGCCATAAGAGGAAACCTCTGGAAACTCATGGGGGAAGACACAGTTGTGCAAGGCCCTAAAGAACCAGTGGAGCGAACCTACACACATTCATGAACAGAAAGCTAGTTTCATGTTTTTGTCATCTGACCTAGAATTTCCTCCCAGTGCTCTTTGAATTCTGTTCCATTGCCCTCAAAGTTCTGGAAGCTGGAGAAGAACTCAGTGTGGGGTCTCCTTGGTTCAAGGTAAAGGCATCTCAGGATCAGTGGGAGGGGTATGTGTGGTTTTCATGCTCAGGATCTATTTCCTGAACACCAAGATCTTGAGTTCTTTCAGGGGACTTTTTGTTTTCTTTTTTTTTTTTTTTCCTGATGAATTTCTAAATCCTTGCATCAGCCCCCCTCAAAGCTCCCACGGATCCCCCCCCCCACCCTAGGCTCTTGGAGGAGGGCAAGTCGTGATTTCTTCCTGGAGAGTGCCTGCTCATCCCAAGAGCCCCTGGCAGGCAGCAGTTTCTCCCACTTGTTTTTCTCCTCCCTCCAACAATCAGGACACTGTAGATCTCTAATCAGCTTTTCAAGGTGACACTAGCTCACTGTACACACTCTTTTTTGCATGCCAGAGTATCATTTGTTTGAGTAGTCCTCAGTATAATAATATGGGAATAATATCTAGTATTAATTAAACGCCTATTGTTATTGTGTGTAATGCACTATGTTGGATGTATTGCACATTACCCCACAGAATCCCATAACAGTCCTGTGGAAGCAGGTACGTCTATTATCCCCATGTTTAACATGAATAACCTCAGGCTTTGAGAGGTTGCTAAGAATTTCAAGATTACACAACCAGTAATTGGCTGCACTGCGGTTGAAATCATCTCTGGCTGACTCAGAGTTTTCTGTTCTAATCTCTACCTCCCTGCAGGAACACAAGATGACAGTTAGAGAATGTGTGGCAAAGTGTCGTTCTTCGGTCTCAACTCTTTTTAACAATGATGAAACTCGGAGTTAAGGGGAAGGTTAAGGGAAGTTAAGGGAAATATAAAGAATCAAGAGAGATTTCAAAAATTTGGTGTACTTTTGACTCATGGGAGAATCATTCCATGGTTGTTTATTCATTTTTTAAATAAAGAATTATCAGTATTTTTTAATTTTTATTTTTTGGAGGCATTGGGAATTGACAGTTTTCACTAAGTTGCTGAGGCTGGCCTCAAACTTGAGATCCTCCTGCATCAACTTTTGGAAGGGCTTGGACCACAGGCCTCTGCCACCATACCTGACCAATTATCAGCTTTTGTCCTGATCACCTACCAAAACAGATCAAAGGGAACAACCACTCCCATTTTAACCTATGAGGACAATGAATTTGATAGGCATTATAGTTATATTTCTAAGGCGATGATACTGATACATGGGGTGGGGGATCAGGATACAACTCTCAGTCTGAGTCCTCATTATAATTTTTGAGAAAGTTTTTCAAATACATTTTCTTAAAATCAAACTCAAATGTTAATTTAATCTTCAGAACTATAAAGGGGCCCTTACACAAAGGGAATCATAAATTATAGGTTGCTAGAATTGCAAAGGCTCTTTTAATCTGAACCTATATTTAACAGTTGAGCTATAAGCCCTTGTGAAATGTTAGAAATCTGGCAATTAAGAGATTCTGGACCATTTAATGTGCTTGTAGCAACCTAGATTAAAATCTGTCATTAATCTATATTGTGCTTTCCCGTAGTATACCATGCTATTCCAACTACAACCAACCCAAAGTATAAAAACATGTAATTCCATAAAGCTTTGCATGTCTTAACAGGCTGAGCCATAACTAGTATGAATTGTATATCAATAGATATGTTTCTTGTCTTGATCTAATTAAAATAACTTAAATCATACTATAAACATGGTATACTTTTGAATATACATGAAAACTTTTAATAAAATCATGTATCACTAGGGATAACATAAAATACCATCACAATAATACAAGTGAGAAAAGCTATATGAAGGTTTGCAAATTGGTCACTATACCACATAGATGGGAGACTTTATTAAGAAATACTTTGCAATTACTCACACTCATAGTATCTACAGAGGCCCTATACATTTGTTCATGTGAAAAAAATAGCAAGAATATAGTTCATACAGGTCTTCCAAGTGAACTTTCTGAATAAGCTAACTTGCCCTCCACCTCTACTTTCAAACACTTTTGCACCATAACTGTCTCACACCATCTTCCTCAAGAATTAAGGCCCTTTAGTACAAAGTTTGAAGTATAATTTTTCTGGAGACTTTTAAAATTCCACCATCAGGAATTTTCAATCTCTGGAATCCATAGTATTAATGTTTATGATAAAATTCATCAATATTTAGTTTCAGTGAAGGAAGTCTATAGGACTTAACTTTTCTTCTGATGTCATGTGAAACTTAAGACAGGGAATTTGTCCAGCAGATCCAATTTCAAAATACCCACACTGAATTTAATTTAATTCATCATGTGTTTACCAAACATTGACAATATACTCAACACATTTCCTGGTACTAAGGGATATAAGAGAAACTATAGAATTTTTTGATATAAATTTATAGATTATATGAGAATAACCAAAGAATATGCTTGAAACAATAGGCAACTAGATAAAGGCGAATGAAAAATGTTAATCATGGTTAAAAATTGTTGCCAAGGTATTACAGAAGGAAATATCTGGGGAGAGGAGATCAGTGTGACAAGCAATACTGTCATGAGATTCATACTGAATGAGTCCCTACCTTGGCCTCTGTGGTAGACAGAGGTGATTATCTATAGAAAACGACTTTCCATTACAAAGACAGGCAGGATCATGGGCAGTGTGTGGGCACAGAAAGATGTGAAACAAATTGATGTGGGAGGCCCATGGGATGGAGAAGGGAAGATCAGGTTGGAAAAGAAGTTTGGTGCATTAGAAAGATGGCCACCCACACACACACCTTAATACATGGATCTATACAATGGAAATGGCCTTCCCTCTTCACAGGAGGAACAACGGACTCCAACTGCAACTTAGAGGGGCTGGTCAGAGCTCCCTGCAGATTCTCATTGAAATATTTTCTCATCAAGAAGACATTTAAAAGGATGGAGAGGGGTGCAAATGGCCAATAGAAGGACTTACTGAAATGAAAGCAGCAAAATAATTTCCCAGATTGCCAATGACTATTAAAATAGGCCATGAGGGTCCATGGTTATTACTTTAACAATTAGTTAATTTTAGCAGCAGGGAGGCCATTAGCTGACCAGCTCACTCTTCTGCCCAGCATATCCTAGCCAATGAGCTATGATTGGGCAATAAAAATGAGATTGTGCCCAGACAATAAAATATTTAGACTTTTAATTTGTTGGTGGAGATGGACCACATTTTAAAGTGACAGAGCATCATATTTCCCATTATTTATTTTTCTAAGGCCAATGTGTCTAATCGTTGCCTCTGCAATTTCAGAGAAGATATAAGAAAAGCAACTGGAACAGGAAAGAGGGTGAAAAGAAACAAAAATTAATAAAATCCAAAAGGAAGTATACACACATATCCAGTGTGCTGCAATAAGTAGATAAACTTGGGTTTTGCCTCCAAAAAGAAAACAGAATATGTGTAAAATCACTGCATAAACATCAAATTAACATAATTTATAAAGAATGTAAGAATTAATGAGGAAAACATAACTTTATCTGTGAATGGTGTCTATGGCTAATGTCTTTACCCATAAATGCCTCCCAAATGTAAGTAAATTGTGGATTTAAATTTAATCTACCAAACATATGCAAATAATTTAAACATTCTATATGCAAGTTAATGTAAATATTGCAAAACCCCTGAAATGGAAATGAGTATGTAAAACTTCCTGCATCAACAAAGCCAACATTGATATTCCTATGTTTCTCTCAATGGAGATTTGATTTTCTACACCAAATGATAAGTGCAATGTAAACTTGAAATTTATACTGAGGTGAACATCCTGAGTTCTTTCTTAAAATCCTTCCAGTTCCATGCACACCATAATGACCATGAAGTCAGAATCAGTCTCCTTTCATCCATGGTATACATTTGAGCATCCTTTTTTCTTATCTTATTGAGAATATATTTCCCCCATTGTCTCCCTGTCCAAGTCCTACCCAAACATTAAAACTTATTATGTCCATCTGGGAACATTAAGCTTCCTGCTTGTAAAAGTATTGTATTTCTCACACTATTGAAAGATTTATAGCATTCTCAATAGATGTGATTATATTCTCAAATAATTTAAGAAAGATTTCCATTGAGATTGAAACCTGTACTGCCCTTGAAGGATAAATATTGTCTAGATGGGGAAGAGGAGTGGTCAATGCCCTATGGATAAAAAGTAATCAGAAGAAGATCTGACGAAGGAAGGCTGTAAACCACATGTACACTTTTTAAGGGCAAAGACTACTTGGCATGAAGGAGGCTGAAATATAGAGCAATGATGGGGAGATCCATCTTCCAGATGGTTCTTCAAACCTGCTAGCCAACCATGAGATGATACTCTCCAGGTTCAGCTTCACACATCTCTGGTCTAGGAGTACTCTTTACTTCAGACTAGCAGGTGGGCAGCTCTTGCTGGTGTTCATGGCATTACATCATCGTGGAGTTCTTGGCACAACACTTAGCTTCAAATTTACTAGTATTCATTATTTGTTTAAAAAAAGGAAAAAAAGGAAAAAGGAAAAAAATAAAGAGGATAATTTACATTTCCTGATTCAAAGCCAGGGCCTATTCATCATCGCCTGCACATCGCTTATAAAGATGATAAATGAATGTATAGTAACTGAACCCTAAAACAAAATAATGTGTTTTTCTTAAAGCTTCGCAGGGCTGCATTTCCGCTGTAATTAGTTTACTTTTTTTAATCAAATTCTGTTAAGCAGCAGTCAAAATGAAAGCTGATTTTCAGACTGCTAAAAGCAGCCCAAAAGAGAGAAAAGGACAGAAAATAGGGTTATTTTTTCACATGTAATGGTGCAAAAATATCAAGGTAATTGCATAACTTTCAGAAACAGCAAGAATATAATCATGTCTTGCTGATTGTATGATATTCAAATACAGGTTGCTATAAGAGAAACTACCATTTGATATAAACCAAGATAAATTGCTATTCTATCTTTAGAAATTCACATCAAGAAGGACATTGTTAAATTTCTATGGTTCCACAATGCCCACAGGATAATCTGTAAACCCCCAAATATTACCATTTATATTTCAGTACTTTGTTCTAAACTGAATCCCTGTTCTCTCAAAAGTATAGACTTAATTCATCTTATGGTTCCCCGTTTTTGAAACTCATATTATACTCTAAGTCTGCAATGTCAACCACTCCTTCCTCATCTATATGACTCCTGCCTATCTCTATCATTGTAGTTTGTTTCCCTACTCTATTAAGCCTCCTCTGGCACCTCTACCAGTAATAATAGCTCATTAAGTCGCTGGATCTTTCTATCACATACATTTCAGTTGAGATATAGATATATATATATATATATATATATATATGTTTTTAACTGTATTGTTTTTAGCTGTTCAGTTTTTCTGATGTGTCCTTGTCTCCTAGACTATATCACATAACATCTGAGAACAGAACTCATGTCTAATAGAAGTCTAGTGTTCACTGAAGGACAATATTGGGATTAAAGAACCCAGTCCTCATCGAACTGCATCAGGAGTACCATAGAAGCCATCCAATATGTCATCCATCCATAGCGTCACAGCTTCAGAGCACCTGAGATTCCAGGTTAGCTTAGTTCCTTTTCTCTTACAAAGAGGTGGGTAGAAAAATATGTCCCCTGTCATATCTGAAGTGTGTTAGACATCTTTTTCTACACATGACACACTCTTGAAATACAACTGAGGTATTGGAACTCTCCATGAGTTGGTAGTTTCTCACTGCTTTACATTCCTTCTTTCCACTCTTCTCTAATGCTCCACAGCTACCATCCCTAAACACATCTATTCAACAATGTCCCAGAACCATTAAGACCTAAACCTTCCTCTTGAATTAACAGTTTATTACAACCTGTCCTCAGAGCCTGCCTGCTTTCTCCAGGGTAAACATTTGTTAACAGCCTAGACTGCAGGCCCTAGAATATGACATTTTTCAAGAACAATTCAGGCACTCACTATTTACGTGTTTTGCTCACTCAGGTAGCACAGAATGAACAAAAACCTTGTGTTGTGAGTTTCACCATGTGATTTACAAAATTTTATTTTTATTTGTTTCCAACATTTGCATATAATATTGCATCCTCACTGATAGATAGCCTTGGAGGAAGGCTACCTAATTTTTCACATTAACTTTAGATCCAAGAGTCTCTCTGTAAGGATTTTTAATATTAGAAGCTTGCTTTCTCTTATTTCTCAATTTACTTCCTCTCTTTCACCTTCCTTTCTTTTCTCTCCTGTCCTCTTCTCCTTTCCCTTCTCTTCTCTTCCTCTGTCTCCCTCCCCTCTTATTCGATTTGTGCATGATTCATCAAACAAATTCAAAATACCAAAATTCAATCTGTATTTGCACCCCTAGTCCACCCTCCTCTTGTTCTGCCACTTAATGATGCAAGGAAACTATACTCACTTCATAATGTTTCACCAATGTTGTTTGGGATAGTCTTCCAGTGTTATAGCTAACCCAGGTATACACACTGCACATGTGAGCCTCAGGAGAAGACCATAAGCATTAGGATGCTCACTAATGTTCTACATGGAAAAGCCACAAATTATTTTTTCAGTACAACTACATGGTCCATATAAGTTCTGAAATATCACTAAGATCCTGGCAATGGCTTTCTTTCTGCCTTAGTTGTCTCAGAGATTATAGGTATTCATTTTTAAATTTGTCATCAAATTTCCATTGGCAGATGTGCAAAGGATATTTCAGGAATGGCTAGTCAATGTTTGTTTTACCAGAAATCAAAGTAAGCTGTGTGACATAAATTATATCATATCTTTTCCACAGTTAAAATCCTTCAATAATTCCCCATTGTTGGCAAAATAAACATTAAAATCCCTTTATAGGAGATAGGTAAAAGTCTTCCACATTCTGTTCTGGGCCCAACCATGCATATTCCTCTCTCACCACCCCCATCTAGGGTTATAGGCTGAATTGTGTCCCCCACCCCCAATTTCCATGTTGCTTCTCTCCCAGTCTAGCTGTAATTGGAATATTATCTTCTCTCTCTCTCTCTCTCTCTCTCTCTCTCTCTCTCTCTCTCTCCCTCCCTCCCTCCCTCCCTCCCTCCCTCCCTAACTCCAATTCCATAGTTTTCTATTTTGTCACTTAAAAGTAATTATCACATTTATCTTTAGCACTCATGATACTTGGTAAAGTCCATGTGAGGACATAGTGACAAGGTGGCCATCTATAAACAATGAAGAAAACCTTCATCAGGAAAAGTATTTGTAGAGACTTTTGATCTCATATTTGCCATCCTACAGAATCATGAGACAATAAATTTCAATTGTTTTGTCAACCAGTCTATAGTATTTTATTATAGCATCCTGAGCAGACTATCATACCTAATGTCCTTGAATCAACCAGAACTCTTCAGGAGATGATAAACATAGGTGACAGATGATAGATAGATAGATAGATAGATAGATAGATAGATAGATAGAATAAATTGGTTCATGTGACTAGAGAGGCTCAGAAGCCCCAAGATCTGAGGTTGGCAAGCTGAAGATCCAAGAAAGCTCATGCTGTAATCCTATTCCAAAGAGTCCAAAGGCTGGAGAACACTTATGTTTCAATCAGACAGGCAGAGAGAGCAAATTTTATTTCACTCAACTTTTTTATTCTATTTAGACCCTTAACAGATTGGATGAGCCCCACCCACACTTGGAAGAAAGATGTGCTTTACCCTATCTGTCAATTTAAATATTAATCTCACCCAGAAACACCTTACAGACACAGCAAGAATAATGTTTCTCCAAATATCTGGGTACCCTATGGTCCTGTCATATTGGCACATAGAACTACCCTTCACAGTTTTCTTCATGGTACTGGTCCACACAATGTACCATGGGCTACTTACCAATTTACTAACTTGACAAGAGATCTGTTGAATCCTTTTGGCACATGTTGTCTTCTTCTGCCCTGAATTTGTTTTTCCCTTCACTCCTTCATTGGGCATATTCAGCTAGAATACTCTCACCTATTCCTTGAAATCTCAACTGAATGGCCTCTAAAGCCTCTTCTCATTTTCTCAGAATTGACATTTTCTTCCATTGCCCCTTTAAGCAACTGATGATAAAGCCCTTATCAGGTATTATTATAATAGTATTTATAAATAAAAACGCTTATTTTTCACTAGACTATGAGCTCCTTCTGCTTTAAATATTATTTAAATTTTTTTGCATTTAGTACAAACCAGTATGTATCAAAGTACATTATAATAAACTTCTGTTGATTGAACTTATGTGCATATGAAACAAAAGCAAGGTTAGAAATCAAAAGACAAGAGTACGAGCCTGAGACAATGCCATTGTAAGCATTAAGTAGTGGCATATTGCCAGGACTCCTGATGGCAAAGCATAAGGAAACTTCCTTCTTACAGACGTGAGCACTCTATCCAGGCTCCCGTCTCCATAGCATCATCCCATCTTCCTCTCTGTTGCCATTTCTTCTAATTCCTCAGGCAGTGGGTGGGTTCCCCTCAGAGAACTAAGTGGGAGCTCACAACCATCTCAGCACCACACACCTGAAGAATGTGATTCTCCCCATTGTCTCAGTGTGTGAGGAGAAGGAGTGCAAAGGAGAGCAAATATAAATATTCTGGTGCCTAAAATATCCTTAGGCCAAATTTGGCACAAAGTCCACTGGAATCAAACACGGAAGTCTGGTTTAGGCCTGGGCATAATCCAGGATGGGGAAAGATGGGGCCTGAGGAAAAGGAGATAACAGAAGCCTTTTTGTCTATCATGTGCTCTCACACCATTCCTGGCAGGAGGTCCACTGGTGCTGAGCATGAGGGGATCTGAGCAGTCTCACTCACAAAGCTGGAGAAGACCCTGTAATCTTGGTCTGAGAAACCCCTCCCAGGAGGTACAATGTTTGCTTGCAGTTCTAGGACCAGAGAAAGGCAAGAAGAATGGGAGCCTGGGCAGGGTCCAGTCCACGCTTTTGTTAGAAATTGCTGTGGAAATAGAGGATATGGGTCTCCAGCCAGTAGACAGAAAGTACCAAATGCAAATATAGGCTTCTTCTGTTGAGGCTCTCAATATAGTTTCCTATCCATGTCCAGTTTGATGACCAAGACATTGTAAATCACAGGAATGCCCAATCCCATCGGTTTTCACATCAATACAGGAGAGCATGCTAGGGGACTTTTCATCACTGTGACAAAATCCCCAGGTGAAGCAAGTTAAAGGAGAAAAGAATTCTTTGGGCCCACAATTTTGGAGGTTTTATTCCATGGTCAGCTGGCTCCATCGTTTCTGGGCCTGTGGTGAGGTAGAACATCATGATGCCAGGACGTGGAAGAAGAAAGCTGCTCATCTCATGGTGGCCAGGAAGTTGAGAGAGAAAGGAGAGCAGGGAAGGAATAAGATATACCCTTATACACACTATGACCTACTTCCTCCAAGGAAGCCCCACCTCTTATTAAAGTTTCCACCACTTCCTGATAGCATCCTCATTTGGGGCCCAAGTCTTCCATACATGAGCCTTTTGGGGACATTCTGGATACAAACTATAACAGATAGCAAACAAAGAGAGGGGGGACCTGCTAGATTTTAATATAGTTTCTTGGTGTTTCTTCTGTTCCCAAATCACCGTGCCTGCCTCCTGAAAGCATATTCTGCTTTCTTTAATTTTTTGATAACTGAGAATTAGTCTCTCTTTTCTGAGTGGAAAATTTGGAGCCAGTTCTCTGGCAATTTTCTGGGCACCTAAGTATGATTTGGTCTGTCTGGCCATGCCATGGTGAACATACCCATGCTAACTGGTAGCAACAACATACACCAGGGACAAAAGGGCTTCAGGTGAAAACATAAGTTATTATTGTTCTGCTCTCAATATAGATAAGTGTGTTAGGGAATGAAGGAAGAAAGTTTTAATGGCAGCTCAAGAGAGAATTGAATCTCCAGCTATATACATCCCCAAACTCACATTCACACACACACACACACACAC
The DNA here is from genome assembly GCF_964194105.1 of Spermophilus citellus. Lineage (NCBI taxonomy): Eukaryota > Metazoa > Chordata > Mammalia > Rodentia > Sciuridae > Spermophilus > Spermophilus citellus. Next base: position 96,153,809 of record NC_138198.1, on the reverse strand, counting down.
ACACACACACACAAAAACCCTCATCCTCCACATCTTAAGGGTAAAAAATGTGGAAGCATTTGAGAGTTTATCCTGAAGTTTGTGCTGGATTGGTCTTTTCCATATATTGTTTAGAGTGGTGGAATTTGGTGTCACTGACCCTGCCACGATTTCAGTCAGTACTTTCAGTGTGGCAAGTAGAACTCTAGAGAACCCACTGTGACCCAGTGGAGTTGTTCCTGTGGTTAATACAGTAGATTATCTGACTAGGATATTTTAGCTATCTGGTAAGAAACAACTGCTATCACCACCCATATTTTCTATGGTTCTGAAAAACAAAAGGGTATAGTGTCTCATCAGGGCTCGATGATCTGTAGGCATCTCTACTGCCTCTACCCTGAGACTGGAGTAACTGAGATTTGGGAGAAGTTTGGCCTGAAAAATCTAGTGAGGGCAATATCAATTCTTGCTTGACTGGTAGCATGTGGTATCTGAAGATTGTCCCTGCCCCAGCTAATGTCTTTTCAGATTTGTACATTCCTTTAATTAAATAGTCAGTTAATATTAGGTTTTCCTCCTGCTTGAGTTTACAGAAAGTCCAGTGTTTTACTGGATATTCATTCCCAAGGAGTGCTTATTACCTGTCCCACCATCACCTGTCACCTCAGGCAAACATCTGCTTCACAGGACAACACTCCTTTTCCTCCCTTTCATCTCCTGTCTTCCAGCAGGTGACCACTGCTGTACTTTGACTACAACATCTAAAGCAGGAATGGAGCCTCCTCCAAACGATGGCTAAGACCAGCTACAAAAGTTTAAACTTTCTTATCAAAGGCTCCCAGACAATAGAAGAGACTTATAAGAGAGAAAGCCCTTGACACTGGTTATGAGATGTGAGAAATTCTGGATTGGATAGGCTATATTTCCTGTATAGCCATACCCTCAATAGAAATACCTTGGACATTGTCCCCCTGTTTGAAGTACTGACCCTTCTGTAATACCTCAAGGTCCATCAGAGGACTGGAGGAAGTAGTTCTCCTCATTCTCAGGCTCACATTCATGTCCCAGGCTTGAATAATAATCTGTAGATGTACAACTTTGTCCACAAAGACACCAATTTTTATAATGAGGCTATGCACATTATCTCCCCTTTGTTATCTACATGTAATTTACAGGTTCAAGAAAACATTCTATCTACTGAAGAACAATACTAGGTAACATTTTCTTTTATTGAGATATTTCTAATCTCCAAGATTACCATCCTAAGGGTATCACCTACATTAACTAGCTTAATGTCTACCTCAATTCTCTGAGATAATAATAAAAGTAATTATTATTTCCATTTTTCTGATTAGTAAAAGTAGAAACAGAAATTTTAAATACTTTTCAAGAACAAGAAAATGAAGTAGCATCTAAATGTCAAATGAAAATATTAAGTGAAAGACCAAAAATTGCTGCAGATTTAGAAGGGTGGCATCACTACCTCTTGTCATTCCTGTCCCCTGGCCCACCCAGGCTCTACTGCTAGCCAAGAAGTATAAGCAACAATTGAATCTACTCTCAGAGCCTCTGTATAATCCTGAGAGCATCTTCCTGAGGTCCTGCCTTGCCACAGGGACATTTTCACTGGGATTTCATTGGGTGTCTAGCAGAAATCTTCAGTGTGAAGGAAACACAGAAGAGAATCTCTTTCAGAATCCTTTTCCTAAAGACAGTAAACTGATTTGGGGGTCAAATACAATAGAAAAAGAGCTACAGTTTGGCCAGATGAAGAACAGGTTTCCCCCAGAATTCCAATATTGTTCTAGTCCTTCCATTCTCAGGAAGTGAGCACACTTCTGAATCTTTGGATTCCATGTGGCAGGCAAAGCTCCCCATGTCTTGGGTTCAACTGAAAAAGCATTGAGGTCTAGACTCAGAGTGATCAATTTGAACATCATCAGAAAGGCTTTCTTGCATGACCATATATAGCTGGTTGCACAGCAGGGAGGGTCATGGCTACTATCTGTTGATCCAGGAGAAAAGCAATTACAACTCTTTCTAAGGTTTTCCAGTGTGCAGCATTATTTAATATTAATTCCTAACTGAGAACTGTGTGTTTTGGAGCTTAATGTTGATAATGGAAGTAAAGTATCCAATGTTGAGCAGAGATGGTAAGTTGGATAAAAGTTTAAAAATACACGATCTTCTTATTGCCAAAATATATTCTATTACAGAGATGTGATACAGATGCTTGATGTGACACATATGCTTGATTCATTACTGAGATTTGGAAATCTCAATAATTAAAAAAACAAACTACTGATACATATGATGATGTGGATGCATCTCAAAACATTAGAACAAGTAACAGAAACCAGAGACAAAAGAAGACATCAGTAATTGCCTGGCATGAGTCTAGGATTGGTATGGAGCTGACTTCAATGATACAGGAAGAAGATTTGGGAGTGTGGAAATGTTCTGAAACTTGAACGTGGCAGTAGCCTCATGACTGTACACATTTACACCAAAACCCATCAAATTGTGAATTTAAAATGGGTGAATTTTTAAGGTACAATTGTGTTTCACATAACAATGTTCAGTCAATGACAGGTCCTAATATACAATGGTATACAGCCAACTTGTGTAGTAGGCTGTCCGCTATATTTCTTTTTTTTTTCTTTTTTTTTTTTGGTTGTTCAAAACATTACAAAGATTGCAGAATCACATCAGTTACACATCCATATAATGTCCACTATATTTCCATGAGTGTCAGTGTGCTCTGTGAAGTTTGCACACTGACAAATTCACCTAATGATGCATTTCTCAGAACGCATTCCTATCACTAATCACATATGATTGTATTTAACTTACACTCCAACAAAGCTGTGTGTGCATATACAGGTACACACACACACACACACACACACACACACACACACACATCCAAACCCAAGAGAAAGTTTCAAAGCGGGTATCTGAAATTCGGGAATGAAAAAAGAAGCATTAAGGGCCAAGTGAAAAACTAGAGGAGCTACAATCTGCAAGCTAAAAGTATGCCAAGAGTCCTCTCCTGGGAAGCTTCTGTGGCTACAGTTCCTATAGGAAAATAAGGAAATTCAAAGCAAAACCTACTGGAAATCGACTAGAATTCACTTGATAGCAAAACCATTCCTACAGTATCATTAGGCTACTGACATATAATGAATAGTTGGAAATTTCACCAAAAATACTGCTTATGTTTGTTCACAGGTTTGTGCTCCAGACCCTACTGTATATACTGTGTTATCTTTATTCAAAAAGCCAGAAACCTATCTGGTGTCAAGATTTTCATATTAAAGACTGTGGGTCTGTATCACATTACAGAAATTCTGTAGCCTCAAAGGCTATATCAAACTTCCCTCAGCTACACTGATGAGCAACTGAGGGTGTGGAATGTGCTTTCAGACTCTAACAACTCCAAATAGGCACCCCCAACTCCCTTGCACATACTTTGACTGACAGATCCTAAGGAAGTATGGGGCATTGGATCAGTGAATTTGATTTGATAGTGAAGAATAAAGGGAAAATGAAGATAAAATGAGAAACAATGACGGAGAGAGGTTGATTCCACAGGTACAAGCTGATCTTCTGATACATACAGCCATAGGTCACACCTAATATGGTCCTCTGAAAAATTGGAATTGGCCCCTACATTCCCTAAAGAGCAGTGGTATCAGAGAGAACAGGGAACTCACATTTTGACTCAGTGAGAATTATGACTTAATGTATGTCAATCATGATGCCAATCATACACATCAATGGCTTTGAATCTCCTTATTTCTTACCTGATTTCTATGGTACACTGAGTTTCCACAGTGAAGAGTATTACCTAGCACTTTCAACCATCATGAACAAGATCTTTTCTGCATTGCTCGCTGTCAGCACTCTTTCACCTCAAGGAAACAGATCAGGTTGAAGCATGATGGATGAAATTTATGGGCTTAGCAAGAGAGACATCACGGTGCAGAGGAAGCACATGTGCCACCTCTAAAGAACTCTCACCATTCAATTAGAACCCATGTGTCCTTGGACAAGTCACTTCCTCACTCAAAGTTATATTTCTTTTGACCATTTATAAATGTTTGTTATTAATGAGCAGTTTAGACTAAATAATTAATATTAAAAATGTTTTTAGTATGTTTACATATCAATTAGGTTATATTTACATCACCTTTGTATTGTATTTTATGGATATACCAAATTTACTGAAATTATCCATAATTGTTAATCATGTTGTTTCCAGGTTTCTCTCTCATATGAATTCTGGAATAATATTACATATATCTCATGTTATGCTTATCTAATGGCTTCCTTCAAAAAATTATAAAAATTGATTTTGAATGGCAAAATTTTTACTTAAATAAATTTTATTGAGGCAAAATTACATAACGTAAAATATGCAAGTTATATAAGTATATGTAGTACATTGAGTTTTGACAAATATATGCATCTATGTAACCACCATTCAGGTCAACTCTATAATCCAATATAGTTAATCTTAACTTTCTTGTACCATTTTCCATTCAATTCCAGTTCCTCATTCTTGACCCCAGGCAAGCATTGATCTTTTTCTATCACCAAAATAAAGATTTTTTTAGGTTTTATATTAAATGAAAGTGTTCAGTATACTGTTTTATGACTAGATTCTTTTGCTAAGAATATTTTTGAATTTTATATAAATTATTGCCTTTATTATGAGTCTGTTCTTTTTATAACAGGGTAGATGTCCATTGAATCAATAGACCATTATTTTTTTATCAATTTATCCATTCACTAGCTCTTATGAGTAAAGCTTCTATGAACATTCATTTGTAAGTCTTTGAGCAGGCATATATTTTCATTTATCTCAAGAAGATACCAAGGAGTAAAATTATATATCATATAATAAGTGTATGACTTATAGGAAACCATGGAATTATTGTCCATGATGGATTATCATCTACATATTTCACCACCAATGTATGAGAGCTCCAGTTGCTGCTAATTTTCACCAACACTTGTATTATCATAATTTTAATCTATTTTCCATTGTACACACCTGTAATCCCAGTGGCTCAGGAAGCTGAAGCAGGAGGATCTCACATTCAAAGCCAGCCTCAGCAAAAGTGAAGTGCTAAGCAACTCAGTGAGACCCTGTCTACAAATAAAATACAAAATAGGGCTAGGAATGTAGGTCAGTGATTGAGTGCCCCTGAGTTCAATCCCTGATACCAAAAAATAAAATAAATTAATATCTATATCCTCAAATATTTATTATTTAGTTGTGGTAAAAAAAAATCAAAATTCTTTATTTGAACATTTTGAAATAGTCATTGTCAAAATCTATGGTCTCCCTACTATGCAATAGAACATGAGAACTTACTTCTTTTATTAGGAACTTGGTACTCATTGAAAGACTTTTCCACATGCCTCCTTCCCAGCCTCTTGTTTACCCTGAGATGGAAACAATTTTCTCTGTTTTTTTCTTTTTGAAATGGTATATTTTACACTTGGTTTATGACCTATTCCACATTAATATTTGTATATGACAATTTCTTCTGCTATTAAATCCAGAGGTGCCAGTAATGAAAGATGTTTAAAGCTGAAATTTCTATCCATCTAAACAATCACTCAAACAAAAGAGCTATAAACCTATTATGAAGCATATAAGGTATAAGAAGCTTTGTTGCACACAGTGCCTTTGGAAAATAGTTTGGAATGAACATCCACTTTAAGTAACAGAAGAGATTAATACAGGCCAAGCTCAAACATAGGACACATAAAATCAAATATGTCCACAACAGCATAGAATTAAAATTCCTGGAAAATAGAGATAATACTTTATAAAAAGAAAAATTACTAAAATAACACAACAAGTGGGAAAACATGAAAAATAAAAAGATGGTACATTTCAACACATTTCACCTATTGATAGAACAAGTAGGTAACTAAAACAAGCATTTAAAAGTTAAAAACAATATAATTAATAACCTTGAACTTGCAGCCACCTGTAGAGTTTTGCAAGCAACATTACAAAATGCACATTTCTCTCAAGTACTGATTGAACATTTACAAATATATGATGTGCCATGCCATCAGAAAACCTCAAGACAGCTCAAAAAAATGTGATTCCCATATATATCTGCTTTGTATACACATATTTCCCCCTTGATGACTGTAGATCAGAGGTCTAAGTCATCAAAAGTCAGAATAAAGGCACTGCTTTTCTGAATATAATGGAAGACAGAAAAGCATGAATAAATGTCAACTGTCCCTTGCATCTTTCATTGTTTCACAGACATACCTGGTCACCAACAGGTTTAGGCCAATGCCAACACTCCACCTTTATACCTGTTAAAAGTAGCCTCACACATTTCTACCTCTGGTTATAACAGGGTAGCTTGTAGTAGAACAACATTCTTTTCTTCTGAAAGCAACTAAAAAGTTAAGGTACTAACAAGTAATATCTGTTTGACACAATAAACAGTTTTTGAGTCAATGAAGACCTTAGATCTTATGGAACCAAGATCTTAATTAGATAGGGAGTCTGGGGAATTTTGAAAAATTTAAGCAGTGGTAGGTAGGCAACTAAAGATTGAGCTGTAGCTTGTCTATAAGAAGCAGAGAAGACATCAGAGCTTTCAGCTGACACAGATCTGGAAAGACCAAAAGTGGACTTGGGCAATACACATGGTTGCAGAAGAGGATTAGGATCCGTGAGAAAAGCATGGTGGGAAAAAGTAAAATTGATATCTTACACTTGGAAATGGATGAGCTGAAAGCAACTAAAGAATTTGGCAGAGCGCCCAGTTATCTCTTGGCAGGAAATCTGCAGTTCGTAACCTCCCAACCAACAGATTCACTGACAACCACCCCAGGATCTCAGTAGCAAAAGCTGAAGAACTAGGCAACTAAAAGATCTATCAAGACTTACAAAGTCTTGAAATCCAGCTTGGAGTCAGCTTAATTAATTGATGGTTGAATTGAGGTAATGTGTTCTCACTTTTACTGCCTGCCAAAGAATAAAGTCCTTCCTTTATGGAGGAATATAACATTATCCAGAGACTGTACAAAATTTTTAATTAAAAAGTCCATCATTCAAGCAAAAGTAACCACGCATTCCAAGAAAAATGAACCCAGAGGAAAACTAGAAAACAGCAACAAACTCACACTTTTTCCAGATATTAGAGTTATCAGACATAGACTAATGTGTTTGGAAAAATAGGCAACAGGATGAGGCATTTCACTATAGGACGGGAAACCCTGAGAAAGCATCAAATGGATATTCTAGAATTGACAATTACAATACCTGAAATTGAGAACTCAATACGCGAGCTTAACAGTCATTGGGTTACTACTGCTGAGAATGAAATTAAGTAAAACACAGGTTAGTAGAAAATAATTGAAGGCCAGTGATAAATGAATGGAAAACACTAAAGACAGGGAAAGAGAACTGTATCATGGTGAAAGATATAATATATGGGTAATCATAAGCCCTAGAGAGGATGAGGCAAAAAAATATAAACATGATTTCTAAGATCTTTCCAAAAGATTAAAAAAATTTTGAAACCATAATTTTAGAAACTATACAAATTCCTAAGAAAGAAAACTGCAAGGAAAATACATCTACCTATGTCATAATAAAACCTCTGAAAACCAAAGACCAAAAACAAAAACCCAAAAAGCAGCCAGAGAAAAAAAGACACCACTTTGGGATGAGAAACTATAAGATGAACATTGATTTCTCAGAATATGCAGAAGCCAGACAATACCATAATGATATTCTTGAAGTACCAAAAGAAAACACCTGCCAACATAAAATTCAAAAATGAGTGAAAATATCCTTCAAAAGTGAAAGTAAAAATGTTAGATGTCTAATCAAACAAAAACCGAGAAGATTGTTAATGAACACCTGCACTCAAGTATGTATTAATGAGACTTCTAGAAAAGAAACATTATTAAAGATGAACTCAAGGAAAAAAACGTAGTAGGAATAAAATCTGAAAAAGAAAAATATGTGGATTAATACAAATTATCCCTGCTCCTCCCCCCACTAAAATTCTTTCATTTTTATCATGTGATATATAGATTTTAGATAATTTCTGGGTTTTTAACAGATTTTGTGATCCTCTGAACTATGTTTGTGAGCCTTTAAGTGTGATACTCAATAGTGGGTAAGATATGATGAATCTAATATGCATTATGTGATACAGAAGTTCTACTGCAAATATGATCTTTGTATGAATGAGCTACATGTGAAGCCACAACATTTTAGTAATGATTTCTATTGGGTGAGCGATTACCCAGACACCACATTTTTTAAACGAACTAAATCGAATCCACAATTTTGCACGTTACCCAGCTCCTTCTCTGAATCCACATCTATACTGGTACATTTCTCATCTTAACCATCTCATGTTGCTAAATGTTATTGACATCAACATTTGGTAGGGTCCTATATTCCTGGTTTGAGGAAAGTGAGAAAGTTTCTAAGTCTGCATTACATACTTCCAATGGCACCATAGTCTTGTAAGGCTCATGTCATTAGTTTTATATCCTCTTGCTCTGTGTGTTGGAATGCTATCAGGAAAGGCAGAGGCATTTATAAGCCACATAGCTAATAAGTTCTATTCCAAACACCAACTTATTATGCAAAGAGAAACAATGTCAGTTATTTACCTAGTGTCTTATAGCACCACAATGGCTCTTTTCTCTTCTCTATAATTCTGAATTTATTCATCTATAAATTAAATTTTCCACTTACCTCTGTCAACCAGTTTCCTATTAGTGTTTCCCCAAGGAGGTATTAGTTAGCTATCAGAAGATGGGAGAAGAAATTCTTCTGACTTGATTTCTCGGCTTCGGGCAACATCTTCAGCATCTTTGGAAGTCTATCTGCTTTTTCAATAATTTCGACTGGACATTAATAGATGACAGCATTTGGTAGCAAGAGACTAGATATTTGTACTAGCTGTGAATTCTGTCACAATGCCATTGAACTAGCCTTTTTTCATAATGGAGAAGAATGGCTAGATCTTGGGAAGTGACTGTGGATTACCACAAAATAAATCAAGCTGTCGCTTGACTTGCAGCTGCTCTTCCTGGTGTGGCATCTTTCGTTGAACAAAGCAAATCCTCCTAGTACCTGGTATCAAACTAATGGTATATAATTTCTCTCTTCTGTATACTAATTTATTAAGATCAGGTGAGGGAGGAAGCCTTCACCTCACAGGGTAATGATACTCTTTAATTGATGTGCTCCAGAGCTATATGAATTCTCCTGACCTCTGTTATAAACTAGCTTTCAGAGACTCTAGACCTATGGAACACTCCTGCATACACATACACATAATATTGTATTGGTGTACCACCTTGACGGCATCATTCTGATTGGTCTTGACAAGTAGGAAATAGCGATTATCTTAAAAACCTTGTTAACATTTAGGTGTGCCAAAGATTAGGAGTTAAACCTCATAAAAATACATGACACTTTGGTGACATTCCTAGGAATACAATAGAGTTTCACCTTACGAAGGATACCACTAACATGCACAAAATATGTATTCAGATTTTGGAAGCAGCACATACTTCATTGGAGGGTACTAACAACACCCACTTACTGCTAACCTGAAAGCCTTCCAGTTGTGGGTGCTCTGAGGCTGCTCCAGGTTATAGTGAATGCTGCTCTGCCATGTAGAGCTTACTATCCAGCATCTCCTATGGAACATGAAATAACTATGGCAGATAGAAGTACTAGATGAAGTCTCTGGAACTCACCAGTAGACAAATCATTGGATGATTGCTCAGAATTCAGGAACAAAGTAATGCACCATTCTGAAGACATTATTTACATCCAGAAAAAACAAAAAATATGTCCTAGATTAGTGCTGATCCTGGTAGAGATTTAATATCTGATTACAGGACAAAACTATCAACTTGAATTACATCATGAACTGGGTATTTCCTCACCTACTAAATCGTAAATTTGGGGGTATACAGTGGCTCTCTATCATCAACTGAAACTGTGGTATAATAGAAAAGAGTATATAAGGGTCTAAAGGCACAGGACAATTGCATGAGCTCAGAATCTCCTGGCACCGCCACAGATGCGCTATCACTCACTACTACTTTAACCTCCTCTTAGGGTCTATGGGATGATCCGAATGATTGGTTTACAGAGGAAGAAAGAAGTCAGACCTAGGATGCAAATAGTTCCACATAATATGCTATTACCAGTCAACCCCAATCAGGAACATCCCAGAAAGACAACAGTGAATTTTCCACTTCCTAATCGAGCCCAAAGAGGTGGAAAGGTTTCTGGCTCAACTGTCTGAATTTGCCACCACCAATCAGATCAGTCTGGGCCCTCTCAGAAGCATCGTGAAAAGCCTCCTCCTGGTTCCCAATGGTGCCTTGAAGAGGAGTCTCACAGCAGAGCAGGTCCAGGCGGATTTCCTAACTCTGGGCCTCAGCGAGGAGAAAGCCACTTACTTTTCTGAAAAGTGGAAACAGAATGCCCCCACCCTTGCTCAGTGGGCCCTGGGGCAGACCCTGATGATCAACCAGCTTATCGACATGGAGTGGAAGTTCGGAGTGACATCTGGAAGCAGTGACCCTATTGGGTCCAAATTTATATATATATATATATATATATATATATATATATATATATATATATATATATATATATATAAATGCAAAAATTTATTTGCACCAATGAAAATATGGCCAGAGGTGTGAATGTATAATGACAAGTGTATGGATTAAGGGTCATGTCTTCAGAAAGTAAGATTTAAGGATTAATTATAAGAAGTTCAGAGAGAAATCAGGGAATGAACTTCCAAGATGGGCAGGCAAGACAAGCTATATTTGTCCTTTGTTGTTTGATTATCAAAGGATGCCCAGAACAGAGGAAATTTTCAAATATCAGTTAGACAAACTGACCCTTTCCGCAGATGTAAGGCAGCCTCTTTGTCCTGACACTCTGGTACTTATAAAACAGACTCACATTCAAATTTCTATGGCAGCAGATATGAAGTTATATAATAAGTCAAGCATAAGCTCTCACTTCACCAAAACCACCCTTAGGAGTGGTGACTCCTTCTTACATTGATTAATTTCTGAATCACTTTCCCATTTCCGTCTACTGTCTCTTTGAAACAGGTACAACAATTTTGTGATCCAACCTCCCATGCCCTTCTTTGGCCCATTCTGTCCCTCATTTCTGGATATTTAAATATCTTCTTTCATTGGAAATTAATGATTTTTGCCTAGTCTTTGGGGGTCTTGGGAGTTTCCAGAAGCCCCATCTGTACTTCTGGTAAGAGAAAGGGGAAGGAGAAGAAAGAGGATCTGAATTGTTTAAGAAACACTGTGCTTGCTTCAACGGTATTTTTTCTGCTTCATATGTTTTGTTTACAGTTTTTAGAGGGATTTCAATAGAACAAAGGCTTTTACTTATAATACAGTGTTTGAAATCATGGATCTCTGCCACCAATAAACACACTGAGTAGAAGAACTTGGTCTACAATAAAAATCTGGATACTGCCTCGAAAGATCATCGCTTTGTTCTAACTAGAAAGTGGGTGGAAGACATCATGGAAGGCCAAGTTTCCTTCCTTTATTCTAAAATTCTTACCTCATTTCATTAATTTCCATTTTATCCCATGGCCTTGACCCTCCACTCCTTGTTTCTAGAATAGTCTCACCCTCAAAAGCCTGGCTGAAAAAAAATTCCCTGAACGTATTGTGTTATCAAAAGAGCGAATGCATTCAGAGAGCCTGCAATAAAAATAACCCAAACAAATGACTACCACATCACATGTCCTATTAGCAAAGTACTTGTGTGGGAACAAAATGTTGTTGTTGGTTTTGTTTTCATTTTTTTTAATACAGTCAAGGCCCCAGTGAGGCATGAATGTGGAATATCATCCCATTTTATAATATATGCACCATAATCTTCTTAAAATGAGTTTTCACTTCAAGAAACATAAGGACTTAAATATGAGCAGCCTGTTTTGTGCGCTTGTGTGTTTGGCATCTCATTACACTTCAGACCATTTTGTCTTCTTAGAACAATTGAATATCATTAGTGGAGGCATATTTTGTTGCCAGAACTTGCTTGGTTGCGATTGCGCTCGTTAAAATGTGTCCATTTGCCAGCTGATGGATGGGAATTCTGAAGGGTGCCTGGTGGGTGAGCATTTGAATATCAGAACTTTCATCTCTTTCTTCCAGAGAGAAAAATAGCTTTGCTACCAACCAACACAAAGCATGAATTGTCCTTGACTTCCCCTCCCTCCTTCTTGTCTTCTTTGTGTAATACTTAGTTGAGCTCAGAGTTTCTATAGGCACCCAGAACTGTGCGAGACATATAAGCCTCAGAGCCAGGCAGTCCTGGGAGAAAATGCAGGCTCCTTGGCTTTATTTGCACTGTGACCTTCAGAAAATCACTTAACCTCTCTGGATCTCAAGGTTTTAATTTAGAAACAAAACCTCCAGATGCTTATTTTCCCCATTCTTAAAATGAAAATTCTAAGCTCAGTTTTTGGGCACATAGTTGATGCTTAATGATCAGGATCTATCCAAAATGGTGGATCAAAGAGAAGCATAAAAACAATTTGAGAAGAGTTCAAAATCAAATAAAGTATGAAATTAACTAGAATATGAGCAACACTAAAATATGAGATACTCCATGTAAATCCACTTGAAGGCAAGACCTAGAAGATGCAGCTGATTCTCATTACTCAGTGGTATATAAAGTTCTAAAAAGGCACTGAACACTGCATTAGCACCAAATTAGCATAAAGTATAAACCATTGTTTCTAGAGTGAAAATAAGATTAGGTTCCTATGACACTCTTGTCATGATATTTTCATCACCTAATCAAATACCTGTCCTTGTTTGATGCATGTTTGCATTTAAAGTCATTTTATATATATTGTTGAATCACTAGCATTGAATTCACAGCCAGTAGTATTATAATTCATGCTTCATGAAGCTTCATTAATACATGTATTTTCTCTATAGGGTACATCACAACCTTTTTTGTCTTGTTTAGGAACACAAGACAGCAACTCAGCACAGTTGTTGGGTCTCACCCTACAGCTTTTTATGCACACAAAAAATGTGAAAAAAAAGTCACACTATATAGATAATGAAAAGAACACATGTTTACAATATGAGAGGTGAAATAAGAAGGAAGAGTGTCACCGTATTCAACCTCAGCTAGGAACATCTCCACACAGTGATTTGAAATCTTCAGTACTTTGTGCAGGCACCTGTCCATAGATGACCACAAAGATGCTGTGAATATTGATTTGGGCAGTTCAAATAACTTTAGTAAGGAGGACACTTCACAGAAATGGAACATGCAAATGGTGAAGATATTTCTACCAGGGAGGGCTTGTGGAGAAAGGTGGTGATGGCTAAAAATAAGCTATGAGAAAATAGAGGACAGGTAGGAAAAGCCCCTTTAGCACAGGGATGAAGACGATTAATGACCAGGAACAGTGTTGGGAACAAGTCATATCTGCCAGGAACCCTGTTGGACCATTCCCATGTGACACTTCTGCTTACTTCCTTCAGTTCTCATCAAATGCCCCTTATTTAGAGTGACCTTCTCTCGCCTCCCTATTGACAAAATCATTCACCTCTGGTCCTTTGCTCTTGAGTCTTTCCCTTCTTTATTCTTCCCAGAGCACACTTCCAAGACCTCCCTTATGAGTGCTTTTACAAATTTTCTGTCAGTCTCTGCCTGGATGCAGACGTCTTGAAGATAGGGACTTTGCTGTATGTACCAGTCCTGACATCTACAGAGTGCCTCTGCCTGTGCCGCTATCACTACCTGTTGAATGAAGACACAAACATAATGGTCTGAGTAACACATTAAGAAATATGCCTTTCCTCTAAGAGAAATAAACAGTCATTTGAGCAAAGACTCTTATCAGATATGGAAGATGTACGGTCAGATATTGTATGAAAAATGAAGGAGAAAAAAACTATTCCTAGCATCACAGAGCAAGCAATCTAGAGACAGCAGAAAGGGCCTGAAGACAGAGCTCTGCAGACCATTCATAGCTTGCATCTGGTATTGTAGCTAAGCATGGTTGTTTATATAATTAAAAATCTTTGGAATGGTACACAAGTTTTTGAGATTATAAAGCAAGAAGAAAGAGCATGTAGAATAATGTTTAGATTATATATTCAAAATGGCAACACTTACCTGCCAAAACCAAGTAGACCCAAGTTTCTCTGTCTTAAAACCTTTTAGGAGGTTTACACAGAAAACACCACTCCCTCTTCCAAATCCCAGCGTTTAAGGCCCATCTTATTATCCCCATTCATTCATGTTTGCATCTTGTACAAAACCGTCACTGAAATTAGAGCAAGCCTCTATCCTTAACAAAAACAACTTTCTGGTCATTTTTAAGTCTACTTAAATTGCAGCTGCTACCTCCATGATATGATTTTAGTGAAACTGGGAGGATCTCTGTACTATCAATAGTACCTAAACTGAGAATACTGAGAACCTCTTGGAACTAAGGATTTTCAAAATCCCACTGTATTTGAAGTATCTAACATATTAAGCCATCTTCAGTCATTAATACTTTAGTGTAAATCAGCTTATCTTGGAGTTTGAAATGATAATTATGTAATTCCAAACTGTAATTTTATAGAATGAGAAAACTGAGATCCATAATGGGAACATAGTTGCATAGCTAATTTAGTAATGTGAGACAGGACAAAAACCCAGGTCTCCTGGCATTCAATTAACTTTAGCATTCTGATCCAAACCCATTCCAAATGTGACAGCTAACTGAGGTGGTTAGGACTATTTCCTAATGAAATATCCAATTAGTAATCCTTGTGAGGAAAGAGTACAAAACCCTTAATAAAAAGCAATATCTTAACTGAAAAAAATGCAAATAACTCGAAAAGGTATTATCTTCAATTTGTTTATCTAATTAGCTGTTCCCAGAAGTCAAGAACCATCCAAGGCACAGTATTCTCCTATGGAAGGTAAATTGAGTTTAGTTTTTGTTTAAAAAAAAAGATAAGGAACTCAAGAAAAGCTGGAGATCTGAACAGACTTTGGCCAATGTGCTGAAAAGGTAAAATATGGGAAGCTCAAGAGGGGCACAAAGAGGAGGTCAGAGAACTAGACATAAGAGTCCCCCAGAGCACACATCAGCTTTGCAACTCCTCTGTGCTTCACTCTGGCCTGTCCACTGGAGCCTAGGTCTCCCCCCCCCCCAAGAGATTGGTAGGTAGCTACAGGAAGCCAGCTCTTCCAGGTACATGCAGGTTGCCTGAGAGAGTCATGTAGAAGCAAATCTTGTGACTGCAAATGCTAATCAGAAAACCAATTACACCTCATTGAGAAGTGAAAGATGATTTGATTCCTTAATGGAGGAATTGCTTGGGTTTTGACTAATGTGGCTCTGGAAACATCTCATTTCAGTGCTATCCATTTCATAAATACATGCCACAAGTGCCTTTACAACCATGTCCCATACAACACACACACCACATGCACGTGTGTGCACGTGCACACACACACACACACACACACATACATAATACATATCCCTCCAATCTAAACATGAAACCTATATTCTTCCTCCTATCCCACAACCCAATAAACCCTTGTCTCCCTGGTAAGGATTTTATAACCAGTTACACTTAACTGTTACCAATAGACACTGCCTTAGAAAAACATCTGCATAGTTCTGTCTTCAACCCATTTTCCCTCTTGACTAAGTGTTACTTATCTTCTCAGGAGTATTGAACCATCAAAAGGAAATGTACTCTTCTTATACCATGAAGGTAGTAATAGCTATTCTTCTTTAATTTGAATACAATACCAGGAAACATTTTTGCTTTGCATTGACTTGAGCTGCCTCAGGTGAAATTTTTAACAGAAGAGCAGGCAGGTGAGCAAGCTCCTTGGAGGGAAACAAGATCTTTTCCCAAAAGCTTCCAAAAGAAGTTACATTTTTCACCACAGTTCTGTATATTATCTCTCAACGACATTTGAACACAAAAATATCGAGCACTAATCATACCATTATCTGCAAAACTATAGGCTATTAAAAGAAACATCTGGCTTTCTATTTTGGAGAGCTGTGTTTTCACAATTTCTCTTCAATATAGATTAGTCCACTGTGTTGGAGAAAAGAATAGCATTGCTCCAAACAAGGGATCAGCAAACCATGGCCCTTGGGCCAAATCTGCTGTATCACCTGTTTTATAAAGGTTTGTTATTGACTTGTTTACATATTGAGTATAGTTGCTCTTGTGCAAGAAAGACAGAGACAAGAAACTGTTACAGAAACCATATGGCCAAAAATACCAACCACACTTACTATTGGCCCTTAAGACAAGGTGTTTGCCAATTCTTTCACTAAACCAGTATATCAGGTTTTGGACATAGGCATTTATTTTTTTTCACAAGGCTTCCAGAAACGTCTGCTATCGACTGGTGTTTGAGAACTCTGTGTGCCAGGCTGAAGGGAGGGCCTATGGCATGTGTGCAGAAGGGATACATTTAAGACTGTGGCCCAAGAGTGGGGCTCAAAGGAGATCCTACATCATCCATAGCTTCCACTTAGCTTCTAGAGTTTCCTTTTTCCTCCGGCTTCCTGATTTAGCCTCCTATTTCCTGATGCAGATTTTGGTACTTTTCCACTTGGCTCTTGGCATCCTCTTTTTAGGCAGCCAGTATTTATTCTTGGCATCACTCTTTAGTTCTACTCTTGCCACTCATATTGTGTGTGTTTATCTGTTCTTGCTCCACTGCCTATTCCAGACATCCAATTCCCATCTCAGTTTGACTACAAGCAAAACAACAACAACAACACTCTTCTCGGTTAAGTGATTTATCTCTCAGGAGGTCTCCAATTCTTAATGTTTGATGCCAAGACAAACATGAAATTGAGACACCCAAACAATTGTCCCCCCCATCTCAAGGTCAATCTGTGCTCAAGAAGTTTTAAAAGGGATCATCCAAGGGCACATAATTCCATGGACCAGGAAAAGCTCTGTCACCAAGTCATGGCATGGGAATACCTGGTACACTGGTGAAATTCATAATCAGTATCATTTTCAGATTAAAGAAAGCAACATAGTTCCCAAATTTTGTCTATTTTCCAAAAGACTGGGAACAGCATCTATAGTCAAGGTTGCCTGTTGACAGGGCAACAGTAAGTGGTCTGGTTTCTCTGTGGACTCCCCACTCAGGCTCCATGCAGTTGACTGTTCTGAGCTTCTCTTGGTCAAAAAGCTATTGCAACATTTATTTTGACAAAAATGATAACTTACTGAAAGTTACAATATTAAAAAATTGACTTTTTAAGATTTAGAGACTCTTGTTAGGGACACATCTATTTTTATCAACTGAGATAGGTAGTAAAATGTGTGTATGTCACTATATATTATATAGAACATTATGTACAAATAAACACCTATATAGTATTATTGATACATATGTATATATTTTATGTTATGTGAATACATTATTTATTATATGTTACATTTTACGTATCATATATGTAAGTATTATTGTACATGTTCATATATATGTATATTTGGAAGCAAAACAACAGAAAGTTGTTATCAGTGGACAAGAATCACAAACATTTTAAATCAGTTATAGTAGAATCATATAGCCCTACTTATCTTAAAAACCCAATAATATCATTAAATGAAATATAAAAATAATGCATATCTGTGATAATGATCTTGAAAACCTATTTAAAATTTAAATTATGCCCAACACCTCCTCCTCTAAAAGCTAAAACATTCAAAGTAAGTTTAACAAACTTCTCTAAAGTATTGAAGTTCCCTTGCAATAGGGCGCTGCTCTGCTTACAGGGACTCAAGCTGAGAAGGCCAACAAAAATCAGGATTCCTATGCATAGCGATTATAATGGAGACTGATCATGACTCTCTGAGAGCTTCCTAATTGGTGCTCTGTGCACCAATCTGTGCACAACCATCATGGTGTCATCAGTGTCTGACACCCTGGAACCTAACCCCTTCCAGAAAATTCCCACAGCTGTCATTTTGTTTGATGTGAGCCTGGATTCAAACTCCAGTTTTCAACAGGTGAAATTATTGCCCGCCTTTGAACACTGGACCTTGGGAAGCCAGGCTGACCCTACTCAGAACCCTAGTCAAGCACCCTCTCTCAGCACCACTCCCTTCTCATCAGAGAGTACCAGGAGTGCTTCACAGATGTGTTCTTTTAGGAGGCCTTAACTCTTTCCCCTGTAAAATTTGCATCACCCAATCATTACTGCTTCTGGGAGGCTGTGAGCCACTTCTAGCAGGTTTTTCTAGGCCCCTGGAGTTTCTCTCAAGGCGATAATGAAAACATGTGTCAAAGTTAAAAGAGAATAAACCCCAGGGGGTAAGACCAAGTGCAACCAATGAAAGCCAGAGAGAATGGCAAATACAGTCACAGAGGAGGAGCTACTAGGGAGTATGTAAATGGGAGTATATAAATGAGGCAGGATCCTGGAGGGGAGAAGAACTTGGATAGGACAAGACTTCAGTCCGAAGAGAAATGATAGCAGAAGGAATAATACAACAAAAAAGATGGTTACTGCCAAGAAAAAGAGGTGAAATCAGTGACAATGAAGGAGACACCCTGAGCCTTCTGTTCTGAAGGAATGTCTCTGTGAGAAGAGGTAGGACAGAATGCACTTGCTACTACTAGAGATCTTTCACAAAATGGGTAGGAAAGGTCCAGGCACAGCAGGGCGGTTGATCCAAGCAGAGAGGAGAAGATTGAGGCTGCAGAGAGAGAGAGAGCATGGGCAAATATATATTTGCAAGAATATATTTTAATTGTTTCCACTGGGAAAGTCTTATTTTCCCTCCTAGACTGCCAGTTCCTACAGGATAGGGACAATGTTTTATAAGTATTTTAAAAGAAAGCACATGCAAAATCTTATCCAAATTCATGAACTAGTCCAAACTTACATGGGTAGAAATACCAGAACACTTTGACCCTAGAGTTCTATTGATCTACATAAATCAAATTTTTACATGGTATGCTTTTGATATGTGTAACAAGCATGGCTTTGTTTTAAATCTCCTCTGTGGTTTATTCTTTGTTTCCTACCTTTTTCCCCCCCTGGGAACTGAATCCAGGGCCACTTTGCCATTGAGTTACATCTCCAGTCCTTTTTATTTTTTACTTTGAGACAAGATCTTGCTAAGTGGCTGAGTGTCACATTAAATTGCTGAGACTGGCCTTGAACTTGGCATCCTCCTGCTTCAGCCTTTTAAATTGCTGGGATTACAGACCTATGCCACTGCACCTAGTTTCTTTACTATTCCTAATATCTTATATTGTTATAGATTATGAATCTCCCTAAGCCATCTTATGTTCCTTCAAGTACAAAGTAGTTAACTGAGCCAAGAAAGAATATTACTATGTGACACATTTATTAGTATTAATATTATTACTTATGTGTATGAGCGTGTATGTGTGACAGCAAGTGTATTTATGTTTCTCTTAAGTGAAAGGTTTGCACTGTGTAGTTGTTATAACTTGGTGAACCTGTCCTTCCATCTCTAGAACTCCAACAAATAAAACTCTATTGCTTAGTAAATAATTTTATTACTTTAAAAGTAAATATAACACCTATTGAAATCTGGAGTCCCTCTAAAATATCCTCTTTTAAATAATTTCTCTCAAATACTTTATTAGATGCCCACTTCCGTGGGTCTTCCCTTTCCCAATGTCTCTCCTCCATCACAAGTTCAAAGACTGAAAATGAAGACAAAGGGACCCACTGGGGTCTTAAGCCAAATTTTGTTATTTATTGCTGTTTCATTACTTCTTTTCCTTGGGAAACATATTTGTATATGAAAAGGGAAATTTAGATCCAATATCTTTCATCAACGTTAAATGCGCTATTTAACAGAACAAAATTCTGTGGTGTCTAGTTACTATTGGAATATGGATTTCAGTGTCTCAGTGCCATGAGATGACCTCTGAGTTTAATAGAAGTCTACCCAAAAAATAAAGAAAGAAAAAAGGAAAAGGAAATAATAAAAATGACATACTGAGGAGTTTGAAACTATAAATGCATGCAGTCATCTCAAAAATGAGTATTCATTCATTGAATAATTAATGAGGACATAATGCTTTGTCAGTACTGTCCTAGGCACAGTTGTGGATGAAGAAACAGAAAAATTTTAAGGAATAATTACTGAAAACATGAAGATATAATATGTTACAGGGAGAAGTTGGGAGAAAAAGGCAAATGAACATGTAAATTAGACATACATATATATATATATATATATATATATATATATATACACACACACACACACATACTTGCATACATATAAAATATAATTTTGTATTTGTAAATACATATAAATATATATTTTTTAATTTATATATATTCTTACTGTGAAAAGTGCTGTAAAATTAAAGGATTAATGCTTTGAAATGGAGAATGGGCTAGAATAGGGAACAGAAGCCCTGGATCCAGCTCTACCTTGGTCACCAATAACCTTTATGATCCTGGAAAGGTTATTTCCTATGTCTGGCATTTTTTTTTTCATCTGTGGGAAAAGAGGGGAATTGAATTATTGCTCAACTGAAAGAATGTGTTATGCTACGACTACTTAACATACTTAATATTGAACTCTGACTTATAAAAAGAAAAAAGACATATTTGGAAATTGCTCCCAAATTAAAAGGATGTTATTGACAGAGAGGCAACTTTGATTTCCCCAAAGTGTCCCTTGATAAACTGAGATGCAAGGCAAGGCAGATGGCAATGAGACTAAGCTCAAAGAGTATATATTAAATGCTCATATTCTGAAAAAATGAGTGATAGTATAAGCTAAACAAAATTACTCTTGAATTAGAATTTTCATAGCACATTTTGCCATTACCTTTGCAGCAAAAGTGACCAGGGCTACAGGATTTGGACCCTTTCTTATCTTTGAACAAGATCTCTAGAAATAAATGACCAGAGCAAAGCAACAAAGGTACCATTATCATCTAAACCAGCCATATGATGGAAGAGTTAAGTAAAATGTGTATTTAATAAAATGCAAACATTCTGATATTCCTATTTATTCAGATCTAGAAGAAGAAACGTAATTTTTAGTATTACATTTGAAGAGTGCATCACACTCTGGAAAACTAGGTTGTTATAACTATCTTTAAAATGCTCACA
Organism: Spermophilus citellus; assembly: GCF_964194105.1. Lineage (NCBI taxonomy): Eukaryota > Metazoa > Chordata > Mammalia > Rodentia > Sciuridae > Spermophilus > Spermophilus citellus. The sequence continues at coordinate 96,132,618 of NC_138198.1, read as the reverse complement.
TAGTCATACCAGCTGATCACCACTGAAGAACAATCAAACCTCTGAGTGCTATGGCGCACGCCTGTAATCACAGCGGCTTGGGAGGCTGAGACAGGAGGATTGCAAGTTCAAATCCAACCTCAGCAACAGAGAGGCCTTAAGTGACTCAATGAGACCCTGTCTCTAAATAAAATACAAAATAGGGCTTGGTAGGTCAGTGGCTAGGGTTGTAGCTTAGTGGTAGAGCACTTGCCTCTTACACATGAGGCCCTGGGCTCCATCTTCAGCACCATATAAAATAAATAAATAAATAAATAAAAATTAAGATATTGCATAAAAAAAATAGGGCTGGGGATGTAGCTCAGTGTTTGAGTACCACTAAGTTTCAAAAAAGAAAAAAAGAACAATCAAACCTTTATTCTTAAAATTATTATTATCCAAAAGTTGGTCATTAAGAAGGACTACGACTTTATACCTCACTTTAATCCATTTCTCTGGGAGCAGAAATCTTGTTGGTCCTATCTGCATCCAACCTCTGTCCCATGAATTGTGCCTTATTGTCTCTCCTTAATGCACAGGTGAAGGTGATTTCTTCATCTGAAAGAGTCAGCAAAGATTTTTTTTTTCCCCTTTTCCTGTCAAATTCTTTGAGGGCATTGGGCTGACAGTTCTGGGTCGGACTGAGTTTAATCTTTTCCTTTCAAATCAAATTATGGGGAAAATGCCAGGGAAATGGCTCCCTAACAGCTGGCATTGTTCAGAAATCACCGAGCTTGGTGAATTTGTAAGATAAGTGTCTAAATTGTGGAGGAAAAGGCAGACAGCTTCTCCTCTTGGGCTGATATCTGAGGGACTAATGACTAAATGACTCCATTTTGCTCTCTACACAATGGTCTGCACGAAGACTGGAGAGCCTCTCAGGTTCAGGGGCCTCTCCAAAAATCAGCCTGTCTAAAAGCTGGCTTTGGGTCTTCTCCACCGCCTCGGCTCCCTATTTGATCATCCTATGACTTTTCAAACTGGATGTACCTGTGGCTTGAGTAACACGAGAACCACAGAAACCTCCATGAAGATACTAAAAAAAAATAATAATAATAAAATAATAAATGACTCTGGAAACAGAAAGGCCTGGAAGGGAAAAAGCTAAAAAGGGAGAAACAACTTTAAAAATATTATTGGAGAGGCACCACATTCACATTAAATACTAAAATATTAAAATTGATTGAGGTTGTGAAATCAGTGAATTACTTAGTCTCCCATGCATTAAAATTAATTTTTCATCTCCTTCTCCAGGCCACTTCCCACTGGCTTTCGTTGAGCCCTCTTAATATTTTATTTGCTGAAGGGAAAAGGTTTCCTTTTGACATATTGGCATTCCTCGGGTTTGCTGACTATCTCACTGCCAACTTGGTCCAAGTAATGCAATAACAGACAAGAAGAGATTTACTCTACATGCTAAGCCAGACACATTGTTTTTCCTAACCAGATTCTCCCCTAAGTACTTTTATCCAGGCATCTATTCTCTTTGTTCCTCACAAAGCCACTTGCCTATTTTCCCTTCAATCCCCCCAGCCATTAGCCAATTGGTAATTTACACAGAAAAAAAATTAATTGAAGGAGAAATTGAAGTCTTTACATTTGAGCTGCAAATCCAGCTCATTTTTTTTTATTTGGACTTTGGAGTTGGGGTGCTTGCTTCCTGAGAAATGATGGTCCCCAATTTCTGGAGCTCAGGAAGATCCCCTGTGATCAGAAGGTGAATTCTAAACTAAAGCAGGTGTTAGAATAGATGCTAAAAGCAGAATGGACAGCTGAGTCAAAGAATCAAATAGGCACTTGAATCGCTGGAAAGAGCTTTGGAGACTTAACAGGAAATCAAACATAAAAACCTTCATCTTTCCAGCCATACATTCCCAGGCTACATCTGAACTCCTTGCTTTAGGGACAGATTGTGCATATGAGGAAGTAAGAATAGAAATACTCAATATCTTGGTGGGGCATAGGGCCTGTAATCCCAGCAGCTCGGGAGGCTGAGGCAAGAGGATTGCAAGTTCAAAGCCAGCCTCAGCAAAAGCAACACAAAATAGGACTAGAGATGTGGCTTAGTGGTCCAGGGCCATTGAGTTCAATCCCCAGTACCAAATAAAAAAGAAAAGAAAAAAGAAATACTCAAATACCTAATGTCTCTTTAGAATGAAGTGTGATTTCAAACTCTCCATCATCCCTTTCTGTGCCTCTTGGTGATCATAAGTATAGAGCAGCGCTTATGTGTGTGGATAGAGCATCAGTGTTAGATCTAGATTAGAATCTGACCCTGGTCTAGTCTAAAAATCCTCTTTCCAAATATCATGAAACCATAGCAAACATAAGGGACCTGACTTCCCTCAGTCAGTACAGTGTTCATGTCTGAAATCATACCAGTACCCTTCTTCCCAAGTTCCTGATTTAGGACTTCTGCACACCTACAAGAGGAAAAAGCTTTTCCTTGCCCTCCCAGGGTTAATAACTAGGAGCAGAAAATCAAACTGATGAAAAACTGAGTAACTGGAGAAAAGCCTTCTTTATTGACATTATTTTTTTTTATATGCACAGAAAAGAACTGAACACCCAGTGGAGCAGTTAGACCCAGGGGTTACACACTATTGTAACAAAGGCTCGTAAATTTTAGATCGATGGCAAGAGTGACCGTGGAGTGTGGAATCCGTGGTAGAGAAGAGTTGTTTTGTAAGGTTTGCTAGGAAGTCATCTCTGAGAATGAGAATTGTACTCCTCCTCTTGGTAAGGGAGAAGGAAGCTACTTTACAAAGAGAAAATCATGCCATTCTTTTAGGCAGAAAGAAGGAGGACAGAGAGGTTCTCTTACATCTGTTACTTCTCAATGGTTTCAGCTCAAAATCATCAATATATGAAAGTAGCAGATTTGAAGGTGCAATATCCTGACCCTCTACCTACAGATGGTGTTTAGGGTAACTAGAAGCCAGATGATGTCTCCTTACTCTTTAAATGCATTTTTAATCAAATCATTCAAGATTAGAGGTCAGTAATGAAGCCATGTTATTTGAGGCCATGTGAGTCCAGAGGCAATGGTATGAAAAAAATTATCTGCCAATAATTTCAGCACACTCTTAACCTGGTTTGATATACAGACTAACATCAGTGTATAAAACCAATAACAATCTCTGTATATGCAAAACCCTATCAATATATTAGCTCCATTCATTTCTAAAATGCTCTTAGAAATCACAAGCCATCAGTCCCATGAAACCTATAAGAAATTGTTGGCCCAGCTCTATTATTTACCCAGTCATGTTGTTGGACTATCCTGAATGACAGAGTTCAGATGTCCCACTCTAGTCTGGCCTTTGTCTACCGTACCCAAATGGAAGGAGAAGATACATTGCAGCATTTATTTAGTGAAAGGCATCACTCAGATGGAAGACTCCCAAAGCTTCAACAGAAGGAAATACTAACCCATGTCATAATAATAGGGGTTACAGGAATCAAGGAAAATTCTGTAGCAATTAACCTGCAAAATTAAATCCAACTAAACAATGTTGTGCTTTAGAACTTTTCAGAGTCTTTAATATCTTGTTGAGATTTGCAGACATAGTTATTCACCCTATTTCAGGCATGTATGACAGTGGAAACCATCAATTGAAAATTTCACGTAAATACTGAAACCCGAAATGCACCTGAGGAAACTCAAGTTGGTGTCTGTTGGTGCCTCTGCTGGGTTTGCCAGGATGCCAGATAGAAGCAGGGAACCGAAGGATGAGTCGTCTCTAACTCCAATTGCTTTCGATATTCTGCACAGAGTATCTCCACGATTTTCCACACTTCAGCATTCAGTTTATTTAAAATCACAATGTATAATTTCTATTCTTAGACTAGACTCATTACTTCAAGTCTAACGCTGATACCCCATCCACAACTTAACTGCAATCTATTTCTTTGACATTAATTGCAATCATACTCGGCTCTTATCACACTTGCCCGTTTTCTGTTCCCATAATGACCACAGTTCTTTTAAGATCTTGTCTTTGCTTACATTGTTCTTCTTATCTGTAATGAATTGTTTTCTCCTTCCTTTTAGTCTAGTACAAGCCTCATTGAGGTGTCCTTATATCCTGCCTTCCCTCTTATGTCACCAGTGAGCTTCTTCTGCTGTAAATGTTCGCAGCATCGTTTGCTTTCTGTCTTTTTCTGTGAGTTATATTTAACAGATTTGTGTTTTATCTGCTATTTAGGTTACAATGTCTTTTACTCATCTTTGACTATCAGCACAGAGCCGGATTCTGACATATTAAACACTTCACGTAATTGATTGTTAAAGTTAAATGAAACATGGGAGTTGAAGGTCTATCAATAGATTGAAATCAGATTGCCAGGGGCCTTCAAAGCCACATAGAGGACTTTGGACTTATTCTGATAGGTATTTGGAGATGTTCTGAATTTGTTCTTTTTTTATTGGTTCTTTTTAGTTATACAGGACAGTAGAATCCATTCTGGTATAATTATACAAGCATGGAATATATCTTATTCTAATGGATGTTCATGATGGCTCTTAAGTAGAGGGGGAAGGAGACAAGAATCAGTGTGCCTAGTTGGCCAGCACTGTAGCTTGTTGATCATAGGAAAGTATTCCAAATCACACCTCTCAGGTCTGATCCTGGGTTTGTTCTTACCACCTATGTGATCTCAGGAAAGTTGTTAACCCTCTCTGGTTCTCAATTTCCTTATTTGTAAAATTTGAATAACTTTACTCTCAGGGTCATTGTGAGATTTGAATGAAAAAATCCACATAAAATCCTAGAGCAATGCCTGGTACCTACGGAATCATCAAGAAACATTAACTAGTATTAAAATTAACAATATGAAAAACTGACAAGAACATTGATCTTGGGCATCAGGGGACCTGGACTTTTCTGTTGTTTGAAGAAAAGGTACAAATGAGGTCAAGTATCAAGTCAAAGAGTCCAACCGGTACTCAAGAGAGGAGAGAACATGTTTGGTAAATTCACCACTCTCTGCATCCCAGGCTTGCAGAACAACAAATGCATTAATCAAGCTCTCAGAGACAATCTATAAAACATAGAAGCCCAATTCATTAATTTACAATGAGAAATATAACTATTAAGTAGATGAGATGTCAGGGCTTATGTATAAGCATGTGCTTTCCTTTTGGGTAAGTGAATCTAGAAAGTCAAATGATAATCCAAAGGTTGTTTGAAGAGAGGGAAATCAGCAAGGAGAGAAAGTGGGTGACTACAGCTACATAAATGAGCTCATAGCCAGGGACATTCGCTCTGTGCAGGCACACCCACCACTCCAGGATGTCGCAGCAGACTCTATCTTGCCCTTCCAGTGACAAAGAGCACTGTCTTTTCTTTGCTTCTGAGAGCCCCTCTATTGGCATACACATACCAGGGAACAAATGCAGTCTTTTGGAATGATATTTTCTAAGTACAATCAAAAAGTTACCCAGAGTTTTACCTAAAGGCTATGATTGATTCGTGATGTTCATGGACCGTTTATTAGGACAGTTTTAAGATAGTTGATGTTTTCTCTTAAAATTTGGTGGGCCTCTGGCAGCCACAAGAGACTCAGCAGAAGACATTTCTGTATCCCTTCCAGTTTGCATATTCCTACAATTGTCCTTAAATAAAACATCAGGCACCTCTGAATGGCCCCAAAATGCATTGTCTTTTTTTTTTAAATTTTAAACATAATATTTAATTCATCACTGAGTACACAAATGAAAAATGTTAATTCAACAGCTTGTAATGTCAATTTCAGAAAAGCACAAATTTATAATGAATCAAATAATGTCACGCAAAGTTAACCTTACACTCCACCATACAGATCAGCACAAATTATATCAGTTTACCAAAAGGAATAGTTTGGACCAGAATCACAATGGGGTTGATTGCTTACTAAAAAAAATTACTGCCTACAAGATTGTGGGATTAAACAGTTATTTCAATGACTTTTAACTAAAAGGGTTAATCTATTTTTAGTAATATTGAACCTGTCTAAATTTAATGTTTTTTTTTCTTTTATTTTTTTTATTGGTTGTTCACAACATTACAAAGCTCTTGACATATCATATTTCATACATTAGATTGAAGTGGGTTATGAACCCCCAATTTTACACCAAATGCAGATTGCAGAATCACGTCGGTTACACATCCACAATTTTACATAATGTCCTATTAGTAATTGTTGTATTCTGCTACCTTTCCTATCCCCTACTATCCCCCCTCCCCTCCCCTCCCATCTTCTCTCTCTACCCCATCTACTGTAATTCATTTTTCTCCTTGTTTATTTTCCCATTACCCTCACAACCTCTTATATGTAATTTTGTATAGCAATGAGGGTCTCCCTTCATTTCCATGCAATTTCCCTTTTCTCTCCCTTTCCCTCCCATCTCATGTCTCTGTTTAATGTTAATCTTTTCTTCCTGCTCTTCCTCCCTGCTCTGTTCATAGTTGCTCTCATTATATCAAAGAAGACATTTGGTATTTGTTTTTTAGGGATTGGCTAGCTTCTCTAAGCATAATCTGCTCTAGTGCCATCCATTTCCCTGCAAATTCTATGATTTTGTCATTTTTTATTGCTGCATAGTACTCCATTGTGTATAGATGCCACATTTTTTTTTTTATCCATTCATCTATTGAAGGGCATTCATCCCTGGGATGCAAGGATGGTTCAATATACGGAAATCAATAAATGTTATTCACCACATCAATAGACTTAAAGATAAGAACCATATGATCATCTCGATAGATGCAGAGAAAGCATTCGACAAAGTACAGCATCCCTTTACGTTCAAAACATTAGAAAAACTAGGGATAACAGGAACTTACCTTGACATTGTAAAAGCTATCTATGCTAAGCCTCAGGCTAGCATCATTCTGAATGGACAAAAGTTAAAGGCATTCCCTCTAAAATCTGGAACAAGACAGGGATGCCCTCTCTCACCACTTCTATTCAATATAGTTCTCGAAACACTGGCCAGAGCAATTAGACAGACGAAAGAAATTAAAGGCATAAAAATAGGAAAAGAAGAACTTAAATTATCACTATTTTCAGATGACATGATTCTATACCTAGAAGACCCAAAAGGGTCTACAAAGAAACTACTAGAACTAATAAATGAATTCAGCAAAGTGGCAGGATATAAAATCAACACGCATAAATCAAAGGCATTTCTGTATATCAGCGACAAAACTTCTGAAACGGAAATGAGGAAAAACACTCCATTCACAATATCCTCAACAAAAATAAAATACTTGGGAATCAACCTAACAAAAGAGGTGAAAGATTTATACAATGAAAACTACAGAACCCTAAAGAGAGAAGTAGAAGAAGATCTTAGAAGATGGAAAGATATACCCTGTTCATGGATAGGCAGAACTAACATCATCAAAATGGCGATATTACCAAAAGTTCTCTATAGGTTTAATGCAATGCCAATCAAAATCCCAATGGCATTTCTTGTAGAAATAGATAAAACAATCATGAAATTCATATGGAAAAATAAAAGACCCAGAATAGCAAAAGCAATTCTAAGCAGGAAGTGTGAATCAGGTGGTATAGCGATACCAGATTTCAAACTATACTACAGAGCAATAGTAACAAAAACAGCATGGTACTGGTACCAAAACAGGCGGGTGGACCAATGGTACAGAATAGAGGACACAGAGATTAATCCACAAAGTTACAACTATCTTATATTTGATAAAGGGGCTAAAAGCATGCAATGGAGGAAGGATAGCATCTTCAACAAATGGTGCTGGGAAAACTGGAAATCCATATGCAACAAAATGAAACTGAATCCCTTTCTCTCGCCATGCACAAAAGTTAACTCAAAATGGATCAAGGAGCTTGATATCAAATCAGAGACTCTGCATCTGATAGAAGAAAAAGTTGGCTCCGATCTACATATTGTGGGGTCGGGCTCCAAATTCCTTAATAGGACACCCATAGCACAAGAGTTAATAACAAGAATCAACAAATGGGACTTACTTAAACTAAAAAGTTTTTTCTCAGCAGAGAAACAATAAGAGAGGTAAATAGGGAGCCTACATCCTGGGAACAAATTTTTACTCCTCACACTTCAGATAGAGCCCTAATATCCAGAGTATACAAAGAACTCAAAAAATTAGACAATAAGATAACAAATAACCCAATCAACAAATGGGCCAAGGTCCTGAACAGACACTTCTCAGAGGAGGATATACAATCAATCAACAAGTACATGAAAAAATGCTCACCATCTCTAGCAGTCAGAGAAATGCAAATCAAAACCACCCTAAGATACCATCTCACTCCAGTAAGATTGGCAGCCACTATGAAGTCAAACAACAACAAGTGCTGGCAAGGATGTGGAGAAAAGGGTACACTTGTACATTGCTGGTGGGACTGCAAATTGGTGCGGCCAATTTGGAAAGCAGTTTGGAGATTCCTGGGAAAGATGGGAATGGAACCACCATTTGACCCTGCTATTGCCCTTCTCGGACTATTCCCTGAAGACCTTAAAAGAGCATGCTACAGGGACACTGCCACATGGATGTTCATAGCATTGTCTTAAAATGCTTATTTTAAGCTCCTCTGTGTTGCTACAGACTGTGTGGGCCAGTATTTGGAGCTGGCCTCATCTGGGCTCACCTCTCTCTCCACGCCACATTGGCTGTTTTTGGAAACTTCTGGGGTCAGACATGGCCCAGACATCTAGCCCTGCCTCCACTTGTCTCCCTGTCCTGTTAAGCCAAATCACAAGCTAAGTCAGGGGCATATGGACATTACTTCTTGAAGGGAGAAACTGCAAACCATCTGTAGTCAGATTTCCTAAAACCTACTATGGGTAGAAATCAGTTACCACTGAGTAAATTAAAGAATAAATGAATGTGTCTTCAGGAAGACAGGTAGCACCTGGCGAATACTTTAGGCAATTGAGTTGGCAGGTCTGAAGTCCATGAGTCCAGGGAAACTACTCATGCAGGCTGCAGTGAAAGGGACTCCAGTCCCCAGTAGAAATTCAAAGGAGGCGTCATGCGTTATTCCTCCCAACACTAAAACTTTATGATCTTAAGAACGTAATCAGCAGGGGAGGTGAAAGCTTCTGCATAGAAGCTGACATCCAGTGACCCTTCCTTAGGAAGCTGACACTGACCACTCCTGCCCAGTGATCGAATTTGATGGGTTTCATCATCTTCCTCCTGTGTCCGCTCCGGCTCTATCGATCGCATCGCCTTCAATATCTCTTTTGTGGTTAAAGGCTGCTCCGGAGACTGCCCTGTCTGAGTTGCCTAGTTTTGTCAATTCCAATTCAGCCAGACATCCTTTTACCCTTTCCTAGACAACAAAGCTTTCTGGTCGATGTTTAAAAGGAAAAAAAGAAAAGAAAAAAAAGTTCATAGGAGACTTAGAAACCTCAGAAGGTCTTAACTAAACCCTTCTTTCCTTCAAACTGAGTGAGTCTCCACTACCTGGGTTAAGGAGAGTGATCCTCCTTTTCTAACGTTGGCTCATATTTATCTTCTCTCTCAGCCCTTTACCTCTGCCTGGGATCCCAGAGAGAAGCCTCCTTATTTTTCTCTTCTTTCTGAAAATTAAAAATCTTTATTGAATACAAAAATAGCCTGTACATTTAAATCCTGTGTATGTCTTTTTACCTTATTTTCTATGTCAGAAAAGTACTTTTTGAGCATTCTCACTGGGCCTAAATGATGAAACAGTGTCTCTTTTATGCTTCAAATCCTACTTGTCTCTTTAAGATGTAGCAGAAAAAGCTCCTTACAATGAAACTAACACCCTTGGAAGAAAGTTACAGAAAGTTTGAGAATCCCATCTTAGTGTTTTCTACACATCTCCGTGTTGTAGTTTGGATCTTAAATGCCCCTCTAAGAACCTGTACAGGAGGCCTGGTCACCAGCCCGTGGTGGTACTGGGAGGTGGTAGAAGCTTTAGCAGGTAAGGCCTAGTGGAAGGAAGTTGGGCCATTGAGGAGGTGCCCTTGAAAAGGTTTTTGGGACCCAGGCCCTTCCCTCTCTTTCTTTTGCCTCCAAACTACCACAAGGCGAGCAGTTGCGCTTCAGCTGTTGTTGCTGCCATGATGTTGTGCCTCACTATGGTCCCAAAAGCAACAGGGCCACATGACCACTGAAACCTATGAATCAAAATGAATATTTCCTTTAAGTTGTTCATCTCAGATATTTTGTGACAGTGACAGAAAGCTGTTTCACACACCCATGTTCCTTTGTCTCAGAAAAAATTCTACTCTTCTAGGGTCTGATATGTGTATGACCTGCCTTTGTTTTTGTAGCACATGCTGTTTGCCACCTCACTACTTATTTCGTCCTTTGCTTCCAATACCCCTCGCTGTCAGCAGGCCACTTTCAGGTTATAAGCATCATCTCCCCGTCTCCATGCTAAAGTTGTGTTTATCTCCTCTTGTTCTTCCACTTAAACTTCTCACCACTCTCCTTTGCCGTGTACCTAGTTCCTTTAAAAAAAGAGTTTGCAACTGCTATATCCACTGCACCTTTTAGACCCTCCTTGATCCCTTACAATCTGTCTCTAACTTTAATGCTTTTGTTGCATTTGCCTTCAAAAAGGTCACAAATCATTTGTAGGAAAAAAATACCCATATCCATGCATACACAAAAGTGAGTACAACATGTTAAGCAACTCTTAACATCTTCAATCTTTCAACAGCATAGCCTTCCTAAAACTTTGTGACCTCATCCTTCGCAACCTTGTACTTTACTTATTCTGGGTAAAAGATAGTCTCTACCACAACAGCATGAGGGATAGTAGTTGATACTTACCTCACACTTAGAATTAATTGGTATTCTCTCTTAAACCCAGGTCATACTGGATGCATTTGGCTGAGAGTCAATGCTCTGTTTTTTCTGCACACTCTGTTTCCACTCACAAGTTCCACACTCCCTGAATCAGTCATGATTATAACCAACCATATTTTTGCCATTTGGACTTATTATTATAATGACACATTTTAATTCAATAATACATCAACCAATAAAATATGAATGCAAAGTAATATAATCATTTCTTTCATGAAATCTAAATTGAAAAGATTTGATGAAGGCAATTTGGAAAGAACAAAACACAACAAACCCTGTTAAATGAGAGTGAGATGTTAGTTTGGGAGGGAGGAAAATATCATGAAACTCCTAAGTGTCATCCTTCATAACATTTAGCCTAACTTGAAAGAAACAAAAATGGAAAATTCAAGATAAGACAGTTTGGCTCTGGTTTATGCAGACAGAAGGAGTAGCATGCTTCTTGGTTGAAAGTACAATGTTGATTAAGAGAGACATTAGAAGATATTAGAATTTTTTTAAAAAGCTTCTTTACTTCTGGAAAAGGCATTCAGTATTTTAATTCATCTTCAATGACCAGCTCCTACTATACCACATGAAAGGGCTTCTAGGACAGTTAAGTGTTTGGTTGATCACATCAGTGAAACATAGCATTGAATTCAGCTCAGTCACTACTTACCTGTGTGCACCTGAGCAAATTACTTACCCTCTCTAAACTGTGATTACCTTTCATAAATCAAAGAAAAAATGGTATTGTTTCTTACTTACATTACAATGATAATGTAAGTAAAATGTCATTGTTGTTATGAGTTGAAAAATAAAACAGTCTCATGAAGAGAAGTTAAACCTCATTAGTAGGTAAAGTTGTTGGCTAGTACCTGACACCAAGTGCTCAAGCCTGTCAGCTATGATAGTTTATAAGAAGTGCTCAATAAATTATCATCATCATTACCACCATCATGAATGCCACTTATTGATGCTTTTTTCTTCCTTTCATACTCTTGATTGAAGGCAGTTCATGTGGTCTGTTTCAACTATCTCCTCTCTTCATTAAAATAATTTCTTTTTTTGGCAACAGCATCCAGGACCGTGGGATCAAGGTGTTGTTCTGCTTATCATGCCTCTGTTGTAAGATTGGATTATAGGTCTGCTGTGGGCATGGTCCTAGGAGTATAGAGTAAAAATGGTGGATTGACATTAAGAGCTTCTTCTTCATGACTGGCTAGCTCGACTCACTGTTTTTTCTTGTGGCTCTGGAAGGAAGTAGGATGGATTCCTCTCACATGCATGGTTTATGATACCATGTATTGATTTAAAACAATGCTGCTCTTGGAGGTCAATATTTGTATGATCTACCTCTGTTTTTGTAGCACCTATTCTCCACCACCTTACTACACCTGTTCTACTTTCAATACCCCAGTCTATCAGTGTGATCAGTGTGCTAAAGTCAAACTACAAGCATGGTCTCCTCTTCTCTATATGAAAGTCTTCTTTATCTTCTCTTTATCCTCCATTAAACTCTCCATCATTCTCCTTTACCTATTCCTGGAAAGAAGAGTTTGCCCCTGCTGTCTCCACTGCAGCATTTAGGTACTCCTTGATTCTTCGCTGTCTGGTCTCTAACTTCACCACTGTTGCTGGAATTGTCTTTAAAAAGGGTCATAAATTATTTATTTGCCAAGAAACACACACACACCCACCCACACACACACACGAAAACTCCACCTACTATAATTTATAGTCTTCACTGTATGTTGAAATTCTTCTGCCCTTTTGACTTCTCATTTTTGAAGCATAGCTTGAGTTAAAAATTTGTGCTTTCTGGATTCATCCTTTAATAGGCACAGCATGTACACGTCCGCCTTGGAAAAATCCAGATAGTCTGAAGTAAAGATGGAGCTGTTTCCCTTCCCCAACTAGACAAGACTAGCATGATATTTGGAGGTTCACATCCACCAGGGACTCTACACTTGGTTGTACTACCACACAGTGCCCCCTCAATACCCATATGCCCCTCATATGCCTCACTGTAAACCCCTGCTGTGCTTGTTCATCCCAACGGCTACACTAGGGCTTGAGTTTTCAGGACTTCATAGTTTCCAGACACCTGGGCAGAAACCTCAGCAACTTGTCTGGAATTTTCACACATTTTGTTCTTTCACGCTCCTTCCCTTACTGTCCTTCAAACACCTCATCCCACCATATGCTCCTTCACTGGTAAATGTGTTCATGTGAAATGTCTCCAAGAGCACATAAATTTTGACTTTCCTGAAATATGCTCAAAATTTCCCACTAATGAGTCTTTTTGCCAGACTGAACCTTTAGCATATGAGTTCTGGTTCAAATATGGAATAAAGTAACTGCTGGTTTTTTGGCTGTAAGATGGAAGGAAGATGGCCTAGTCCTTCCCTTTATCTAGCTAGGTTGGTACCTCACATGGTGGTCTACAGCACCCCACCCACTTACCATTCTCCCTTTCCTTATTGCTGCTAGGGTGAAGCATGTCTCTCACTTTTATTAACTCGTGTAATGGTAGTTAGCAGCTGTTAAATTATTGATGGAAGAATTGGTTGTGCCCATTTAATAAGCCCCAAGGGCTGGTAATACATGAAATAGTGACAGTGAGGAACAAGGGATAGAGGGAAAGCAGAGTTAGCATCAGCTTAAAATCACATCAAATAGAAAGCCCAAGAGAGTTCATGCCCTAGATTCGCTGAAGTAACCTTAAGGACCAAAAGGTTGGGAAGGGTGGGATCCTAAAGAGATAGTAGCTATAAAAAAGAAAGCACGGTGACAGCAAAATCAACCATCCCCACCACTCTAGGCCATGGGAGTACTAACACTCCCTGTTAATAAGGAGACAATGAAGAAAGGATGAACATATGGAAAAATCAGCAGGGAAAGCATAGTGATTCTTTGCTCACAAGGAGCTGAATAATTAATGGTAGGAGGTGGGTGCATTATTAATGAATAAAATAGAAAAAAAATCCTTATAGAAAGTGTCAGTGAGGTCAATGATAGGAGATGAAGGGACTTTATAATCAACCCAGATCCTCATGGACATTGAAGTCAGGAATACGAGTTTAGGAACCACACAGAGTGCAATTATGTGTGATACTAATGGAAAAGGAAAAAGCAATCTTTTGGGGGTGATTCACACAGTGAATAATTGACTCTGGGTTTGGATTGTAATTGCAGCAATGGCACCTCTGGACAAAATGATGAGGCTTTAGGGGCTGCAATCAGGCAGGTCCTAGATCCAGCAGCTTCCTGGGGGATCTGGTAGAGTTTGGAAGGGAGAAACCCGTACCCTGTCCTCATCTGTCCTCCTGCACCTGGAGCCTGAAAGCCAAACTCCCTGAAGCAACCTCCCAAAGGCAAGTCAAGATCAGAATAGACAGAGGCAGGTCCCTTGGAAAGGATGGAAATAGTCAACAAAGGCCTGGGCGGTACTTAGAGCAGCTCAAGCAGGCATGGACTCCATAGGTGTCCATAATTTCTCCTTCAGGATGGCTGCATTCCTTACTACCCTCTGAAAGCCAATTGGTACCTTTGCTCACACTATTCTGCCCCATCTAAAATGTACTCCCTTCTCCCAACATTTCTTCTCCAAGGTTAAGCTTCTGCTTATACTCCTTCAGTAAGCCTGTTCCAGCTGCTCAACCTAGGAAGCCTCTCTCTTCCTTGGTTGATCAGTCCTTGGGGTCTAGTAAACAGTGGTAATGTCATTGATTACAGTTTGAGTCTTATCACCCTAAAAGATCATATAAGCTTCTTAAAAGCCAGAGCTGTATCCCCAACAATATCCAGCACAGACTAGAGGCATTAATTGCCTAAGGAATACATATTGATCAATTGATTATTTAACTCACTTAACACTTTCACATTACTCGGCTTAGGTATCTGATGTTTAGGAAAAATTCAGTGAAAGTCAAACTGACTTAATTCTAATTAATGAGGAGTAGAGAGGACACGAATGACTTCTTTGGAGTATTAAAAATAAACTTCAAAAGCAAAGCGAACAATCAAATATGAAGATGTTTAAACTCACCAGTAACCAAGAAAATGCATTTTAAAACAATAATGAAATACCACTGTTCACACATCAAGTTTGCAGATTTAAAAGGTAACAGTAGTGTGGGAATATAAGCACCAATGAACTTATTTTGGTAGTTTATAAATAGGATCTTCATAGAATTTAATCAATTTTTTTCCAAAATTAGCAATTGTACTTTTAAGAGCCTGTCCTATAAAGAAGTACATACATTGTCTAAAATTATAAATACCAAAATGCTTTTTATTTGCATAGGGAAAAAATGGAAGCAATGTACACATCTATCAATAACATATTGCATAAACAGACTGAGACTTATTATTGGACACCATAGAACTAAAAAGGACAAGGGCAACTGATAAATAAGAATCATTAAGGTACACATTAAAACAACAACAAATTAAACAACTCATTAGAATCATATGCAGACACTCCTCAAGTTACAATGAGGTTTCATACCCCAAAAGTTGAAAATATCATAAGTCAAGAATGATTTTAATACATTTAACTTATCAAACACCATAGCTTAGCAATGCAACAATCTATAGAGTATTGGTAATCTCATGGTAACCTCTTTCCCTCATGGTAGACTGGAAAATGCAGCTCGCTGATGCTGGACAATTTTCTCACAAGAGAAAATTGTACCACATATTGCTAGCCAGGGCAAAGATCAAAATTTGAAAAAGCACAGAATCTACTAAATGCATAATGCTTTTCCACCATTGTAAAGTCAAAAAATCATAAGTCAAACCAACCTAAGTCAGGGACCATCTGTAGATGTGGATGATCTCATTTGGGTTTAAAATGCATATGAATGTATGCATCTACATGAATATATATCAGTTCCTCCATATATAAATGCATACAAAGAGAGCTGGAAGGGCACTCAACAAAGTTTTCATAGCTGTTAGGGCCTTCCAGAGGGATGGAATTAGTTAGGAGGAGAAATGAAGAGGTGCTGTATGTGCTCCCATACAAAATAGAGAGTTAGACACTAAATAGAAGACTAAATCCAGGAGATTTCAGTCCAACCCTCAAGAAAGGTTTCCTGAATATGCACAAGTGTGGTACATATTCTGCTTCAGGAGCTGTCTGCAAGCACCCCATGGAGATCATCAGGGAACTGTGAATTTGCATCACATAGAGCGTACCCTGCCTTCCTACCTTCACCCCTCCATGCCTTCCAATCCACACCCTAGTGCTAGTCTTCTCTGAGGGCCCATTGTGCTGCCGCAAAATACATTGATCTCACCCTCTCAGAACTCCTATGGCATATGTCTGCATCAATCAATTGATAATTAATTATGAATGATTTGTGACTTTGGAGGGGTAACTTACAAATGAGCCACTAAGCAATTCCTCCACCATAATATTTACAGTTTCGTCTGACTCTTCAGCCAGTTGCAGAATTGCAGAGGCCTATTCTCTTCCCCAATTTTCCCCATCTTGTACCCTTTTTCTCAATTCCCCCCTTCCTCCCCCTGTCCTCATTCTGAGCAGGTTCCATGCAAAAAATGAGAATACAAAGTACTCATCTAGGTGGAGCACGGATCCTTCTCTCTCCCAGCTCACTGAGTCTCAAGTTCCCCCTAAGGCACAAAGGTAATGTGGCACTTTAATTAACATGAAGGCCTTTTTCTATGATGGACCTCTTGGCAATAGAGTAACTAAACACCTGCCTATGGCAAAATGACCTGGGAAAATTACAGAGCCTAAAAGCTTAGAAGTGAGCTCAACTAGAGTTATGTAACCATAGGAAAAACAAACACTGTAACAACAAGAATTCCATTTCCAGTGTTGATCTGGGTATCAGTGCCTCTGAGTTTAACAAAACTGAAAAAAAAAATGTCTCTTAAGTGCCAATCAGTTCACATCCATTACTTAGTCTTCACTCAAAGGAAGGTCAAACCATCTAGAATTGCAATTGGTCCCAGGGCATAGTGGCCTCTGCTCAGCATAAGCAGTCCCCGGGGATTCAGATTGCTGTGCTCTCAGAAAGGAAGGGGGGAGAGCGCTGGTGAAGATTCTCCAGGTCCTCGGGGTCTTCTCTGTTTTCCTAATCCTTTCTGATTTTACTCAACTGTCTTTACTCCCCAATTTCCCCAACTCCTAGAATTTCATAATAGATGCACAATACATTTTTAATGAATTAAATTAACATTTTTAGCAACATCACAGAAATAAAAGCTCTGCCTCTGGCTGAATGTGAAATAAAAAGTTGCTGCCTAAAATTTAAGTGGTAGAGGGGAAAGAGAGAGAGAAATGTTTGATTTGAATTCAGGAAGTCTGGAGTTTTGAAGTAGAAGAAGATAACAAAAAGGAAAGCCCAAGGATGATCATGAAGTTTTTGTGTGTTGAAAATCTGGATGTATCATACAAAGGGCCAGTGAGGGATTTAAATGAGGAAACTGATGCTATTGAATGTTGATTTTTAGGTCACTCACACTGTGATAGTGTAGATGAAAGGCAGGTGACTAATAACTTCAGCAACAGAACTACCAAAAGACCACTGAGTGACCCCTGCCTGGGAGCCTTCATTGATGTGATGCCCAAGGGTTGCAGGTGAGGCCTGATCTGGGAGATACTGGATAGAATTGAGGGGGCCTGAAGTGCAGAAGCAGCAGTGTGGCGGGAAGATTCGCCGATGGGGTTTTGAGGGCTGGGTGGATGACAGTGTCATGCAAGGACAAAAAGTCCAAAGGGTTTAGATGATATTGAAGGTGAGTTCTGTTTGGGACAGTGATTTTGAGTTGTGTGGGAATATGTGGATTCATAAGGTGTGGGGAGAGGGGGTATTGAAAGCACAGGGCTGGAGCTCTGATGAGATGAGTAGGCTTAGAGATGGGAGAGTCGTTGGAGGAAAGAGTCGGAACAGAAGCTGTGAGAGTCATAAGGCCACCCAGCAGCAGAGTCAAGGAAGATTGAGGATGCACTAGAACCCTAGAACACTCCATTTAAAGGTCAGCAGAAAATAAAGAATCCCTAGTGATTCTCATTTCATCTCCTTTATTTAAGTTTAATTAATGTCCTGGATGTTTTACATCTGAGCTGAGTCACCTCCCTTTCCAAGTCCCCATGCAACCTCATGCAGAGATGTGTTTCTCCATCTCCATTCTTTCCAGTTCGGCCCAGACACACTTTTAAATGTTCCTTGTGCCTTCTGTGGCTTTGCATGAAGTCACTCTGCAGGCTTTCAGTTCCCAAGTGTAGGGGATGTGAAGTTGGGGGCCTCTCGGGCTATGGAAGCCAAGATAAGAAATGGGTCCAATCCTTAGAAATTAGAATGAAAATAGGAACAACTCTCCTACTGGATTCTCCTCCAAGATGTTTGAGAACCTATTGTCAATTCTTTCTCATCTCTGTGGCTACTACGGGGTCTGCATTAGAGCTTCCCCACCCCAGGAGCAGAAACCTGACGTATTTCCAGCTTAGTTAAGGGTTTTGACATAATCCCAACACCTTCTCTAGGTATATGAATGCCAAATCATCTAAATCTATAATACTAGGAATGGAATCACTAATGAAATAAGGCTATGTAGTATTTCAATGTGACATTATTCATGTTTTTATCATATCTTTTGAAGAGACCCAGAAATGTGCACAGGTCACAGATTATTCTCTCACCAAAATGAGTTCAAGGCAGAACCAGGGCTGTAATCCAAGACTCCAGTATCAAGCCCACCAGATTCAACTTTCAGGAACGTACTTATAAACATTGTGTCTGTCTCTCTGTTTTTGCAGCCCAGAGAGAGGATGTCTTTCTGCCTCATGTGCATCAGAAGGCAGCTGGTATCTAAATATGCTCTAATGAAAAACTTTACCCTCGGGTGGGCGGAGAAGTGGGGAGGGGTGGCAGAAAGCTGCTACCAGAGCCCGGTTGGCAATGCTTGGTGGGAGTGAAAGACCAGGAGCATTTCTAAAGAAAAGCAGAAATGTCACCACCCAGGAAGTAGCAAGGAGAGGAACTGGCTGGAAATCTAAATGCAAAGATGAAAAGGAGGAAGGAGAGCAAGAAAAAATGAGAAGGGCGACCACAGTACCTGAAAACCTGATTTGACAAACACCTGGAAAAGGTTTAGGTTGGTTTAATAGTGGAATGGCAATACATTTTTTAGTAAATAGATGTTCTGTATTTTAAAAAAGAAAGAAAAAAAAGAAAAAGATGAGACTCTGAGGATAAAAAGATGTCAAGTACAGCAAGTGGCTGGAGAGCACTATGGGATGTCAGGGAGAAGGAGAGAAGAGGTCTTTTAGGGTGGAGTCACTAGGGCCTCAGGGAGCAGCCCTAAGCCCTGACCGAGCCATCAGGGCTTGCCCTTCTCCAGTCCTTCAATTCCCCCTTGGAGCTACCTGTCAATCACACCCCTAAGGGAGCCCAGCGGTGTGAGCACGTTCTTCCCAAGGCACTCCTTCCATTATCCTCGCTAAACCTGCCTCCGCCGTAGGGATGCACGCAGATTGCTCACATTAAGAAGCAAATTGATTATGAACTGAGTTTTGTCTACCAACAATTTTTAATATGTAATCTTGTCATGAGTGAACGAAAGTCATTAATAATACAGTAAGCAAAATGTGCTACAGTTAACCTTAAATTATAACTTACAAAGAGCATTCTTGCAGTTTCTTCTTTGATTTATGAGCTCAGTTTATTCTATGCAAATTCATGCACAGTTTCTAATAAGAGGGAGGAGGAAAGATAAAGGAGCTTTGAATATTTTATAAGCTTTTTCCACTTACCTTAATTTAGAATTATGAGGCTGAATATGTAAGTAGAGAATAATTACCTATTACTAGTCTCCCACATAGTTTATCTATTTCAGCTCTGAACATCCTGAGCAATGCAAAGCACAACTGTTTTACTACCTGTACCACTGTGAATATGATAATTAGGCCTCCTTCAGCGTTACTTGTTGCTGACACATGAGAAGATAGACACTGTAATATAACCAGACAGTCCTGCACTGTTGTTTAATATCCCTTTTTAAAATAATATACCAGTTGTTCAATATTTCATTCGTTGCACATAGTTAAAGTGAACTTTTTAATGAGGTTTGTGCCCTGAAAAATTTCCTTGCCTTTCTTCTCCCATGACTGCATTCTATGAGCTCCAGGAGTATGGAATTAAGTAAATGGGGTGCCATTGAAAGAGGTAAGAAGGATGGCCTAGAGACAGGGGGTCATTGCCAGAGCATTGTGGCAGCTCTGCTCTCTCACCCTCCTCTCCATTCCAGCGGTCTCTTTGCACACACCAGCGCTCTGTCTTTGACTCCCCATTCACCACCCGGTCTAGGGCTTCAGAGCACATCCCATGTCCAAGTGAAGTAGATGAAGCAGAAAAACAGGAAGAAAACACAAAGTCTGGAATTCCTGGCAAAGAATTTAAGTTGAAATGGAGGAAGTTAATGATGCCCTCGGGTTCAAACAGGCCGCTCAATTGTTAATTGACTACATGGGAAAGGAGATGCTTTTCAGGAGTTACCAGATCTTGACTGGGTCAAGAGAAGGAGTTAGTGACTTGCTAAAGCTTCCACAGGATGCTAACCCTTGCGGGAGGCAAGGATTTCTCTTTTTCCATAATGGGGATTGAACCCAGGGCCTTGCTCATGCTAGCCAAGTGTTCTACCACTGAGCTACATCCATGACCCTTTTATTTTGAGACACTTTCTCACTTAGTTACTGAGGCTGGCCTTGAACTTGCCATCCTCTTCCCACAATCTTCTGAGTCACTGGGTCTACGGGTGGGCTCCCCAAATCCAGTTGAGGCAGGGATTCTCAGGCCAGGCCTTGGTACCACTCCATAGGCGTGGGCTCAGGAGCTGCAGCCTGAACTTGGCAGTAGTTCCTAGACTTCAGGATTCACACACACTCTCTCTCAGGAAAGTCCTAGTAATGGTGGTTTTGTTTTTAAGAAATCTGGACCTGGGTCGAATATTGAAACTGACCAGCCCATTTAATTTAGGAAATGGAATAGAATGGATGGCCAGGTCTTCAGTGCTGTCCACACAAATGGATTCAGAGCCCATGGAAGGAATAAGGCCCTGGCCTCTGCCCACTTGTCACCGGACTCCGTCAGACTCCCCATTTGAAAGGATACGGTATCTCAGATTTGTTTTGTCTTTTTAGATTACCAACAGAAACTCTTAAGCACCTAGTGATGTGCCGAATTATCTGAAAAATAACATGAATTGAGAGTGAACTGTTCTTTGCATTAGTTAGGGCTCAAGGCAAATGTAGTGCTGTGGTCTCCTCTTCTATCACAGTAAATGCTGATCAAATTTAACAGAGGGAGCAGGCAGCTTCCAATAAAGAGAGAAAAAAGGTTTTTCTCTCCCAGTAAATTGTATCATTGGGTTTTGTGATAATTAGCACTTCATATTGTATTATAGTGATGGTGTCAGAGCAACAGCCAAACAGAACTAATGAGTTAAATATCTGTCAGCGGGATGCTTCAGGTCTGATTAAGGCCACTGCAGGTGTGTCTGTCTATTTGTCTTCTTCTTTTTTTTTTTTTTATTCGTGGTGGCCAGTGTATTGAATTGTCAGACAGAACATCATTCAATTAACATCAATTACCAATGAATCAAGAATATTACAATCCCTTCTCCTGATCATAGGAAGAATAGCTTGAAAGGTAATAATTCATAGAAGAAGAAGAAGGGAAGGCATCCTAAAATAAAAATGTAGAACCTCTTCTTTTAGTGTCTGATTTGAGTGAATGAAGGAATAAAGCATGCCTTCATTCTTATCCGGCTGCTGCTTTAAAACAACCAAGTAGTTTGGGAACATAAAAATTTTCATTAGTGAGCTTATGCTAAGGAATATGAGTTTATAAAGATTTACCAAGTGGTGGTCACTTCACCTTGCATTTTATACATATTGTTTATTTGATCCTTATATCAGCCCTGTAATGACACTTTGTTATTCTAATGTCTGCTGAGGAAATGCAGCATCAGATGGAACGGTCTGACCTTGATTGGAACAACTAATATTTATTAAACACTTTCTCTGAATCTAATTGCTTGCTGAGCACAGATTAAGGAAGAATCTAACAGAAGGGGAAATGCCACCCCTGCCATAAAAGGACGTCTGAGTGAAGTTACAGTTATAAAGCAAAATGTGAGGGGAAATAGATAAAAACTAAAAACAGAAGAGGGAAATAACGATATGGCACAATGTAATATCAGAGCTGTCACAATGCATTATATAGTTGATTGTCAAATGAGTGGCAGGGATAGAAACTGCTATTAGTTTAGAAAAGAAAGAGAAAATTGTGGGCTAAAGTGGTCTGAGGAGATTGAAGGAGGAGAAGAGGGCTGACCTTGGTCTTGAAGGATGAGTAGGCTTTGGATCCAACGGGAAGGTCAGGAGGACACAATGGGGCATTTCAGATTGGATAGAGGGAAGAAATGTCTGAGGTGAGTGAGCACCGTGTCTGTTTGACAGGCAAAGTGATGTCCAGTCAGGTTAGAGAGAAGGGTTCATACAATAGATCATGGGCAGGAAGGTGGAAGGGGTCATGAAGTAGGACCTCGATTTCAAGAGAGAAGAGTCTGGATTGCATGCTTCTAGAAAGATTGAACTGTTCTCATTTTAATCAGGTCTATTGTTGGCATCTGCTTGCAGTTAATTGTCATAACTGATCATGTTGGTTGGTAGACTTGTGCTGGGTCCCTCAGATGGTATTCTGTATCACTTAAAATTCTTTTAAAAGCAGCTTCACATCTTCCATAGCATCCCTTATAAATCTTGAATTTCAAATTCAGTGACTTCTGACAGTGTTTGATCACTAACACCTATCACCTATCTGGGACATATATTGTGTGTGTGTGTGTGTGTGTGTGTGTGTGTGTTTCTTATAACTATGTAGGGGCAGCACGCTCTATTTACATAGATATGCACACACATATTATAAATTAATATGCTGCATTCATTACAAAATGTGCACCGAAATATAACTTTTAAAAATATGAGAAACAAATGAAATAACCAAAATTTACATTTTTATTTTATGATCATGATTTAATAGTAACTTTTTTGCTGAAATTGAAATCATTGTTTATAATAACATTTTCAGTGAAAGCAATGAGACTGAATACACTTCACATTTCAGAAAGCCTTGTTCTAACATCTTGTGATAGAATAATTTTACCATCTTACGCTGACTTCAGTATGAGATGGTCCTAGGTTTTTATGGCTGCCCTAGCTTTAAACAATACTCCATGAAGACACAAAGCCCAGGAATGGAGTCACAGTTGACTCTGCCATCTTGTCATGAACTCACTTTTTAATCTCTAGTACCTACTAAGCAAAAATATTTGTTGGAATTTTTCTAATGAATTTCCAGTTTATTAAATGTCAAGCAGGTTAGAATATTTTTCCTGAATTTTTCAATGTGTTCAGGTGGAAGTTGAATCATTATTTTTAGCAACAATATCACACTGGGGTGGAAAATTCCTCTCTATCTGCTGTCAAAATGAAGTTTACTCACCTGCTCATTGATTGACCCCTATTTAGATCTAATTGGGTAGTTTTCCTTGTACAATTAATAATGGACTGAGGAAGAGAAGTGTTGACTGAGTCCACTGTACTCTAACACCTGGGCTCACATGGTTAGCACTATCCAGTCCACACTTTCCTTCACAAATCCACTTAGCTGAGCATATATTAACTAAAAAAGAATAAAAGCACAATGGTGCCTCCCTGAGCCCTTTGAACTCTAAAATCTTCACCCTGCAGATACCTCAAGTCCACAGTTGACTGTCTGGCTTGAGGACTGACAAGGCTTCCATGACAAATCAAAAATTGCATGTTAGAAATTATTTTTCTAGTACATATTCTGGTATTCTATTCCTATATCTCTCTGGTATTCATCCTCTGATTGTAGATATCACCCTGGAAGCAACTACTCTGCACCTGTTGTGAGTGTAAGGCATCTAACAGCCAATGAGTTTGAGATCTCATGCAGGTACCATAGCCATACTCTGCTGATGTGTATATTAGAAATATGCCCATGCACAGCCCCTGTGCCCACAAGGGAACATTTGTATGTCACGCATTCACCTTACATATACACAGGTAAGATCATTGCAAATGAGGTTCCTGATTCATTTTTGTAATTTCTTCTTCCGTTCTCTGACTACTTCTCCCTGCCAAATGCACAAACTTAAAAGAACAACCTGCCATTAATATGCATTCAACACATATTTTTTAGATTTAAATTTAAACCACAGCCCTTTCTGCAGTAATGAATGGTTAACTCAAACACAAGCTCACAAGCTCATACACAAACCAATGTACAGAGGCAAGTTGTTCTAATGACAGAAATATCATCTAAGGGGACCCTAGCCCAAACACAACCCCTAAAGCCCTGATACAATGTCAGAAATGTCTCCCACCAGAATTATTCTTAACGAGCTCTTTTCATTATTCTTTTCTCCTTGGGAACTGAGCTTTGTTTACTTGAAGCAGTAGTGCATAACACATACCATGTTAAAATCGTATTATTAATATCAATAGATTGGTTTAGAATTCAGAGTTTAATTACGAGGCTTAAGTTTTAAATGTCATAGGAATTAGAAAAAGAAGACACAAGAAAGGGCTGGAGAAACAAGGGATGTTTTTCCTGAAGAGGGTCAAATTAATCTGGATTTTGAGGGCTGAGTAGGATTTGCAAAGCCAGCCAGGGGAACACAGTTCCAGGAGGGCAGAACAGCGACTATGGCACAGTTTGTCTGTGTGTGGGGCCAGTGAGGGGCTCAGTGGATCACAGTCAGACTCGTGGAGTCCAGAATGCTGTGTGCTCATATGGGCGTTTTCTCCCAAAGATGTCTTTCTTTCCTATTTCAGATGAAAAATACCCTCCTGGAAGTGTCAGCTCTGTCAACTGAATTTTCATATCTCCCCATTAAATAATCAGTATGTGATTGGGATGTTACATTTATGAGGCCGTTTTTGAAACCTCTTTGAAGATAATTGTCAGTTACTGCAGAAAAAAGGTGCCCTTCATGCGACTTTCCCCCCGAAAGTTCTCCAACTTCACAATCTGGTGGGTTTGCAATTCTTGGCTCTGTTATCACATGCCATAAAGACTAAAGAGAGGGTGATTTCAAGGGGTCCAATGGGTGGGGCAGAAAATAAATGTATGATGTTCTAATTGCTATTTAACATCATGGTGTTGATAGGAATGAGGTTCACAGCCTACCCCAATGTGTATACAACCTTCCTCATTTTGAATCATTTGCTGGATCCTTCGATTACTCACTGAAGGAATGCAGCTAACAGCACGTCAAGGGGTTACCTTTCCTACCTTGTGTCTAAGCCATAATTTTTGCACATACAGAACTTACTTCTAAACTCTTCTCAGCTTTGAAAATGATTTATCAGTTTTTTCCATGCTCCCGGCATATCTCTGAACATGGAATCACACATTTGCTTTCCAAGATTAATCACTATGTCCCATATCCTATGTGATCATAAAACAAAATTCAAAGAATATGGAATGAACGTGCATACCAATGTCCATAAGGGAAATGGCCTCCAATGTGCCCAGGGAAGTGAATATTATTTTATTTCTAACCTAAACCCATAACTAGTCCAACTAATCCTCAATCATGTTAAGTTCCTCTGCTTTTTAGTCCTATGCACACATCGAGTATGGCCTCAGAATCCTCAGATTTTCTCCACATCATGCTCCCCTCAAAAGTCAATACAAGACTTCTGGGACACTCCAAATATCTGGATCTCTCACTGTGCTCTCTCTTCCTGGACTCCTTTCTGTCTTCTGTTCTCTCTTAACCAAGAGGTGTAATCTGTTAGTTTTTATGTGTGTATTTCTGCCCCTATTATATGGCATGCATTTTGAGGACATTTGCATATTTTTCTCCTTTTCAATACACAGTTCTCTGGATCAAGGATACACCTGAGATCCACAGACTTCCACAGGCTTTTGTACCTAATGAAGATCATGATATGGTGGATTTCTAGCCATATTCTTTGATTAAATGAAACTCTTGAGGTCTGAGGAAGAATGGGCTTATTTTCATAGGAGAAAACATGAATTACAGGAGCCAGAGGATAGAGTATAATGGACTGTTATGAATCTCTTTGTTTCTGAATTCTTCCCTTTTACAGAATCCTCCTGTATTTTTTCTTAGATTTAGAATGTGATTTTCTTTGGCCAATGGGATATCTACAAATATGACATAACTAGAACCTTAGAATGCTTGCAAACTGAGGCTTACTTTCTTGGAATGCTGTCCACATCATTTGAAGTATCCCAGGGCATTTGGTGCTACATGGCCCAGCTGATGGCAAGAACAAACTATAAATGTGAGTGGCCATATTGGGTCATGTAGGAACATTAGCTGTCAGGTGACTATGGCCAAAAGTGAGATGAAGCAAGACCAGAAGAAAACTCTTCAGTTGACCCCAACCCAAATATAAACTGGTTTATATTTAAGCCACTTGGTATGGGGGAGTTCATTTCACAGTAATGGATAACTAACACTCATACTTTAAGCTGAATGGTGGTATGATCTAACTTAAGGTATAAAAGCTTCTCCCTGGCTATTACATGGAAAAAACATTACAGATAAATAAGGGTGGAAGCAGGGAGATTTGGGGCAATAGGATACCAGTGTACATGATGCAGAGACTGGGAAGTGCTGAAGCATTACTTATTGCTCACTTGAAATGCTGTTACCCTTATGTAAAGAGTCTGTTTCTTTCCTCAGAGACACGGGCCCTGGAGACAAGCACAGCCAACCACTATTTGAGAGGCCATCTAAGATCACCTAACCTAAGAACCTGAGACAAGTTGTCTGTATCACCAGATTACCATAACCATAATGCGAATTCCCAGGCAAAACAAGTATATTAATGTCTGTTTGATGTCAGCCTAAATTTCTGACCCACAGAATCAGAATCAATAGAAACTACTATTATTTTGAGGTTTTATGTGCTGTGGTGGTTCATTATATCAGGACAGATAATGGAAAGTGAAATTAATCCCACGAGTGGGGTATTGTTATAATAGATAATAAAACATGTGACATTGGTTTTGGTTTCTTTTTTGTTGTTTGTTTGTTTTTGTTTCTGTATTTTGTTTTTGATGTAGGATCTCACTATGTTGCCCAGACTGTCCTTGAATTTTCAATCCTCTTTCTCAGCCTCCCAAAACCTGGGATTCCAGACAAGCCCATGATGCCCAGCCAGCGATGTTGACTTTGGAAATGGTCAGCAGAATCTGAAAATAAAGGTAGACCTATGACATATAGTGTCAGAACAATGGAAAAATATATCATTGGCAATGATTTGAAACATAGAAAACATACTTAACGAATTTGTGTTTCCGAATAAAAAATTCTCCAGATGTAATGTTAAAAATACCAGTTGGATGTTTCTAGCTATGTATAATGTATTGCAAGACAGGAATATGTTTAAGAGAGACCATTCTGTTTGTCAGCAAATTTGAAAGACATATGGAGGGAGACATATGTCAGAATGGAAAATAAAACTATCTTTCATCTCCAGTTTCTGCAGCCAAGGACTCCAAAGAAGGAAGCAGCAACCTCTTTATATAAAACAACAGAAGGGTGTGGCTAACAACATCCTTTGTAAAAAACTTCAAAAAGATACAAGTGGCACCAAATAGATCCTCTCTAGCATAACATATATTTTTAGGAACATAAAGGTTGTGTCCCTCATCAGTCCAACATGCCTCAAATAGAAAGGGATTGATCTTAAACAGAATTGTGAATGTAGCTTTTTCATATCTAAAATTAATTTTATACTTATGAAACCATAAGGCTTACCAAGGAATTTTATTAGCTTATACTAAATGTACCAGAGACACTTAAAAAATAAAAGACACGTGAAACTCAATGTGCACATGCAGGAAACAGAAAGAACTACTCATTTATAAAAGTAAATAATTTGTTAAATACCATAAAATGTTAACATGTGAAGACAAGAGCTCAGAAAGAAAAAGTGAAATTGCAGAGAAAAAATCGACATGGAAACTATGATGGGGAGCAGAAATAATTGAGGAATGTCTTTGCACCCAGATGTAAAGAGCATAGCAGCACATGCATGCCTGGCTGAGTTATAGAATTACAGCTGATCAGGTAAATATTCAGGAATTTTGCATCTGGATTGTACAACCACTAGAAACCTGAAATCATTCATGGTAGGAATTCTTGCACAACAAAAATCAACAAATGCTGCAAATCAGAAACTTTGTCCTTTTCCTTTTGTTTGTTGGGGGGTTTTAATTTGTTTTTTATTTTTTGTTTTTGTTTTTGAGAGACCCAGTTGATTGATATATCCTGACTAATATGTGAAGAAACCCAGTCTGGCTTATTGGAGATGAGAGGCCCCCTGGAAGAGATGAGTGACATAAGATGAGGCTCATGGAGACCCTTCACTCTACCAATCATATGCTGTGAGAGAGAGGCAATCCAGGATCATTCATGTAGGATCAGCCACACCCAGCTGATCTCCCGCAGGACCTTGGAACTCCCAGTTGATCAGCAGATTTGTGGCAATAATGAAATATGGTTGCTGATTGCAGCCAGTAAATGTGAGGTGGTTTGTTGTTCAACTCATGCCATGATCCATAAGCCTGGCATGCTCTGATGCCCTCTGGGCTAACCTCACTTCTCACTTCTCTTCCCCTTCCCCTCATGGGCTCTCACCCTACTGGCTTCTTTGCTCTTATGCAAATAGGACAACACACTTTCCAGCCTCAGGGATTTTACACTTCCAGTTCTCTCTGCCTGGAACAGTCTACTCTCAGACATCCACAGGCTCCATCTTTGGATTTCTTATCAAATGAATCCTTACCACACAGGTCTTCCCTAACTACCCTCTGTAAAAGAAACCCCCCTTCATTTCATTCCCTTTCACATTGCTATGTTTTCTACATCATATAGAATCACTTCTATCATAATGTATTATGCACTCTCACACACTCTGTGTACATAATTGTACATAATCTATACAGAACTGTAATATTCAATATGACTAGGCACTATAGAACACACATATAATTGTAATTATTGTAACATACTACATGTTATATATAAAAATATATTGACTTATTATTTATCTTTCGCCAATAAAATATAAGCTCCTTGCAAACAGACCATTGTCTTTTTTGTTCTCTTCTAAATTTTAGAATTAACTTGGCACCTTGACAGCATTGAATAAGTGATATTCATGAAATACTATGTATTATATATCTGGGACTTTACCATATACTTGGAAGATATGATAAAAAATAAAGCCCCCATTCAAATTATGCTTTGTAAATAATAATGATAAGATAATAACATTATGCACATGTACACATACATATAGAGGTATACACAGGAGCTTCTATGCTCCTGAAACTAATCTACATACTAACACGTATTAACTCATTTAATTTCCACTTCATTCTATAAAATGTGTACTATCACTGTCCCTATTTTACAGATGATTAATGTGAGGAGGGGAGGGGTTTAGTGTTTGCCCAAGATCCCACAGCTAACAAATACCAGAGTCAAATTGCAGCCAGCTGCTGATACAGAGTTCAATTCTTTTATCAGTGCCTTATGTATCCCCCCAATTAATTTATGGTCTAATTGGAGAAACAAAAGCAACATTCTTAAAACAGAAATAATTATCTGCTATGGTGTAAAGCTTAATCACAATTATGATAAAAACTTGGATAACCAGACTGTTCATCAAAACTAGGATGTCCAGAGAAATTTCTTGAAGGCAGAGCTTGGTTTGTTATCCTGAAGAACCAGTCACAAGAGGCCACCACCCTAACTGGAAGCAGCAGCACATACTAGTGCAGCAAAAGGATCTCGGGAAGAGCAGGAAAGAGTGTTGCTTATCAGTGACAGCCTAATGCATTTTCCTTACACTTAGCTTTAAAGGAATCACAGTCTGATGAAAACTTGAAGGAATGATCTAAGCAGAAGAGGGATAAGATGAAAATCTTAAACCTGATTATTAATGTTACTCCAAAAAGAGCATCTCCTAGGTGAGAAAGACCCTGCTGGGTATCCTAGGGAATTGAAGCTATGTGAAGCATGAGTACATCCTAGTGAAGGAGATAACTCCTGAATGCACAGACCTACAGCAGAAGGTAGATGTGTCTGGCATTCTTTGGTTATTCCACAAATTTTTGAATGTCTGAGAAAGGCGAGATTCTTTTCTGCTGAGGTGGTTGGGAATGACATTTTCTATTAGTGCTGGACTTGAGCCTTTTGGGGCAGGTGGATTTCTTATGCACTGACTGGAGTGGAGTTGGATTCTAGGTGTAAAAATAGTGACCAATGCACATGTGCTACTTTAGAGGTGGGGAAACAGGCTCTTTTTAAAGAAGGATGAGTAGATTGAGTTTGAAAAAAACAAGTGTTTTCTCAAATTGTGGGTGTTCCGGGAAACACTGAACTTCCAAGATGGTAAGTACCCCATGCCCCCTACACACACACAGAGTATTTTTAGTGCGTATGTGTATGCATGCAAAGGCATGTGTAGATAAGTGTGTTCACACATGGGCATGTATGTATCCATGTCTGTTGAGGAAACTAAATCAGAAAATAAATAGTGTAGATATGGTTACAATGGTTAAGTTGAGGACAGATTGTAAAAGTTCTTGGAAAAACTGTGAACAGAGGTGACATGAAAAAAAAGCAGCCCCCCCCCCAAATCCACCTGCATAAGACATGAAAGAATAAGCTGCTGTTTAAATCACCAGATGAGAGAAGCAACGACAGTTTGTTTTCATAAGTCAGTCTTACCAAAAGGGTGATGCAAAGTAGTTTTATTACTTTGCAAACGTACTTTAAAACCCCATCCCTGCTAGTTTTTCCCTTTTAAAATAAATGCACTGCATGGTCTAGAACAGCATTTTAAATTCCCATTGCCTGGACTACTGAGACTCTGGGAATGCAGATTTTTTTTCTGAGGTTGGAGGCAGGAAGTGATGCCCTCTAGAGACAGTGGGAGGAAGAAGAAGTATCACTGGTTTCTGCTCTGGTGATGCACGCCTCCATCTCCCAGTAGTTCCAATGATGTGCAGCACCAGGACCCAAACCTAAGAGAACATCTTGTTCTTTTGACTTCTCATTCTCAGCTGGTTCTCAAGATTATCTCATTTTCTTCTCCCAGAGCCATTAATGCTATCATCCTGAATTCCGGTTAAAGGGCATCTCTTGCATGGCTTGGCATGGTTCCCAGATATGTATTTCATCCAAAATATAGAGACCAAATTACCAATAAAGAAATTATGAGTGACTGCCGCTGCTCTGTCTCTGTCATCCTCCTCCACAGTTGAATACTCTTCATTGTTAGGGACTCGTTTTTTCTTGCAATTCAGCTTAAATTTTCCCTCACTTGGCTTCCTCCCATCACTCCTAATTATAGACTAATAAAGCCTTTGGATTACTGTGAGCAATTTTTACCCTCCCTTCTCCCACCTCAGCTTTCCTCCAGAGGTTTCCTGGGCCCAGCACTAGATTGTGCAAAATAGTGACCAAATCCTACAAGTTTATCCCTCAAAATTAAGGTCTGGGGTGTGAAGCTTTATGCTACAAGGTCATCCTCTATTTTCTGATTGTGTTTTTTCAGAGAGGGGGTCACTACGAATTAGACCCAGGGGTGCTCTACCACTGAGGTACATCCCCAGTCCCTTTTATCTTTTTATTTTGAGATAGAGCCTCACTGAGTCACTGAGGCTGGCCTTGAACTTTCCATCCTCCTGCCTCAGCCTCCCAAGTCACTGAGTTAACAGGCATGGGCCACTGCATCGGGCACCCTTTATTTTCAATCATTTTCCCTATACCTAGCTTTAAAAAAGTATCCATTATAAAGGTGTCTGAGCCAAAGTCTTCCTGGAACAAAGTGAACAGCATAGAACTGGAATTGTGGAAGGTGCTTGCAGGCCAAATTTCAATGAAGGAGAACACCCTTCTGGATTGGTAAGCACAGCCAGGAAGCTCCAGCCAGCTTGTCTGCCTGCACCTACTAGAAGATTGTGATTTTTCTAGCCCCGGAAAGTGCAGCATGGTTCACACTGTGTTCTCAAGCTAGCCCCTAACTAGTCTAATACACAACCTTAGTGACTTTTCTTCTTCTTCAAGATCAAACTACTCCAATGGAATAAAACATCAATGGAAAACTTAGGAGTGATTACAAAAATCGTGTGTGATCCAGGGCAAGTTACTGGGTCATTATGTATTTTGAAATTTCAAGGAAATATTTTGTAAAGCCTCATCAAAGTGCAATGTGTTAAAGGATATGATTACCACAAAGCTAAGTGCTTTTAATACCTACAGGAGCAGAAGTTCAAAAACAGGAGAGGTAAGGACTAGGATATAAAAGAGGGCTTCTTTAAAGGAGAAATGATTTAGGTCTGACCTCCAATGAGAAGTAGGATTTAGTAACTGGAGACCCTGAGATAGGGCATTCCAAGCAGGTGAGTGCTATAAACAAAGTTTAGACTTTTTAAAGAATAAGGCCTTAATTAGCAATGCCCTTTTCCCCTTGTCTCGTGTGTACAACCTCAATTATTAACATGTGAAATCCAACATAAAACCTTACAAGGTTTTATGGATCACTCCAAATAATTTGGGTCTAATAGTCTGCTATTACCTTGCCTATTTAAACTTTGGTATTAAAAGTATCTAATCCCAACCTCTCAGCCTTGCCTCTGCCACTGCCATTATCTGCCACTCTACCCTACTTATTCCACACATCCACAAATCATAAAGACCTGCTCAAATTGCACTTCATAGAATGGATAACTAGAGATAAATAAAGTTGGTTTTATTAATGACCCCAGATGGAGGTCAATGACATAGGCTTTCCAGTGCCATGAGAATCAATCAAGATGGCCTGACTCTGGGAACATTCTGACTGTCTTGCAGGCACCTCCAATGACAGGGGAGGTGAGGCAAAAGCCCTCCCATTGGTTACCTCTGGCCTGGAAATCAAACATGATTTATCTACATTAGTGGGCTTCATCTTTGTCTTATTATCCCAGCCACAGCTTGCGACCCAGGCCGACTCTCCTGCCTTTTAATAAACAGATTTAATAGGACTGATAGTTTGGCAATTTGTAGAGTAAATTAGATTTAATTTGGCCTGAATGCCACTGATTCTCATATTGTTCAAAACAATCTTATCCAGGGATGCATGTCATCCCAACATATTCTTTTCTGGAACAGCAGAAAATAGACAACACACAGACTTAAATAAGTGGGGTGTTCTCCAGCAAGGCTGTGACTCTCTCCCTTGCTTCTTGTGACTTAATTCACTTAGAAAGACCTCCCAGTGGGAGTATAGTGACTATAAGGATAACAAAGCCTGCAATGATTCCTTTGTGTCCCTACTATTACATGTCTTTTCAGAATGAGGACCTGAACAGAGTGTTCTTTTTGCCTACAAAACAACAGTATTGTAGGGAGTTGATATGAAAATCATTATAAAATGTAATTTAAAGGCCCAAACCTTCTTAAAGGATCCACAGAATACAATTTTTTTCTGTTGCTCCATGAGCAGAAGCTGATATGTGCTAGAAATCAGTGAAAAACTTAGAACTGTGTGACTGATCCTCTACCCCTAAACTAAATAACCCTAGACTTCCATCTCAAATTCTAGTCTTTCCTTTGTCTCGTTTCTTACAAGCAGCTGTCATTCTTTAACATTGGTGAGAGACCTTCACAGTTATACCTTTCTCTTACCTCTGGAGTGCTCATTAGTTCTAATCAACAAAATATTCTGGCTCTGGGAGCTATGAACTTTTTAAGCCTCTTGGGCCTGTCAATGTCATTAGAAGTATAAGCCTCCATGAGTGTTTTTTTCTGCCATCATGATTGGCAGTATTCCAGTGGTGTCTGCTTCGTCAACCTGGACCTTGAAACAGAGCCCCTGGCCACCTAAACAGACAGCAGAGAGAAAGAAATGTTGCATTATGCAACCAAAAGTTTAAGACTATTTGTATGGTATAACCTAGCCTGTCCTGGGAGATTTGCTTCCCTAGTTTTTAATTTCAACATTCTGATAAAACACAAATCTGGACATAATATCATAAACCTTTAGATTGTTTTTTTTAATTGTACATAAAACCGTTGCAAGTAACCTTTCAGTGGATAAAATGCATAAAAAATGCACCAAATTTATGGCCTCTGTTGTTGATGTTTAGATTAAAAAAAAAAAAAAACTATGGTATTATTCAGGGAAATTCCACACAAAGAGGGTTTTTTCCAGCACAAACAATGAACTATCCTTCCGGATGGAAGCAGGCCAATGTAATCAAACTGTCTCCAGGTAGCTGGCTGGTCACCCTGGAGGATGGTGCCATGTCATTGTTGGTCTCTGCTGCCGGCAGATTGGGTACTCAGCAGTGACTCTAGCCAGGTCACCCTTGTGAGTAGGAGTACATGTTGCTGAGCCTATGTATACTGTCCATCCCTGCCACCATGGCCACTTTGTTGATGAACATATTAGGCAATGACAGGAGTGGCTGGAGAAAGAGGTTGAATGGTAGCCTCAGAATGGGTGTTTCTAACTATGTGATTTTAAAATCTTACCCTGCTAGAATCCACCTCCAGCCATCATTCACAAGGAGCACAAATATTTCACACTGAGTACACATTCAAATAAAAATGCCTCTTCCCCAGATCTTCTTGTCACCAACATTCCATTCATGCTCTTTCCAAGTTCCTGAATATCAGCTAAGACATTCATAATGTATGAGTTGGTATAGATATGTAACTCTTGACATCTCTCCTGGGAATAATTTAATGATGTACCACTGGGAAGATTTTCTTCATTATAATCTTTCAGGGCCACCTGGAATAGGGCTACAGTGTACTCCCACTGTAGTGGGTGCTGCATTTACCATGCAGAGCATCTGCAAATCAAAGGGCCATGATTTTCTTCTTCAGTTCACTTGTCATAGACAGTTCCCTATGAGGTCATAGGTTGAGAGAAAAGAGTGTAGCAGGAGTATGGACTAGGGGCCATGGGCATCTGAGATACCTCCTAAGGCTCATGTCTTCAAAACCTGTTCTAGTCCAATGGCATAAACATCACTTGTAATTGATAATTGTAGATACTGTGCACGCGCATGGCTTAGAATATCAGAAACCCCAATTTATGATGGGAAATTCAGGTCGTATGGTTAGCTTGGTATCCCAGGGTTAAACATTCAGTCTCTACTAAGACCCACTAGCAACTCAAAATCTGTCTCTCAACAGGAAAGAAGACACATGGAGAGAGAATATAATTCTAACCCCCAATCCTAACAACTTCACTCTGGTATTCACACACATCTTCATTTTCCATAGACACATAACGCATCATTGCAGATCCATCTTTTATTCTGAGCCTCACCTCCAAACTCAAGAGTTTTTTTGTTTGTTTGTTTTTGTTTTTTTGTTTTTTTGGCCCTAAGTAGATGATCAGAGGAGTGCAAACAGAGGCGCTAAATGTTGTCTCCAAATTCCAAAGAGTGCCATAACCATTGTGCTTCTTTCTTGTGATCAGATGCACCAACTTGTCCTTTATCTTGAAAGGAATATTTTGACATAGTCTAGGGTACTGGGCACTTCAAAATTTCATCAAGGCAGCAGGCCCTTGAATTTTTATAGGATTTATTTTCTACCCTCTCGCAAACAAGTATTTTAGTAACATATAGAGAGAAGGGTTACTTCCCAATTGCTGGCTCTGACTAACATAATACCATACACATAATGGACAAGAGTGATGTTCTATGGGGAAAAAAAGGGCAATAACAGTCCCTGTGAGCTAGACTCTAACATAGGGATAGGGAGCAAGAAGAATCTGGAATGCACAAGCATGAGCTGCATTCTGAGGACAGACTGAAGGTCATGTGAGTCCTTATTGCCTCTGACCTTCAAGATGTCCTGCAGAGACCAGGGTCATTTATCCCAGAACTAAGCACCCACATCCAGTCCCAGACTTAGGGCAACTGCACCTTGTCTCACAACAAGATGGGTTCACAGAAGGTGACAATGTGTGAGAAATACAAAATGACTGCTACTTCCCTTTGTCCTTCCAAATCTCCCATAAGAATCTCTTTTGTGGACTACCTAAGAAAACACATACAGGATATGGAATTCAGTCTAGCTGAGCTAACACATTATAATCCCACCATAGCCTATAATGAGATATTCTGGATATATTCTTCCTTTCCACATGAGTTCAGCAAAAAGTCATACACCATGCAAGGCAGATACAAGCTTTCTAACGAAGGCACTGTCATTTCATGATGTACATGTGGCCTCCTTTACAGTCTAAGGACACAAATTCCATGTCATACTTTGGGCTGAAACCTCATTGTTTGGGCCACATGTTAGCAAACTAAGTTTCCACCACCCATCTAGGATTATGTATCCTTACCCTGTCAGCAAAGGGCTATGAGGAGGTGAATGGTCCCTAGAGTTCTGGATCTGCTGAGCACTGCATGAGAACAACATCCCAGTAGAAATTATACCAGGAATAAATTATTTATATGTGATTCTGGCCAGGTGTCTTCAGTTACCAAGCAAGAAGAGGATCTTGGATTGCTACAGTAGACGATTGTTTTTTAATTTATTAGCACTCAGCACAGAATCTCTCCAGATTGAAGAATTATAAAATATGATGTACGGTGGGTTCTAAGATGGGATAGTCTTCATCAGTATCAATATCAATCAACTCTATGAGGAGCTGACCTTGAAAGTTGAATTGAATGGCTTAGAGATCCTCTGAGAAAGAAAATAAGAGATTGCAAATGAGAGAAGCTGGCATCTGGAATCTTCTAAGGGTGTGACTCACAAAGAGAATGAGCTAGTCTCCTCCAGCTCTGCCATTGACCTTCTCTTGAAGGAAAACCCTGTCCCCCTCCAGGCCTCCTTCCATGATAGCATGTCCCTTCCACTCTCTGCCCAGTGGCATCATCAGAGACTGAGGGAGTGAGGAGTTACTTGGGGGAGGACAACGGGAAAACACAAAACCTATGAAGCAGCCCAAGTGCTCTGAGGCTACCCTGACTCCCTCAGTGCTCTTGCCCAGCCTGATGGCCCTGGCTCAACCAGAGATCTCCAAGCTCTTCACTCCATCCTCTCTTCACTAAGGAGAGAAAAAAAATGACAATAAAATAATAAATACGACCCATAAAGCCAAGACAATACTTTTAATATTTTTAAAGTTTAGAATAAAATTCAATATTCTTATTTATAATTACATGGAGTTCAGCTATCTGGAAGACTTAACTCTGCAGAATTCCTCAGCTCTTGGACTTCCTATATGTGGATTATTGCAGTGACTAAAGCAGAACAACCTTCCTTTGTCATCCCTTCTACATGACTCACTGTTTTAATTGCAAATATCAATTGCTATCTTGTGCACAGAGCCAGAGATCTCTGCAGGGGCTGAGGCAAGTCGTCTACTGTCAGGACTGGAGGAGACCCTGGGTTCAAACAGTATGTCCCATAGTTGTCCAGATGAGGTGCTGCGGCCACACAGGAGAGGAAGTTCACCTAAGGCTGTCAAGGTAGGTCTGTGGCTCCGGAGTCAGGTTGGTATCTGAGTGCTCTGAAAGTCACCTGGGACCCAGTTGATGACATTCCTCAGCTCTTCCTGAATCTCCAGATACTCTGATCATCCAAGTTTCCCAATGCATTGTATTTCTATTTCCCTTTCTCAGGAGTGTTAAGAGAAATGAATGACTCCACCTCAGGAAAAGGCTCCAGGTAGTCTTAAATGCCCTATGTCTACAAAAGGAGGTGGAAGACCTCCTGCTTCTAAGGAGCCTGACCTTCTGCTTTGCAACTACATTACACAATTAGGGTCTTTTTCTATTTTTCAAATGATGGTCTGTTGAAGAGAATCCCTGGTGATGTTTTGCTGAATCTGAGCCCTTAGTTCTAGGGACCCCTTCGTCCAAAGGGGAGGTGGGAGAAAACAAAAATTCCTCCCTCCTTCTCAT
This sequence comes from Spermophilus citellus, assembly GCF_964194105.1. Lineage (NCBI taxonomy): Eukaryota > Metazoa > Chordata > Mammalia > Rodentia > Sciuridae > Spermophilus > Spermophilus citellus. Next base: position 96,094,748 of record NC_138198.1, on the reverse strand, counting down.
CCTTTTCTCTCTTCTTGCTTCCTATGTATATCTTTACAGAGAATGAAGATATGAAACGACCTTCCCAGGAGGAGTTTGCAGACTCTGATCCATGCTACGCTACACGGAGTAGCATGTGACCCCCTGATAGATTACTAAAAAGCAGTAGTCCAGTAGGGGATAGGGAACATCATTAGGTACTGGAATGATGGCAATAGCTCCTGCACTGAAAATATGAGCAAGGAACTAAGAAGAAAGGTGAAACAGGGTGGTATGCAACCCACCAGCCATTGTCACTAAGGTGTACAGGGAGGAATCTCACATCCATCTGCACAGTGACTCTCCATAGCTTGTTATTGCTAGGATCTCCAGTTTATACATAAGAGAGCTGAGGCCCAGTGACCACGGGTATTTGCCAAAGGTCACACGGTGCATACAGAGAAGCAAGGAGGGGCATGAGCTTAGGCAGTTTGACCCCATCTCCCGGCTTGCACTCTGCATAGCACTCCACCCCATGAGGGTGAAACGGAGCACCATGCAGGAGGGCAGAAAGAGAGCAGCAGGGTCACATCTCCATAACTCTCAAGGAAGCAGCCCTGTCCACATTGGCTGCTTGGCTGGAACCTGATCCACTGGCTCTGCTGATGGCTTGGCCCCTTCCTACTGTCAGCATTGGGGAGCAGATGCTCACTTAATCCTTGGGATTAGCTCCAGATCATGGAGAATAATCAGCAGTCAGCCAAGGCGCAATGCAGGTGGCACCTCACATGCACACACTTCCAGACCCAGTCTCCTAAATAAAATGTCAGCACCAGTTCTATCCCTAAATTTTTATCAGAATGCAGAGAAGAAACAGGAAGCAGAGACAAGGCTATGAAATGTTCTAGCCATCATAAATGACAAAGGAGATCAGGAGTCTTGCTGTTTGGAAAACACTTTGAAGTCCACAAGAGAATGACTGAATATGTATGTCCATATCTATATTTGCATATGAGAGATAGAAACCGAAACAGAAAGATGTAAAGGTAATTCCACTATATGCTTAAAGTATAATAATATAATTTTTGATCAATGAAACACATTATATTCATGAACATGGAAAGAAATGCCCATCCCCCTAATGAACCATGTATGCAATTGAGAGAGATCCTGAGACAGATAAAAACTGAGAGCTCCCAATGAGCTCTGTGACCCAGGGTGAGTGACCCCTGCCTCATAACTTCATTCCACATCTCAAAGATAGGTGGAGCAGCATTTACCCTTCCTGTCTTCTTGGCTTGTGGTAAAGGATCTATGTTTAAACACTTTTGAAAGTAGAAAATGCCAAATAAATGAAAGGGATAATTATCAGTAATCACCATCCTCATCATAATTTAATCCTGAGGATGACAGGCATGGTGAGGGAGAAACAGACTCGATCATAACTATCAGGAAGATGCAGCCAAAAAGCATACTTAAGCCATATTTCCCATCTATCACCGTGTCTGTACTTTGTTTTCTGAACAGCACTCATTTGGGAGTGTTGTGGCTTTGTTACTGTAAGGCTATGGCTGGCATAAAACTCACAAATTAAAAAGGCTTTTCCTCCCTATATTTATTGATCTACATCTAATCTGAGAAGATTTGCATGAATGCAAAAAATCCTACATGCCTTATTTTTTGTTTGCCTTCCAGGTAGGGTGCCCAATTCCAACTCATACCTCCCCCAGGACTAACTCCATTTTGGGGGTTACTCTTAGTAACCCAATCCTCTTGATCTGAAAGTTGACCAGGACTAAGCAAATGGGGAAGCCACCGAAATAAGTAAACTTACTTTTTACCTTATTCCTCATCGCTAAGTGCCCACCCTGCCTTAAGTGATGTAGGTAGCTATTTGTTTCTTCCTTCAAGGAATTGGTCTAGGATTCTTGCCGAGGTGAGCTTGGAGAGGTTAGGAGAAAAAGGCACAAAAGAGACTTTGGCATTGTCCACTTCTTGTCTCCATCCCCTTTTTTTTTTACTTTTAATATAAATATTTTAGTTGGTTGGTAGATTTTTATTTTATTTTATTTTTTTATGTGGTGCTGAGAATTGAACCCAGTGCCTCACACATGCCAGGCAAGTGTGCTACCACTGAGCCCCAGTCCCAGCCCCAGCCCTTTCTTTTTTGCTAATTCCTTGGATTTCTTTTTTCAGATGGTTACGAATGTCACCCGATGTTTTAAAAATCTAATGGAATCATTACTTAAAAATGGAGCAAGAATCGTGTGCAGCACTTTTCTCCTTTTATGTTTTCTCTTTTCCTTATTGAATTCTTGGACTCTGCTCAGCTACACTGAGGAGATAAACCAAGACAGGTGGCCAAACCCTCTATCCCAAACTATTATGGTCTAGGTGAGGGAAGAGTGGATGATGACCATGCTCCCGTCTCCTTTTCAAATATTCACCCTCTGCTGCCCTCGTGCCTCCCTCACAGCCCTTGTATAGGGTTAAGCCTTCTTCAAGGCCTCAGGACCCTATTGGGGAAAATCTGTTAAAGGAGGTGCTACTCCTGTCTTGGGGTACTTTCAATTTCTCATTCTTTTTTTTTTAAATTATTTTCCTAGTATTCTACTTAAAATTTGTATTGTTTTTAAAGAAAGAATACAATAAAGTTTATGTTTTAACTTTCCCTTGATGAACATCTTAGTTTCTCATTTCTCTCTCTCTCTCTCTCTCTCTCTCTCTCTCTCTCTCTCTCTCTCAGAGCAAAGCTGATTTCAAAAGATTCTACTAGGGCAATTGGATCTGCTTTCTCACACTATGGGAATTCCTTTTAAAGTAATGCTTTCACATCTCATAAACCTTCTTTGACCATTACATAATGCTTCTTGCTTTAATTATGCATCATTAATATTAATATTTCCAAGACTAGATTTCCTTTCTTTGTGTTTTCCTGTTTTATCTTTATCCATAGGTATTTTATTTCTAGCTTTCCTTTCCTTACCATCCTGCTTAGGTGATTCTGTCCCTTAGATTTACTATCCATACAATAGGAAAGTCATCAATTTTAAAATTGGGTGTTAAGGCATTTATTATTATTGGAGTAACATATCTTGACCTACTTAAATCTAGTAAGCGATCAACGATTTTAGTATTCTTATTACTGCTTTTGCTTTGTTGCTAATTCTATAGATGTAATCTATCTGCTATGTGTACTTTGGTTCTTTGCAAATAAAAATTATGGTTTGTACTTCTGAGAGTTAACCAAGTATACATTTAACTTTCTCTTCTAAGCCTCAAAATTGAGACAAAATCAATGCATTTTGAACTAATTCCCACTATCCTCACAGTATCTCTCCTTTTTTTTTTTTTTCAAGAATTATTTCCTGGCTTTTGCACCTTGAGCTTCTGTGCATTCTTATTTCTACTATTCTGTCATTTCAGTTAGCTCCTCAGCTCCTCATGTCCCCTGCACCTGTTGTGTGGATGCCAGATTCCTTGGTGCCTATAACAGCCCACATTTACCATCGTCAGAACAGCAGCAAACTGAAAGCATTTGTGTTCAATGAGAGAAGACAGGAGTTATGTTGAGAGAGTCATGGGTGAGAGGTAGGTGGAGAAATAGCTTCTGCCCATACTCTGACCCCAGAGCAGGTCCTGGTCACCTCTGGATGGAGAAGCAAAGGGCAGCAGCAAACACAGCTTCTCAGTAAGGTGTTTTTGAAGATCTTTGTGAAGCTCTGCTTCCAGCTCAGCTGCTATGGGGTTTCTGTGACCCAGAACTGCAATGGGAATATTCAAGCCTATAAATGAGATCTTTTTCAGATTTGCCTTTCTGAAACATGGAGCCCAGGGAAATCCAGACACTGGCCTCTGAGCCCGGTGTCCCCCAGTGGTTGGGATCACAGGCGCGGACATACCCAAGAACATCCCAGCAGGGCAGGTGGACAAGGCAGGAGCCTCATAGTGTGGCAGGGGTGAGAGCTCCACTAGCCCATTAGTCACTCCCCTGCGATTCTCAAAAGTAACCATTGCAGGGTGGTTCAAAGTACTACCATATACTATCAGCAGTTCCTCGTGGGGCAAGTTCTAAATAGATTACACTTTTTTTTATTAAATCATTAGTTGGATGTCTTCTAGGCTATTAGTCTTTTTCATGTTTAAACAATTTTTATAGCTGAGCTATTTCTTTAAGTATTCAAGATACTCTTTGTCATACAATTATAAGCAACACACATGCACACTTGACACCCACAAGTGTCTCCCCTAGGCCTACATGTGGCTCTACAAGCTCTGGCCTTTGCCCTCCTGTCTAGACATTTATTTTTGGGCCACCTGTTTTCTGACTCATGGTTACTGAGTATACTGTGGTCATTATCTCTGTGTCCTCACAGTGGACACTGCTTTTTTTTTCTGGAATGGCTCCCCCACACTTCTTTAATAGCATCTCAGAGTCACTTTCTCTCTGTGACTTTTCTGGCCCATCTCTCACCCCATTCCTGGTGAAATGGATCTCTTCTTTCTCTTGTCCTTCTTCTGTTCTGAGCAGACAACGGTGTCATAGACGTCACCTACCGGGTTCCTCTTCTGGATTATTAGACCTCTGAGAGTAGAAGCCTCTGTTCTTCTTGTTTCTATCTCCAGAACATAAAAGAGGGAGTGGTGGGGCTGGGATTGTGGCTCAGCGTACAGCGCTCACCTAGCATGCTCAGGGCCCAGGGTTCGATCCTCAGCACCACATAAAAATAAATGAATGGAATAAAGGTATTATGTCCAACTACAACTAAAAAAATAAATAAATAAAAGAGGGAGGTGGTGACTCTTTGTTCATGGAATGAATAGAGAAATGAATGAATGATTAAGACACAGTGGCTGAGGAAATGGAAGGTCTGTCTGAACAGTGAGGCCTTCTCTCTATTGGCTGTAGGGAGCCACTGAAAGTTCCTGACAGTTCTAGTGTCCTACTGCTCTGAGAAAAGCATGGCCGAAAGGAAATCCACTGGGCGCCCCTGTGCCCTGACCTCAGCTGAACTCAAGACATGGACACAGCACCCTGCAAAGCAGGCATTTAGGTACCATCCCTTCACCACAGTTTCTGAGAAATTCTACCAGCCAGAGGAACAGAAACAAAGTGAAAATCATAGGCTCATGGACCACAGGGGCCCTTTTCTTCTATAATCATAGAGGTCATGAACTCAGGACTTGTGTCTAACTGAATAGGAAATTCAAAATATAATACTGGAATCAGAAAAAAAATCTAAAAAAAAACCCTTTATTTCCACTTTGTTTTTTCCTATAATTACCACTAACCCACTATTAGGCTTCAAGGACAAAAATAACTCTTAAATCCCCATACATAGGTGCCAAACTAGTCTTTTTCACCCTGGAAGCATTTGGAGAAGATGATTCCTTCGGGCCTTGAGGGTCTGTAATTGTCAACATCCTTGAGCCACGCAGGTAGGGGGTCTCCACTGTATGATTATGCCTTGCCTTGGAGCCATATTCTGACACCTCTAGGGCTGTCAGTTCTGGACAGTGTTTGTCCAGGGAGAAGAGAGTGGGAAGGAGAGGAATGCAGGGCAGTCTAAGGAAAGAGATGAGCTGGGAATACACAGAGGAGACCTGTGGTGAACAGTGGCTACAGAGGGACAGGAAAAGAAGGGAGAAGGACAAGTCATCAGGAGGTGTCCGCCTGTTCCCACCTCAAGGTCCTGAAGAACCACTGTGTGATTGCAAACTGTCTAGGACTGCATCTCAACCCCTGCTGTGGAAGAGAACTTGCACGGCAGGAGCTGTTGACAGCTGCACCACTGCCCTTTGACAGGAACCAAACCTCCTCCCTGTACGCTTGCTACACACTGCATTGTTATTTTCTCTTTCCCTGAATGCAGTTCTTTCCCACCCAACCAAGATAAATCCTGTTCAGTAGAGATGTGCTAATTGTCTGGTTAAAGGATCACCTTGTATCATAGTTCTTAGGATATGGAGGGCAGCAAGTTGAAGAGGGGTTACATGGGGCAGGCCAGGATAGCACTGGACACATGGGGTCCTCTATTCTGGAATAAGCATTATGACTTGGGTGGTGGCAGATGCATCCTCTGTATCTTTGATGCTCTAGTTTCTCCTGCAATAGACTCAGCAGTCCCTTTACCAGAAGAGCAAAGTGGCAGTGAACACATGGACTCAGAACTCTCTGCTCTGGCCATGGAAGCAGAACTTGGGTCCTCTGTGAGATATGGCTGCTAAGAAGGTCAGAAAAGAAAACTTCACCAGCCAGCTTTCTATTTGATAGGGGATGCAGAATTCTGAGCATGAGGCAGTGAAGGAAGGAGGTAGAGCCTCTGCCCCTGAGGAGCCCAGACTTTGCAGCTGGAGAAAGTGAGAAGACAGGAAAGCAAGATTGCCTCTTGGGAGCCTGATAGAGGTCTTCCGCTTAGACCAGGGGTTTCTGTTAGAGAGCCCTGAGGACTTGCAGACTCTGGCCTGCACTGCCCCTGTCTCATTTTGCATGCTTGCTGCAAAGGAACCGCCAGAGGCAAGACCTGGGGAGTGGTGGCCACTTGCCAAGGCACCTTAAAATAACCAAACCCAGTGGGCAGGCTTTGGACAGCAGCATAATAACTGTGGCCAGTAGGATGTCTCCCTTTCATTAATGCACAGTGAGGAGATAGGAAGACAGCACGTGGGTACAGCTTTTTTTTTTTTTTTAATCTAGAGAACACTGTTCTTTAAGGCCCAATGTGCAGAAGACTCTAACTGCTTCCTTCAAGGTTTGGAGTTTGATTCTGATACTGCACTTTAATCAGAATGGCATCTCCTTGTTCTGCTCTCCATATAGTCTCCCAGGTCCTCTGGAGGTGAGTGTACAACCAAAGCAGGAGTCCCAGGAACTAAAAGCCAGGTCAGGTTGGTTTTATTTTCCAGGAGTGAATTCAATCTGATACTGAGCAGAGTGCAAGAAGGAAAGGAAATGCAGTGGAATTCCAGGTCACTGCCAGGAGTAAGAAGGACGTGGGAGTGACTCCATGTAGTTGAACTTGTACACATCCTTCCATACCAACCTGTCAGGGAAATATCAGAAAGAAAGACTGATGCATGCTGTGCAGTGAGGACTGACTGCACAGTGAACCATGAGACTCTTCCTACCTGAAGGACTCAGGGGGCATTTCCATAAGGGGACGGAAATTGATTGAGTAGAGATTCTCCAAGACATGAAGAGAAAACATACAAATGCATGAAAGAGGCTTCAGTGCTCCAGCAAATCAAAAAATCTGATGAAGAGCCAACATGTAATGATGGTGATGATGGTAGAGAATGTGGCTAAGGAGTGGCCCTGGTAACACAGGAAGATTTGACCCTACACCTCTGTTGGAAGAGAGAAGAGTTTATGGGTGTGGGCAAAGTTAGCATGGGGATTTTAAAGGGACACAAACAGATTAAGTCAACAAGCAAGTCTTAAGCATCCACCACATGCTAGATACAGCACAGAATGTGGCACCATGGAGACAAATAAGGTTCAATTCTAACCCTGAGAAACTCACTCTCTATTGAGGAGCGTATGTAGAGAATCAGCATAATGTGGTACAGGCATATGGTAACTAGGAAATTTCAAGGCCCTCACTCAATTTATACTCATTTTTAAATTCTTTATCTTAAATTGGATCCTCCAATCAAATAAGCTTCATATTCCACCAAATCTATCAGTATAATCACAAAGAATGGGCACTTAACCCTGACTGAGCTTGAGAAAGTGCTAGACAATGATGCTGGTACACTGAGTCATCATCTGACTTAACAAAGCCACACTAGATTGTTAATTTAAAAAAAAGCTCAGAGTGAGGTTGGGGGTATTACTCAGTGGTAGAGTGCCTACTGAAGCACAAGGTCCTGGGTTAAATTCTAGCACTGATAAAAATAAAAAGTCCGGATAATGATGGCATGGAAGGAAGTGAAAACAGAAGCTTTTAAGGTCAAGAGTAGAGGCAAGAAACCATAGTGCCCACCATCAATGATTCTCCAAATGGGAATCTAGATGGGCACATCAACATTCTCTAAGAATTTGATAGAATGTTACTTCTCATGCCACTCCTCAGTCTTACTGAATTGGAAACTCTGGGAGTAGACTGTGGAATCTGACTAAATAAGACCTCTGTGTGAATCTGATGAAGTGAATCCATGGCCTTAGCCCAGAGGCTAGGGAATAAGGACCTTTCCTTAAGAACCTCCACTAAGCTGTAGTCCAGACCAGGAGAGAAAGGAAGAAATCAGTCACCAAGGAAAATTCATATCACATGGACAAGAAGGGAGGGAGGAATCCACACTCAGGATGGTGGTAGATTTTGCAGGGGGGAGAATTCATTAGTATATTCTGTCAAGACCAAACTTTTCACTGTTTGATCACACCTCATTTGCATTTTTAATAGCCCCCATTAGACAGCCTCTGAGCTAATTAGGCAGGCGTCTATAATAGAAGACTTCTGTTTCCTGTTTTCAGAATTCAGAAACTAATGGCTGAAGCACTGCTAAAACAATTAAGTAAAAAGAAAAATACTATGTAAGATTGGCAAAAGCACAGCTGCCATAAATCATTACAAATGACTCGCAGCTCAAGATGTTTAATTAGGGAAGAAAAGTAACCTATCACATGTTGGGGTAGTGGGGAAAGCAGAGGGAGTGGGACCCTGGAGCTGAGAGTCTCTTTGCCCTCTGCCAAGTGGAGGTGGGGGTTTGAGAGTCAAGGGACGCTGGTACTGATAACATATTCCCAGGCCCCACAGGTGTTCAGGAGCATCATTTATTACATCTAAGTCTAATAGTAAGTGAAATCAGCAGCAAGGCAATCGAATGAGGACCAAAGGTTTAGATGTATTGGAAATAAAATGTGGGTTAACCACCAGGGGAAGAACCCTAGCAAACTGTGATCCTAGCTGAGGGCAAATGAAACGTGGAGTAGATAGGGAGTAAAATGAGGATGCTATAAATATTGAATACAGATTCATGCTCATGTTCAAATGAAAAACAAAATGGTAAATATTGTTTTTAATGTGCAGATTTATATTTGTTAATCAATTCCTTATTCTCTTTTCCCTACATCTTTCTGTATAGTGTTGGTGATGTTTAGCCTTAGGATTTAAGCTTCAAGCTACAGAATATGCTAGACAGAAGTGTCACTGACATAGTTTCACATTACCCAAGTGCGTATATATATATATATATATATATATATATATATATATATAGAGAGAGAGAGAGAGAGAGAGAGAGAGAGAGAGAGAGAGAGAGAGAGAGATATGATTTTGTGCCTGTGCTTTTTTTTTTTTGGAAAGGGCAGGCAAATCTTGGTCAGTAGGAAGATTAGTTGCAATCTTTTAGATGGAAGAAAGATATTTTCATTATTGTTATGTGAAAATTTAACAGAAGGCCAGAGGCGTGTCTGTATGGATGCTGAGATGTCAAAGAGGTGACTTTGTGCCACTGAGTATCTCTTGTCCTCAGCTCCATATTTACCCCCATACATTCCCCTCTTCACTGTGATGACAGAAAGCCTATAACTACCTTTTTAACTTCACTCCCCTCTGTTTGCAATACCTAGAATGGTTTGTGTTTTTCCCAGCACCAGCACGACATTGAATGATACATAGGACTTGATTAATTAGAATGTAATCTGAATGTAGATCTATTTTATTTGCTAGTGTCACTGTAAATAGGCTCACCGACATTCTAAATCCTGTTAATTTGTATTGTTTAATTGTGAACTTCTGTAATTTATATTGATTAACTTGCAAGTTTAGTATAATTTTGGGACACATTGTACACAATCATTACAGAAGGATTAATTTGAGTACTGCAGAATTAACTCCAACTTGTACTTATTCTTTCATGCATTATATTAAGTATTTATAGACCACAAGACACATATTCAGCACTGTGCTAGGCACTGTGGAATAAAATAAGGAAGGATAACACTTTTCAAAATCTCAATACAAAGATATATTATAGTAACCACTGAATGAAGATAAGAAAAACAAATAAGTAGAACAAATTTGGGGAGTTATGTGTTTATAGGAAAGATAACAGTGTGTTAGAGGACAGTACAAATTGAGCTGAATCATGCAGGAGAGTCTAGACATTAGAAAGATGGAGAAAAGAAGTTAGTCTAGACAAAGTTAATATTTCAAAACTTATTCTCAGTTTTACTCACTTGTTCCTCTATTATTTCATAATATAGAGGTAGAAAAATTTGGCCCTTGGGCCCATGTAGAACTACCAATCTGGTTTATATACCCCATTATCTAAGAAGGGTATTTTATTATTAAGAAAAAATCTTAAAAGCAATATTTCATGATACCTGGAAATCATTCAAGTCTCAGTGTTCATAAATACATTTTATTGGAACACAGCTCTACCATCCATTTACAAGTTGTGTATGGCTGCTTTGGCTCTACAAAGGTGGAATGGACTAATGGCAAAAGATTGTGTGGTCTGCAAAACCTAAAATATTTACTATCTAGTTCTTTACAGAAAAACGTTGTGGACTCCTAACTTCATATATTATTGTATGATTCAATTTCAGCATCTCAGTTCATGCTCAAAATACAGAAGGTTCATTGGGATACTTTGCACTTGACACCTAGTGTGGTTCCTTGCTTGTTACTTCCTTGTTTCTTCCCTTCCATTTCTTTCCCTATTGCAGGGTGATAGATTTCAATGTCTCTTAAATGTGATGGTGCTTAAGTTGAAATAAACTAGAGCAGAGGGAAAAGCTCTGGACTAATAGGCAGAGGCATCAGGGTCTAGTTTTGATGCCATTGTGAAATTTCTGAGATCCTTGAAAAGGCAAAAAGTTACCTTCTTGTCCCCATTTTCTTCATATGTGATTTCCAAGGTACCTTCTGTCTATCATTCTCTGAGTTCATGGGTTATGGTCAACATCAACAGATTAAAGAGCCAACGTCCTCCCACCAAACACATACAGGTGCGTGAGAGCACACACACACACACACACACTCCCTCTTCTCCTTACTCTCTTCTAAACATCTGCCTCAACAACATGGCCCTCTACTCTAAATGCTAAATATTATTAACCAAGAAACTGATTTCTGACATGCATCCAGCATCATAATTTAAGCCTGGAAATCTGATATGTCTCTCTCATGATCCACTTGGTCATCTGAATCAGGGAATGCTGGAAAGAACAAAAAGGAGAAGAAAGAGAAGGAAGGCAGAGAGGAAAGGCAGGGGAGGGGAGGGCTAAGTCAGGAGGAAGAATGGGGAACAGGGGAAAGAGAAGATGGAGATAGGAATCACCATGCCAATAAATTCAGGAGCAATGGCCACCAGAGAAAAATGAAGGTGCATTTTGCCATTGCCAAGAATGAGTTGGCACCACCAGTGCTAACTTCATCTGTTCACACAGACCAAAAAAGCCTGCCTTTCAAGCACAGCTTGGACACTTTGTTTTGGTCAGAGGCAAGGCTCCATGATTACCTGTCTCTCCCGACTTTTTCTAGAACTCTTGAGCCTAGAGGACTTGCAAGGACTGGCAAAATCTGCTTTTTCAGTCCTGGAGCCTAACCGCCATGCAGGAAGGAGGCACAAAGACAAGGGTAGCCCTGGACGATGATAGGCCATCTTGGACATCCCAGCCACATCCAGCTCACGGTGGAAGAACCACCCATTTGACCCCACTTGACATCACGTGGTATCAAAGATCTTCTCAGTTGAGTTTTGCTTGAGTTCCTGACCCACAGGTTTGGGAGAAATGGTTTTAAGCCACAACATCTAAAGATAGCTCCTTGTGTCACCATGGATATCTAAAATTCTTTCCCTCGCTGCTAACTAAAACCTTACAGAACATAAGCAATTTAGATCCTGCTTTGGGAAGAAAAAACAGTGAGAAACTGTCTGTGTTACAGCACAGTGTACCAACTGATATTAATAATGAGTTTAAGCCCTCATGATGGCTTGAATGCTACTTAAGGAAATAGGAACACCTCACTTGTGTGATATATTTCAGACGTAATTCCATTTGAATTTGTTAAAATGGTGAATATTGGTAGAGCAACTTTAAGCAATGTGGAACACTGGTTTATTTGGGAAATTTCATCCCTGAGGAAGTTAGATGAAACATTTATTGTTATACACAGAAATCACTTTTGCCTTTGGATCAAAGAATCTGAAAAGGCAGCTGAATACAGGGCTTCCAGACAGAAGATGACCAAGTTGAGGTAAAAAAGCTGAAGAGTAAAGTTGGAAGTTATAGGAGAGAAACATCCGTCACGGCCTGCAACTGTGGATCATGACCTACCACTGAACAATGTGCTTTTATCATAGAGTACATCAAAGAGGTGGTCTGGATCCTATCCACACCACAACCATTTATTTACTGTATACTGTGGGCAAAATTACTTAACCTCTCCTGAACCCTAGTTAAAGAACAGGGCTGAATCCCACTGATTGTCTTTTCAGATGAACTCTAGAGATTTCTGTATGAGTGAAGAATATCATATTCCCCTTTTGGAATTGTTACTGTTGCGGCAATGTGACTTCCTGAGAGGTTGGGTGGGTCCATACAGGGCTGGTAGAGCTACCCTGGCAATGTTTCCTGGGCCTGTCATAACAAAGTAACACAGACTTAGGGCTAAACAATAGAAATGTATTGTCTTACCATATGGAAGCCAGGCATCTGAGATCACGGCGTCAGCAGGGTTGATTACTTCTGAAGCAGTGAAAGAGAATCTCCCACCTCCTAACTGCTGGTGATCTGCTGGAGATCTTTAGCACTCTGAAGTTTATAGATTCATCACTCTGTTCTCTGCCATTATCACACAGTCTTCCTGTGTGCAAGTCCGTGTCTAATTTCCTTTTTTAGAAGGACACAAGTCATCCTCAATTGAGGCTCACCCCAAGAATTTGGTCACAACTTGATTACTTCTATAAAGACCATATTTCCAAACAAAGTCACATTCAGAAATACTGGAGGTCAAGAATTTAAAATATCTTTATTGGGATGGGGTGGGGGGAATGATCCAAGCCACAACACTTAGATCACTTGGCTGCAGAACTTTAGAGACTGAACAGCTTTGAAAACAGAAAACTTCACAGATATCAATCTTTCAGCCTGACTCATTTTCCTCATTCCACCTTACCCTGTAATTACCAGAGAAAGAATCTCATGAGTTATCCGCACAGCTTTACCAGGTTGGAACCCTGATGTGCCTCACTCTATCTTCTGCCTCAACACCTGCCCCTCACCCTTGTCTCTGACTCACTTCACAAGCATCTCCAAAATTTGACTCTCCTGAGTCTTTGCCAAACCCTGCTCCTCCTCTCCAGTGTTCCTTCCATCAATGAGACTCAGACATTGAATTTAACAAGACTCTTTTTTTAAAAAAAATAAATAAGCTCTTTCCAAAGCAGGAAAAGACACAATATCTGAATGACAAATGTATCTGTCCCTTGTTTAGGAACTTTAGAGAAAGACAGGAACAGAGGGAAAAAAAAAATCTCACAAAGCAGGCAGGAATAGCCACTTAGCGATTCAGGGACTGTCTTGGTGCACATGCCTCCCTCCTAGTTAATTCTTTTACACTAACAACTGCTTTGGGCACCATAAATTATATACCTGCTTTGACTAAAAGGAGTTGCATGATGAGTGGTAGGGCTTATCAAAATCGAGTCAACATTGCGGCGCTGTCAGCATGATAGACAGAAAGGCAAGGTGTAATCCCAATGACTCCCCGGTGAAACATATACAGAGGCTTAGCCTAATCCCTGAAGGAATGACAGGGAAGATCAGGTGAAAAACCAATTAGCCTCTTTCCATATAATCCTAAACTTATGGGTTGGCTATTTTCATTCCTCCTACTCCCTGACTCACCAGGTAGCAGCCAGGAGGTGACAGAAGCCAATGCTTTTTTGGCAGAGCCATCTGGTACTTTTGGTGGAAGAGCTACCTGACTTTTCCTGGACTAAAACTATGTCGTACCAACACACAACCTTAATTTTATTAGAGTAGTGGAAGACTATGCATTTGTCTCCATGTTTTTCTAAATGAAGGAAAGTAGATATGTAAAGAGAAGCAGGATTTCTCTCAAATCATCCATCAGTAACCAGGGTACCTGCTTTGTGTTCACCCCTAGTTAGGTATTGTGGGAGATACAAGGAAAAGAGAAGCCATATTCTATGTCCTCTCAGGATTTAGAGCCTTGTATGGGGAGAAAAATAGATACAACTCTGCTGTAGGAAGAGAAAGTCTTAATATGCTACTGATCACATTTTCATATGTGATGAAATCTTTTCCCTTTTAGCAGGACATGGGATTTTATCCAACTCTGGAGATGCTGTGCTCTGCACACTCATCTCTCTGTACCCTTTGACTTAGCCCCCATTGTAATCAGAGGCAAAAGGAAGCAGAGTTAGAGTAGCATCTGCAGTGGCATTAGGAGCTGAGAGCAGGAATAAAGAAATATAGAGCTTATAGTGCTGAGATTATGTGCCTACAAGATGGAGTTGACTAAAGGGGAACTAGAGAAAGATCATGATCAGTATGAGGGAGTCAGTCAGTAGTTCTGGAAGAAAACGCTTTCTCCACTTAGTGGTGGCAATATTTACAGTGCTCAAATGTACTGCCTTGGCCTTGGTGGTTGCTCTTTTCACCTGAATTCATATAACCTGCCCTGAGAGAGTTAATGAAGCCACTAAAGGTGTTTCATTCTTAGGACATGGATCAGTTACTGAAGGCCCTCAGCAACCAAACCATCCAAGTCAATTTCCAAGAAACGAAGCAAAACACAGCTCAGAGGAAGAACCCATGTTAATTGTTTTGGCTGCTATTCTTCTCGAGTATCTTTGCTCACATATGCCATGTTCACCTCTAATCAACTTCAGTTAAATTTATCTTACAAAGATTTCTAATAATTATAAAAATATTTCTCTAGAAAAAAATATATTTTTCTCTTCTTATTTTTGTCTAAACTACTTCCATTTACTGTATTTAATTCCATGTGCCCAGTTGGATGCTGGGTATCGTGAGGGATAGAAAACTACAATTTTTTCCAACCATTGACTTACTAGAACTCTCACTCTGATTGCTTTCCGAGGTCATTGCAACCAAACCATCAGGCACAGATGCCAGAGAAAGGGTAGGGCTCTTTTCCCAAAGGAAAAAAAAATGCAAAGCTGTCTCCCTGCTACCTGGAACCTCCTGTCATGACTCTATCACAACCCATGACTGGCCTGGTACAGACTATTTCCAGCCCTTGGGATTATGAAGCTGCTATTCTTCCTTTCTCAAGAGTCCCAGTGTCCTTGTTTCCATTCTTAACCTCAATATCCTCCTACCTACTTCCCCTTATCATCCTCAATAACTTCTCCAAATTCCTTTATGTTGCATTTTGGCTGCTGGCAGGGTATGCAACTCCTCCCAATTTAGCAACATCTGAAAATTTAATTAGCAGGTGGTTGTCTCCCTCTTCCACATAATTAATGAAGATGTTAAAATAAAACTGGATTAAGAATTTATTGCACTATAATTTGAAAATCAGTGCCACAGTTACTGGATAAGCTCTAACAAGACAAGAGGGAGCAACTGGAAAGGGGTAATGGTGGTGAAGCCATTATGGGCTCTACTTTGAACTGAAGGCAATATGGAGCAGAAGAGTGAGCTCAGGCTGAGACGTGGGAGCCAGAGGGCTTATTTGGTAATATGTCACTAATTAGCAGAAACTTCCTCATGCTAATCTACCCCCAAGTCCCAATGTGTGGGCTGAGGAACCCCAAGCAATTCTCAGCTCAAAGGACCAAGGGGTCAAGGGAATTCTGATGTGAGACTATAACAAACACCATGATCCGCTAAGAAGAGGAGGAATGAAGAACAGAAGAGGGAAACATGTATTATTTTACAGAATATTTTAATAATTTTAACAAGCATTTCTGGGAGATTAAACAAAACACTATTCAGTCAAATCATACAATACTAGGAAGTACTTGTACTTAAATATTTATTCTTGACCAATGAACACAGCAAACCTTAAACCAAAATAGCCAATAATAAGAAAGGGACTTCCTAACATTTAGAAATAACAGATCATGGGGAAATCTTGTATCTTATCCACTTCTCAGACCACTCCTAATAAATCCCACCAGCTCTGATTTGACCTTCTGCTGGCCCTGGTCTTATTCTACTTCCTACCGTTCCTGATGATGTGGTGCCTTCCTGCTGAACCTC
Organism: Spermophilus citellus; assembly: GCF_964194105.1. Lineage (NCBI taxonomy): Eukaryota > Metazoa > Chordata > Mammalia > Rodentia > Sciuridae > Spermophilus > Spermophilus citellus. The sequence continues at coordinate 96,078,580 of NC_138198.1, read as the reverse complement.
TTGCCTTAACTCTTCTTGACTTTGACTTCCATGACCTCTTGCCTTGCTCCTTCTGCTCCTCCTTCAGTGTGGCTCTTCATGAGGCCACGAGGTCACATGTCCTTCCCACAATAACCCAATAAGTTCCCTCACCTGTCCAACAGTCAGACTACTCTCACCTCTGGTTCTTTGATGTTCTGGGGTTGGCAGTTCTGCTCTACTCTTGCTGGTCATGGCCACCCAGCAGAGACCAAACCTTGGTATAGGATTAAGTGCATTTTATGGTGGACACACACAGCATGGGTTATTAGAGGGGTTAGCAGGTTTTTACAGCAACAATTTAAGCTCCACAGGACCAAATACTAAAGAGAGAGCTACACTTATGGAAACTTTTCAAGCAAGTGAATGTTGAAGAATATAATTCATGAATCAGATTTGATTCAAAGTCCTTTTGTTATGTTTAACACGTGAGTTGGCAAATCACACATGACTTGATTGCTTTGCTGGCACAAGAGTGCAAATCCCAGGTCATGTTTGGTACCAGATACATTAATTTCAATACTTAAGCCTTGAGAGTTTTTTACTTCAATGCATTGGAAAAGAAACCTGTTTTATTTAAAAAAAAAAAAAAGAAAGAAAAGACAAAGTAGTGATTCACGCAAGGGAATACCTTGAAACGGGTATAATTTATAAAACAAAATAACCTTAATATGACAGCAGTCAATTTAGCCTGATATAAAAGAGGGTCTGTGTTTTCTTTCATTTATATTTTTATGATACGTAATGTCTTTATAATTTCACCACTCCACATCAAAGCCGCCAACCGCTGAGCGCCTAAATAAGTAGCATGTGAAGAAAATGAATGAATTGCTAAATGTCCCATTATGTCCATAGAGAATATCCTTCTATTTGGAGTCAGGAATCTTAAATTGAGACGACAAATCAATGGTTTTCACTCCAATGGAGGGAGAGTTTTGGCAACTTTATTATGTTCAGCATTCAAATTGGAATAAGGGAAAAATACAGAGAGAAATGAAGTTTTAAAAAATAATAAGTGTTGTTGGTGTCTGGGTTCTGGCTCTGAATGTCAGTTCCTCTGTGAGAGAGAGTGATGGGGACAGTAGGGGGCATAGCACATGCATAAAAGCTCCAGGGAGATGGAGCAAAGGGCCTGTCACTGGTGTGATTTCTCTAGCACAAAGAAGCTATTTGGAGAATCTTAACAAGTTCCAACATGTTTTGCCCAACACATTAGGGCTGACATCAAAAATTGAAAAGCAAAGAATGTATCGAGCTGGTTAAAGGAAATCACAATAATCAGCAGCTCTTAGGGCACTTAACCACAGACACCCCAGGGAACCCAAGGCAAGGGATAAAAATAGTGGGGGGGGGGGGTTGTAACTGAACAACCATCCAGGAGATTAGAGATCTTAAAAATATACCCAAAGTATGTCAAAGGATAACAGGACCAACCCTTTAGCAAAGATAATATAATGATTGTAACAAATGCCATAAAGGCTCAGTTTTATAGGCCCTAATCATCTCCCTAAGGCTTTGATATTAAAATTTCTATTGTTTAATATTCCACATCTCATCTTTCTCATCCCTTTCTCTCTGACCATCTGCAAATTCACATATGAACTCCACTCAGCATGGCATCTTGTGCCACAGTTGATGGCAGAGGAAAATGGGCTCACTGATTTGCTGTAGTGGCTTCCAGATCAGGAAGCTGGCATTTTCTGGGTGAGACATATCATTTGCTGGCCAAGAATTTAGCAGATCAAGAGTGCATGACAAAAATAGGTCAGAGGCATTTAACTTGGAGAGTTGAATAGCACTGCAAACTGAACAGTAAGTAATCAAGTAAATTATTTTATTCCCTGAATGAAGCTGACCTGAACATGGATGGTTATTTGAGACTACTTGTATTATATATCTTAATGTGCTGTCAAAGCATAGTGGGAAGAAGAGGCTTGACCTCCTACACCTTTTAAGGTCTATTTTTTAAAAGAAAAAGTCAGATTTTTTAAAAAAAAAGGCTAGGAAATTTTAAGGTTCTCCTTCCATGCCAAATGCAGAGCATTTTACCTGGAAAATATTCTCTGTATAGAACCAATATGTTATTACATTGCAGCACATTATAAGTAACTCAGAATATAAGCTTTAAGGCTTGGAATTATTTTAAGACAAAATAATCAATGACAGGCAACTTCCTCCCTGGCCTGTTTCCTAATTACAGTAACAGATGATTGGATTACATAATTTTAAAATTCCAGTCTCGAATCATATGTTTTTTTAACAATATAAATGTTAATGTCACAACTACCCTATAATTACAGGTCAACAACAACAACCCTTCTGACGACCATTTACTAACTGCTTAAGAGGCACAAGGCAGCTAAGTGATTTATGTTCTTTCTTGCGTTTCATAGTCCTCAAAGTAACAATGTAAAAGGAATTATAAATCCCACTTTTATGGATGAAGACAAACGAGTTTTCCAATTATATAGTTTGTTGGTGGTGGTATTAGAATCTTCCCAAAGAACCTGTATTCTTAATTTAAAAAAAAATTATTGAGCATTTTAATTTTAATTAAGATGGGAAAGGAAGAGAGGCTATAAGAGTTTGAGAAGCAGAGATGTTTTCAATAAGAACTTGCAATATCACTGAAGAGAAAAGTGCCACATGGGAAAGAGAACCATGCGGTGTATTACGTATGTAAGTGCCAGGCTGAATAGATCAGTCAATAAGAGCTACATGACTTAGGGAAGGGAAAATCATTATTAGTTAGATACTAGCAACAAGCCTAGTTGGAAAGGGCTTCATGTCATTGGGCTTGCAGAGGAGATAAGGCAGGGGAGGCTTTGTCTAGGAGGTGGCTGGAGCACACTGGCAAAAGCGAATGCTGAAATTATTGTGGCATGAACATGAGATGTCGAAGGAATAAATTTCCATTTTTCTAGTTTGAGTGAAGCTTACAAAACTTGACATTTTTGCAAAAATAAAGATGTTAATATGTTTCCCTAGTAAAGAGAATAATTCAGAGGCAACAAATTTATGTAACTAATGATTAATTCATTTATTTTCAGAAAATGTGATCAACATTTCTGGACATATGATATTATGTCAGGTCAGTACTTTTAGGTGTATCATTGGTGCATCACATGCTTAAGGACAACTTTCTGGGGGTCCCGGGGACTGAATCCGGGAGCACTTAATCACTGACACACATCCTCAGCCCTTTTTATTTTTATTTTGAGACAAGGTCTCACTAAGCTGGTTGCTTAGGGCCTTGCTAAATTGCTGAGGCTGGCTTTGAACTTGTGATCCTACTGCCTCAGCCTTCTAAGCTACTAGGGTCACAGGCATGTGTCACCATACCCAGCTAGGAAAATTTTTTAAAAATTCAGATTAGGTGATTCTTAACCATAGATCTACTGAGTCAGAATTTCTACAATGAGGCCATGAATTTGCGTCTCAAATTATTGTTAATGGACTTTATCATTATATAGATTTCACATAATGAAATGTATAAATTTTAGGCATTTAGTATGATAAATTCTACTATATACTCTAATATAAAATTTATCCCAGCAAATATATCCATGCATATAAACTTTATCCAACCAAAATACATGACATTTCTATCACTGCAGAATGTTTCATGCTCTCCGTTGTAGTCAATTCCCCACTGCTGCAGGTAACCACTGATCTTCTTTCCAACATCCACAGATTAGTTTTGAGTTTCCGTAGACTTCATATAAATGGGATCATGCGTTTACTTTTTTGTGAATAACTTCTTCTCAACAACATCATGAGGTTCACTCCTATTGTGAGCATCAGCTATTTGTTATTTCTGTTGCTGGATACTCTTCTATTATATTAATATACCATGATTTGTTGATCCATAGTCTTAGTAATACACTGTGGGTGTTTCCAGTTTTGTGAGTAAAGTCATTATAAACATAATTATATAAATCACTTTATGACTTGATTCCTCTTGGATATCTAAATGGGAGTAGGCTTGCTGGGCCATAGGGTATACATGTGCGTTTAACTTTAAAAAACAATAAGACCCATTAGTTTCCTCAAGTGGTTGTACTGTTTTCTAGTCTCACCAGCAATGCATGAAAGTTTAATTGCTCCATATCTTCATGTGATATAGTTAAGCTTTTTAACTTCACCTCTTCAAGGCCAATATTCTTTTACAATAGTGCTACTGTGTCCACAAAGTACAAAGATTTTAAATTTTGACATTATTATTCATTCAAAATACTTTCTGTTTTTTTTTATAATTTCTTTTAGCCCATTGGTAATTTAGGAATGTTGTTTAATTTCCAAATATTTGGATATTTTTAATACATCCATATTCTTAATGATTTAATTTTATTGTGGTCAAAAAACATAAGATTTCAATTTATTGACATATATGAGATATATTTTGAACCCATATATTATCTTTCTCAGTGATGTTCAAAGTACAGTTGAAGATTATGTCTACTCAACAGTTATTGCTTGCAATGTTCTGTTAATGTTAATGAAGTCAAGTTGGTTGATTGTATCATTTAGATTTGATATTCTAAATGATTTTTTTGCTTATCTATTCTATTAACTGCTGCTAATACTTTATCTATTATTGCATTGATATGTATTTTCCATTCTTTTGACCTTTACCCTGTTTACATTTGTCTTTTGTAAACAGAATATATTTTGCTTTTCTATCCAATCCAGCAATTTTTTCCTTTTAATTTGAGTATTTATTCCTTTTTCATTGAAAGCGATTACTTGCATGGTTGAGGTTAAATCTATCACCTCGCCATTTATTTCTTACTTTATTTCTCTGGGGATTTTATATCTATTTTTTTATTTTATAGAGTTTTAATAGTCTATTTTATTGCCACTATTGGATTTTTGGTTATATTGCTTTTTATTACTTTTTCTTTGTTGATCTTGGAATCACCATATGTAGACTTAATTTCTCACAGTGTCCTTAGAATTAATATTTTACCAGTTCACACTTCTCACTTCATACTGCCAAATTCATAATAATCTTATCTCTACATGTAACTTTACCTAACAATTATATCATTGCTCTGAATCATTTGTTCTTTAAAGAAATTAAGAAAAGAAATTTTAAAGTTAATCTTTTTTATAAATTTATGTATTTACCATGTTCAGTGTTTTTCTTCCTCCCTTCTTTTAAAATCAAATATCCACCTTATATAATTTTTCTTCAGTGTGATGAATTTTCTATTTTAGCAATAAATTCAGCATGAAATTTTCCACTTTTTATGTGAAAATATGTTGTTCTTATTATTTATTTATCTTTTGGTACTGGGGATTGAACTCTGGGGCACTTGACCACTGAGCCACATCCCTGGCCCTATTTTGTATTTTTTATTTATTTTTTTTTTAGAAACAGAGTCTTACTGAGTTGCTTAGTACCTCTCTTTTGCTGAGGATGACTGGATGACTTTAAACTTCGGATCCTCCTGCCTCAGCCTCCCAAATCACTGGGATTACAGGCATACAACACCATGCCCAGTTTATGTTATTCTTGTTTTTTAAAGATACTTTTACTTCACAGAGATTCTTGGTTAACAGCTTTTTGTTGTTGTTGTTTTATCTTTCAATATTTTGAAGCTGGTCTTTCCATTGTCTTCTGGCCTGCATTGTTTCTGATGAAAAATCAACCATCTTTCATATTGTTATTCCACTTCTTCCATTTGTTATATATGCATATTACTGATTCAGGATCATAGGATTACAAGGTAATAAATTTCTAAATATTACAACATTATTATTTATGGACACTTAAGTTCAGAGAGCCACTAAACTACAGCAATAAAATAGTCCCTATCTTAGACTATCAGAAAAGAGGAAGGGGATTAAAAGTCTGTGAAAAGAGGGGGGATTGGGAAAGTACTGGGAACAAAACCTACCAAATTTATGCTACATCCATGTACACACATACCACAATGAAATTTGTTTTTATGTAATTATAATGCACTCATTATTACATAAGATAGTAATAATAGTTTTAATAGAAGGTAGATCAGTAAAGTATAACATACAGATCAAGAAGAGGAAGGAAGTGAGGTAATGGTAAAATAAAGGTGAATAAGGTTTCCAAATTATGGTTATGTTGGATGTACAAATATGACATAATGAAATTCATTGTTATATGAAATTATATTCCACCAATTATGAATAAATAAATTGACATAAGTTAGTTCCTATCTTGAAGAAATTCAGAACTTTTAATAGAATCAACATATATATCCAAAAATATAAAGTATTATTACAATATGAAATATTCCATAGTAATAGAGATGATTTGTTATGAAAACTCAGAAAATAAAGAAAACTAAGTGGTAAAAATGAAAAGTATATTGAAAGGTATAGTGTTTAAGTAAAATATTAAAATATGTGTGACACATTCACTCAAAAAGTTAGTTGAACTTTGCCCCAATTTAATTGGTCATCTTTAAACTTTATCATGAGGAAAAATTTTACTGCCTCAAAACTAATCTTGAAACTTCTATCAAAGATAAACTATAGAGGTGAGAGGCCAAGTTAAGGAGATATTTCTGACAGACTTCAAATTTAAGGTCTCTCACATTTCAATCTTTAAATCAGACTATCCCTCCAACCTGCTGACTGCCCCACCCAGCTGGCGCACACGCTCACACACACACACACACACACACCCCTTATGATAACTCTTTACTGAGCAGAAAAGGAGTCCTAGAATATTTTCTGACCCATTAACAAACTGCAATAGCTTCTTTTTTTTTAATGTAACATAACCTGGATGTCAGGTTGCATTAAGATGCTTCGGATTACGATGACATAAATAGTTCAACATAATGAAACATGACACTAAGAAATATGGGCATCGATCTGTGTCACTAATTTAAAGATGTGCTGGGTTTTGCCTTGATCTGTTTTTATGTCCTCAACCAGGAAATGACACATGGATAATGGGTATTGTCTGCTTTGTTGTTCCCAGGACACGCTGCAAAGCAGAGTTTTTCCATTATTGACACATTCTTGATATTGACAAAGGGGTTATCATATTCTCTTTCTCATGGACTCTTGTCAAATGGTCATAACTTACACAAATGAGAATAGAATCACTCTAAAGAAAACCTGCAGGAAAATGGATTCCAACTGTATCTTCTTTACACCTCAGTCTACATTAAAGCTAAAGTTTAATCTGAATAAATTAAGATTTATTTAATAAATTTGCACAAGAAACCATGGACAAGACATTACACTGGGGCTATAGATATACAGATTAGTAAGCCCCGACTTCATAGTCTTGTCCAGTGTTTTTTTTTTTTAATTTTTATTATTCATTGTTCAAAACATTACATAATTCTTGACATATCATATTTCATACATTTGATTCAAGTAGGTTATGAACTCCCATTTTTACCCTGTATACAGATTGCAGAATCATATCGGTTACACTCCACTGTTTTACATATTGCCATACTAGTGTCTGATGTGTTCTGCTGCCTTTCCTATCCTCTACTAACCCCCCTCCCCTCTCCTCCCCTCCCATCTTCTCTCTCTACCCCATCTACTGTAATTCATTTCTCCCCCTTGTTTTTTTTCCCTTTCCCCTCACTTCCTCTTATATGTAATTTTGTATAACAATGCTAAGTGAAGCTAGCCAATCCCTAAAAAACAAATGCCAAATGTCTTCTTTGATATAAGGAGAACTACTAAGAACAGAGCAGGGAGGAAGAGCATGAGAAGAAAATTAACATTAAACAGGGATGAGAGGTGGGAGGGAAAGGGAGAGAGAAGGGAAATTGCATGGAAATGGAAGGAGACCCTCATTGTTATCCAGTGTTTATTAAAATATATTTTCAGAGATTTCATTACATGTATCCTTAAAAGCTCTGTGTTTTGGAAACACATAGTAAGGATTTGAGATCAAAATGGGAGATGGAACTGATTCAGAATTACCTGTCAGCCACCTACACTGGAGTAATGTAGTCACAGGCCTCTGCAGTGTGATAACAGAAGCTGAGCTCTGAAAGCTAAAAATTGTCAAGTGCTTTCCTTTCCATGAAATGGGGCTAAAAGTTTCCACCCATCAACCTGGGAAATAGCAAAGAATCACATTATTTTCTTTTTTTATTGTTTTATTTAAAGTTATATATGACAGCAGAATCCATTTTGATATAATTATACAAGCCTAGAATATATCTTTTTCTAGTTAGATTCCCACTATTATGGATGTTCATGTGGTAGGATTCACTGTGTTGTTTTCACACACATACACGGGAAAACTATGTCAGATTCCTTCCACTATCTTTCCTTGGCTTGCTACTTTCCTCCTATCAGAGAAAACATTCAACCTTTTGTTTTTTGGAACTGGCTTACTTTACTTGATTACACATTATTTTCTTGAGGCCAGAACTTTGATCACTCAACAGATACGATGAGGCATAGTATTATGGAAGTGAACTGTGGAATGCAGCTCAAAGAGGATTAGACTGTAAGCTGTCAAATGCTGTTCCTAGGTCAAAGAAGATGAAGACTACAACATTCCATACCATCTGGCCATGAAGATCATTGCTGGACATCAATAAGAATAGGTTCAGAGAAGTCCCAGGGACTTGAACAGTCACAGTCTGACTGGAAAGTAGTCAGAAAAGTGAGCAGAATAACGTAGACCACTTTCCAGTTTTCTTGAAAAGACATTCTCAGTTATATAAATAGTAAGCAAGTTTATTACCCCTAGACTCTTATTAACAATCCACTTCAGCAAGAACATGTACTTAGAGGTAAGACTCACAGTGATGAGCACAGAAATGGATTTTTAAAATGAGTAAATGTAATTAGCCAAAAATTATAAATAAATTTAACCTTTACTTTAAAACTAAAAATATGTTTTAAATTAATAAGTTAGAGGGGAAGGTTGTTCAATGAAAAAATATGCCATTTTAAAACTGACAGAATATTCAGAACAGATGACTAATATATAATTATAGAGGAAATTTTTAAATGGATCTATCATGGTCTGAAACATTAAAATGACAATAAATCTTTACCAATATGGAAAATTTGAGCACTGAAATAAAAATACTTATTTAATGGACATTAGTCCAATTCTACATTAAAGATAAAGATTATATAATGTTTCCAAGAACATATAAAGCATGTTTTAAGTCACCATATATTAAAGAAGTCAGAAAGCTGGTCTCAGGCAATTTCAAACACTTAATACCATAAAGCCCATATTGCCTGACCACAAGGCCATTAAATTAAAAATTAACAGGAGCAAGACAATAAAAATGTTTGGATTGTTTTAATTGGTTGCTAAGTAACTTTCAAGTTAAGAAGGAAATCACAATGGAAATCATAAAATGTTTTAAAAAGTAACATTTAGCTATACAAGTATTAATTAAAAATTATGATTGAAAATAAATGAATTAAATTTCACTCAAAAGACAGATAAGGTAAAGAATAAATCAAAGAAAGAAGAAGGAAATAACAATGATAAGATCAGAAATTAATCAATTAGTTGCTCTTTTATAATGTTTATAATTAAAAAATAACAAAGAAACAATACAGAGTATCAACAAAATTAAAAAGAGATATTTCTTTGGAAAAATTAATAAGATAAATAAACTAACTGGAAACAATCAAAAAATAAAGATTAAAAAAGGCAAAAGTAAACAATATTAGTAATTAATTAGAGAATCAATCAACAGATATATGAGATAAAAAACAATAGTCTGCTTTTATAGAAACATTTTGAACAATAAAGGATACATAAATTAAAATGCAAATGTGATTTTTTAACCATGAAAGAATAATACTTAAAAACTTCATAATGATAAAAATAAAAAATAAACTATAAAATAAGAAAGCACTCTAGTAAAAATAACATGCAGATGCCAAGAAAGAGATAATCAACTATGCAAATTATTTGAAATAGGAAAATTCAGGAACAGGGCCCCATTATTGTTTTGCTTACTATTCTAGCATATCTTTGATACCAGAATTGGACAAGAGCATTTTTTTTAAAATTACATTGCAGACAAACGTTCTTATTAGTATAAGTATAAAACACCTAAATGAGCCATCAAAAAAAATTTGAATTTTATGTGAATTGGAAAGGATCTTATCATTATCAGTCAGCATTTTACTCAGAAATGCATGATTATCTCAAAATCAGAAACATGAATTTATTAAGTTTATTGAAAGATTAAAGAAAGAAAATGACATGACTATTTCAGTCAATAAAGAAACCCCATTAATCAATCATAATTTTAAAAATTCTTAGTTAAATAGTGGGATAGGAAGCAGGAGCATGGGAGAAATAGACGAACTCCAGATAGGGCAGAGGGGTTGGAGGGGAAGGGAGTGGACATGGGGTTATTAATGATGGTGGAACGTGATGATCATTACTATCCAAAGTAGAAAGTTTTCAATCTTTTCACGTTAAGATGGAAATCATAAAATGTTTTAAAAAGTGACATCTAGCTATACAAGTTCATTACTAATTACATTTTTAAAGTTTCCCTGGATTTTCTATATAGATATTTATAAAATACAGTAATAAAGAGAATGTATTTGTTCTTTTCTAATACTTATGTCTCTTTCAGTTATCCTATTCATTTTGTTATTGTTTTAGTTAGAACTTGGCAGTGGTTGTTTATTCTGAGTTTCATGAGAATGCTTTACTCTTTCTTCCCCCAAAATTAACTTTGTTCTAGGTGTTAGTGGATCCTCTTGATCAAATGAAGAAGTTTATTTCCATTGATAGAGTTCATATTTGCTAAGAGCCACAGCCAAGTAATATGATGCATGGTACTTTTGGTTGTAAGGTGACGCCAGCTAGCCATTGAGATGATATGATTATGTTAAGATTTGCATTCATATGGATATTGGACTCCTGCTGTTCACCTCAGCCTGCTACTGGACTCCTGGAGAGTTCCCATTGGTTGGGGAAGTAGTAGGAGGGAATTCCGGGGGAGGAACTTGTTCCCGGTTCGGGAGAAAACCACCGCGTGTGTGGACCGGTTTCTTCCCGGACATGTATGGGGTATTGGCGGTATTTTCAAAAATAAAGTTTGTTCCTGCTTGAGTGGCTTGTGATTTTGTGCCCAGCCAGACTGCGGCACATATTTATTTAAACTTAAGAACAAACTTTTAATTTTATTCAATGCTTTCTTTAATCTATTAAATTGATCAAATGGATATTTTATTATTATATAATATAATAGTAATAAATATTTTATTACTATTAATATGGAGAGTTGCATTGATAAATATTCTATAATTGAACCCTCTTTATATCTTGGGATTAAAAACTACTTGGTTGTTATCACTGATGTTGCTACCACAGCTGTTAACTTTTATATGATATTAATCAGATTTCCTAGTATTTTATTTGGGATATTTTTACATGTATGTTTTAGGGTCTATAAATTTTCTTTTTCATGCTATCTTTATTCATGTTATTGATAAATTTATACTAGACACCTAAAATAAGCTAAGGATTGTATCTATTTCTATTCTTTTCCTACAGAGCTTTTTATTTAAATAATAGATATTAGATATTTTGATAACACTTATGTCTGTGCTTGTTTTCTAGGCAGGTGAAATGTTAATTATTTAAAATGTATGAAATGTTTGTTAATGAAATTTTGGTAAATTGTATTTGTCTATATAAAATTATTCATTTTTGGTCAATTCCCCACAGAAAAAATTAACTTCATTTGCTCAATGTGCTAGTATTTCACATTTTTATATATACATATATTATGTATGTCCCCGTGCCCATTTTATATGCATATATGTGTCTTTGTTAATATTCTTAACCAATTTTAGCAGAAGTGAGTTTTTCTTTCAAAGAAGCAAGTTTAATTTGATTGATTCCTTCCTTTTCGTGTTTTCTATTTAATCAGTCTCTGATCTTATCTTTATTTTCTCATTTGTTTCATTTTGGGTGCTCAGAACATTGATGTTATTTCTTCTTTCTATGTATCCATGTTAGATTGTAGATTTCAAATTTCCTCCTAAAAGACATTGTAGTTTCAAATCAAAGTTTTTGTTGTTGTTTTTAACTTCAGAATATTTTGTAATTTCTATTATAGTTTCTTTATTGATACATAGCTTATTGATAAATGTGGCTTGTAGTTTCTGAAATAAAAAAAATTATTAAAGATTTTGCAATGATACCTAATAGTGCTGTCAGGGAATTTGATCTATAAAATACTAGTTATCAGATCTTTACTAAGAATTGGTTGAGAATTGTTACACACCACATGTTTGTAAATGTGCCATATGTGTTTGAACAGAATATGTGTGTGTGTTTAAAATATACTGAGTCCAGGAAATGAAGATTATTGATTATTTTGAGGAGGAGAAGTGTCTCCAAACATTTTATTATGTAAATTATCAAACACTACACAGCAAAGTTGAGATAATTTTATAGGGAGTTCTTATATTTATTTTATTCACTTTATCACATCCTATCTACCTATTCATTCTTTATTCATGCATTAATCCATCTTGTAAATTGATGCTCGGTAAATTGCAGACCTCAGTACATTTCTTCCACTTTTTATTTTTTATTAAATTATTTGAGTGTCATTTTAGAGTTTGGGGAGAAATCTTTACTTGTCTTTTTGCATTATTTTTTAAATATTCCTTTAGGAATAAAGACACTTGTTTAAATTTTTAATCCATTTCACTTCACTTAAAATATTGAAACTTAGCAATTGTCTAAATCCATTCATCACACACAATGTTATAATTTTTGCCTTATATACTTTTAGCATGTTTTTTTGTTTAGTTGTCAATGGACCTTTCTTTTTTTTTTATTTATATGTGGTGCTGAAAATCAAAAACAGTGCCTCACACATGATAGGCAAGTGCTCTACTACTGAAATACAGCCCCACTACTTTTATGTATTTTTAATAATCAAAAGAAAAGGAAAAAAATAATCTTTCATGCTTACACAGGTATATATCCCATTTTTAATAAAATTTATTACTTTCTGAAGGTGCAGTTTCATTCTATTATTCTTTCTTTTTATAAATTGAATAATTAATTTAAAGACTAATTCAAACATAGCACAAAATTATGCACTTGGAAATCTTCATAATTAACAATAAATATAATTATGAGTAAAAATATTTTCAGGCACATACTAGATTAAGGTATATTAAAGAGACAAGATCTTGAACTCAGATAAAGAAAAAAAATCACTTTGGATAAAGGGAAACAATAATTTGAATAACAACTGATCTTTTGTCAAAAACTATAGAGGGCAAAGATAGTGGAACAAATGTTAAAAGTTCCTAAAAATAAATACACCATTATTAAAGAACGTTTTTAATGGATTTAGTTAAATAAATGGCAATAGTATTTTTCAACAATAAAAACAAAATGAAGACATTTAAACCTAAGTGAATATGTCACCAAACTTTCCTACAAGGAAAGATAAATTTCTTCAGACTTTCTAATATTCCAATGTCATTTATTGAAAAAGACTATCATGCTATCATTTCTCCGCTGAATATATTATGTAGCTTTGTCAAAGATCAAATGGTCTTGTGTTTGTACATTTATGTTTTCAGTTTCTAATCTTTACTATTGATAAACATGATTATCATTTTCTCAGTACCTCAGTGTCTGAATTATCAGACCTCTATATTTAGTCTTAAAATGTTAGTGTAATTCCCTGAACTTCTTTTGAACTATTTTAACTATTCTAGATTTATTATATTTCTCTAAAAATTTTGGAATTACCCAGGAACACTTAACCACTGACCCACATCCTCAGCCCTTTTTGTATTTTATTTAGAGACAGGATCTCACCAAGTTACTTAGGGCCTTGCTAAATTACTGAGACTGATTTTGAACTAGTGATCCTCCTGTCTCAGCCTCCCCAGCTGCTGGGATTACAGATGTGTGCCACCTTGCATGGCTAAAGTGGATCTTAATTAGCATCTTTACAATACCACCTCTTTCAATCTATGATCAAGATCTATCACTCCATTTAATTAGGTCTTTTTTTTTTTGCTATATTTTATATATTTCATCAACATTTTGCATCAACTGGGTCCAGGAAATGAAGATTATTGATTTTGCAGGGGTCAGCATACAGAGTTCATACAAGTATTGTTAGATTTACACCTAAGAATTTCCTTTATTGAATACTTTTAAATGGTATTTTTAAAAATTTTCAATATCCATTCATACACTGCTACTACAAATAAATGCAATTTATTTTTGTGTGTTGACATTGCACTGTGTGAGTTTATTCAACTTCCTTTCAAATTCTTGAAATTTAAAAAATTTTTCCTAGGATTTTCTAAAGTTTCCATAGGAATAGTTATGTAATATGTAAGTAAGAACACTTTTGCTTACTCCTTTGCTCTTAGTATTCTCTTTCTTTCTGCTTTTGTTTGTTTCCTTGTTTTGTTTGTTTTTCCCTATACTGGCTAAAAATTCCAGCAAAATGTTAATAGGACTGGTGAACATGGTCATGGCTGCTTGCTTCCAATCTTAAAAGGAAACATTCAGTCTTTCATTTTTAAGGATAAATTAGCTGTAGAATTTTTATAAACTCACCTCATCAGGATGAAAACATTCTCTATTTTCTATTTTCTATTTTGATCAATAATAGTGGTAATGATAAATAGAGATGGACTGAGCAGTACGAACATTAAGTTAAGGGGATAATTCTATAAACTGGACCACATGTTGGCCCATTATGCTTTCTTTTAAAAAGCAATTTACCTATAGCCATTCTGGCCTTGCAATGAGTTAAGTCAATAGGATATGTTACATTCCTTGGGAAACAACCTGTTGTCTGTAGAGCTAGTCTCTCAAGGTTCTTGATCATAAGAGTGCCCCTACCAATAAGAACACAAGTACTCTGAAGATGGCACTTTTATAGATTCCAAGACTTAGAAAAACAGGATAATTAAAATCAAAGTACAATGACCATAAAATTTTTTATAAGAATAAGTTCTAATTAGAACAAGTTATGGCAGACCAAGGTGACTTAAGACTTGCTTTTAGATCTTTAGCATGTCATTATAAGAGTAAAATCCACCCCAGTGGGTTTCACCTTAATATCCTTGGATAAGACCATGAGCAACAGCTACTTAAAAGATCAGATGCAATCTTACTTTCAGTCAAGTTGAGGAATGATTAGGTTTATTGGTTCCTTCATTTTGAGTATTTCTTCTTGTATATGAATATAGGATCAGGGTAATTCCCCATTCTGTACAACCATAAGAATAGGATTCTAATTAGAATAAATTATACACCATGTATGTATAATATACCAAAATACACTCTACTGTCATGTATATCTAAAAAGAAAAAAAAATTAAAAATGTTGAGAAGTGTTACATGGGTGGAAACTTCCCTAAGATACTTAATAAAACTAGGGAAGGAAGGAACTCTTTTTAAATGGTGTTTTTTTTTTCCTAATAAACTTTGCTTCACTACATTTTGTGTCTTGGTTAAATTTTCTCCTGCAAGAATACAAGAGCAAGAAATATAATTTGACTCCCAGTAATGGGTAGTTGTTGTTTTTTTCTTGTTTAGACTATTACCACAGCAGATTACATTGATTAATTTGCAAATAAGGAATTGGCCTTGCATTTTTGTATAAAACTCAATTGTATATGATACTTTTTTGCAGTTCTGTGTCAACTTGATAAGGTTACAAGTTCCAATTTTCCTTCTTTGTACTGTGGTTCTAATATCAGTTTCACTTTTAATGATTTTTGTAATATTATCCTTCCCTCCTTGGACATTGTGCCCCCCCACCACACACGCAACATGGTTCTCTGGGTCTAAAGATTTTTTCAAAAAGTGTATATGTGTATTTTTTCTCATCGTCATCAATTTCTTTCCCAGTTATTCCTTATATTAGATTCTCAGGTCAAATAACAATTGTAATTCTAAATATGTCCATTTGAAAATCCTAGCATATGTGTCTCATGAGCTATGTTCTAAGACATATACTGCACTATTATTTGAAACACTGGAAAAATTATTATCACACTGAGTGACCATTAATGAACAAGTCCCTACATTATAGTATGATCCCCTAATTGAGTATTATGAAATTAAAATGAACTAGATAGATAGGTAGTAGATAGATTTCACAATGATAAGTAACAGACAGACATGAGCAGTGGGAGCATGAGGTTAAAGGGATAATTCTATAAACCCTGCCAACTGTGTTGACCCCCACATGCTTTCTTTTAAAAAGCAATTTAACTGTAGCCCTTCCTGGCTTAAGTCAATAGTATATGTTACATTCCTCAGCAAATAACCTGCTATCTGCAGGAGAAATGCAGGCTTGACGAAAAGAACACAAGTTACCCTGAAGGGAGTGGGATTAGGGGTTGTGACTCTTAGACAGGAAAGGTTCCAAAACTCAAGGAGATAAGAATAATTCCTCTAACCATAAAATCTGTAAAGAATAGCTTCCAATTAGAACCAATCATAATGGACCAAAGTGGCCAAGAGTTGCCCTGCACCTTTACCATGTACAGTGGAAATTTATCCTGCTGTCAGTCAAGATGGACTTGGGCAAGACTATCTGGAAATTTCCCTGGAACCCCTAATAATACTGGAGAGCAGGAAGAGTGCTCTGTAGTTCTCCTCTCCAAGAAAACCCACTTTCTCCTCCCTTGATAGTGTCTCTCTTTCCCTGTTCTTATCCCTTCTAATAAACTCATGCCTCTTACTCTGAACAATATGTCTGAAAACTTTCTGCATGATTGTAAGAACTAGTGAGAAAGTACCCTCATGGCTGCCTTAGCCTCAGTTCAGGCCCCTCCCCTGTAATAACTATCACAATATTAACTCCATTAAATGTCATAAATAAGCATGATATACAATAGATTGCTCTTCTACAAGTTAAAAAAAATACACATTTAGCTAAAGTGCATATTATTTGTGGGTTTCTATTTACATATGTATATGTATAAATTAAAGGAAGATATTTTTATGTAGAAAAGTCAATGTGGGCCTAAGGAATATGCTTCAAATTCATGATAGTAAGTGACACTGGAAGGAGAATAAGTCCAATATGGGAGCAAAGAGACTTTTATCCTGTGCATTACTTTTCTTTGTATTTTGTTTACTTAAAATTATAAAACAAAATTATAAATTGTTAATAGTAATTCAAAGTATTAGAGAAACTTACTTCTATTGATGATTGTTTATGGTTTTAAACCTCTCAAAAATAATACAAGCACTTAAGCAGTTTACTTTATTTAGGCACATGTTACATGACCATGAATTAGTACATGACATTTCTTTCCTGTGGTACATCTTGTGGAGCAGGTGGAATACCAATCTAGTCTTCAACAGAAGGAAAATGATTTCAGTGTGGGCATATTCAAATTGACATTTTTCTTTTTTTACCTTTCTAAGCTTACATTCCAACTGTATTATGAAGTATGTTAAGTCAGCATTCCACCCGGTGCCCATATACAGAGCAATTATTATACCTGAAGCACAAGAGTGTTCATAGGGAGGTCAGGGATGGAAGCTCTTTCCATCTAAACAATTCTTCTTTCGAAGGCCAGTGAAGAAAACAAAACTTGTTGTCATTATCTTTGTTGTGAGGACCCAGTGGAATGCAGGAATGCTTGGAAAGTTAAAAGATCTAAACCAACAGTTTTCCCCTCCTCACACTTGCCAGGGACATTTGACTGCGTCTGGAGACTTTCATTTTATTGTCAATACTGTGTGAGGTGGCATTACCAGCATCCAGTGGGCAGGTGCTAGGGATGTTAAATATCCTGTGAGGCTTAGGACAGCCTTCCCCAGTGCAAAATTATTTAGTCCAAAGTGTCAGTCGTGCTGAAGTTGAAGCACCCTGATCTAGATAAATGTAAGGCTTTTTCATCATCACATAATTGAGCATATTATCTTCGGATAAATCTCAGGCTTAGCACAGCAATGGATGAAACCTCTAAAAAAATATGTAATTAAAGAACACTCAGTGAATTATGGAAGCTATTAAGTGCCAGGTTACCCCATCAAGGAATTTACACCAAGGGCTCTCCACCCTTTCACTGAATGGCAGGCACATGGGACTGTGACAAAGCTCAGCTCCCTGGTGAGGACAACTCACTGTATTGAAGTCTCCTATTTTTCTAATGAATCTGACTCACTCATGTTCTTCCACAAGAGAAAGCATAATTATATTTTCCTTGAAGAGCTTCTTCTTATTTTTTAGAAAAAGATGGTTTATTGTTTTGTTAGTAAAGGAGAAACATAGGGACTCCTGTTTCAGAGTCTGTGATTCTGACTATCAGCAGGATCTGGGGGCTTTTAAAGAGGTTATTCAAAGGCTACATTCCACATGTTCTCTGTCTAGAATTGTAATTCACTTGTTAATTTGGGAGATAGTCATTTTTGAGATCTTCTGGTACCATCCCCAGAAGTCAGGATTACTTCCTTTCTATGGTGAGTGTATACTGAGGGACAGATAACTCAGCTTAGGATGGTGAAGAAAAGTAATGTCTTTCTCCCAAGATTATGGAAGGGGAGAGATAAGGGAGGAGCAAGGAGAGAGGAAGAGAAAGAAACTTACCCATTTTAAAAATAAGTCGCAGTGGCAGAGCAGCAAGGGCTATATTCAAAGCATAAATTAGACCACTGTTACATTTCCCCACTGTCAAATTCTATGTTCCATTTCTACGGAAAAATGGGCAACAACATCTCCAAACTGCTTCCTCCTAAAGGAGGCAAAGTTGGGGGAAGTATACTAAAGTCCTTCTCCTCTATGAGGTGGAGCATCGATAATTAAGGGCATTCAGCATCAGAGCAGTCCAGAGGTTCACAGTGGCTTAAAGAGTTTCTTGAAGCTTCAATCAACCTGATGCTCTTGAAGAACCACAGGGTGCTCTGGGCCTAAAATAGGTAAAGCACAGGAAAACTGCTCATTCAGCAATTCAAGAGGCAATAGACCCCAAGGCAGAGCATGTTGGCTAGGAGAAATGGGAGATCCACTTCTGTGAAGCTTCGGTTTAATAGTCTTTCTCTCAGGCTCCTGAGGACATATGGATTTTTCAGTAGAAAATGGTCACCAAAAAGACAAATGCTGAATGTCTTCTCTGATATAAGGTGACTGACTCATAGTGGGGTAGGGAGGAGGAGATGGGAGGAATAGACAAACTCTAGATAGGGCACAGGGGTGGGAGGGGAAGAAGGGGGCAGGGGGTTAGCAATGATGATGGAATGTGATGGACATCATTATCCAAAGTACATTTATGAAGACATGAATTGGGGTGAACATACTTTATATATAAACAGAGATATGAAAAATTGTGCTCTATATGTATAGTTAGAATTGTAATGCATTCCGCTGTCATGTATTTTAAAAATGATTTAAAATTTTTAAAAAAAAAAGAAAAAGAAAGAAAATGGTCACAAAAACTGAACAGTTAAATGAGCAATATGGATTCATTGGTTGTATGGGGTGCAAGGACTGATGTTTGGTGTAAGAAAATGGAAAAGACACACTATACTTTATAATTCTAATTTTATTCTTGCAAGTTTAATCATCTATCCTCTGAGAAGGCCAGAGCTGAGGTGGCTTCTAAGAAGCTACACAGATCTAGGAAATTAGGTTATGCCACAGTGAATCCAGGCATCCTGATCCTCATAACGCCAGTCAGTCATCATGTTCACATGCTAAATGACCCTCTTGCATTTGCCATAGTCAGTGTGAGCAGCAGGCATGCAAGTGGCTATCAAGTGGCTGACTAATCCAATCCAGGAAGATATGGAGCTAGGACAAGGTCAATAACCTTGGAGCTCATTCAATGAAATCTCTCTGGTTTTAAAATTAAAGGGTCTGGTTTTGGTGTCTGAGGTTTGATAAATATTTTTAAGCTGAATTATGTAAATTCATACATCTGCATGTGGTCATTTTCAATTCATTTATATTATTAAAATGTAGGTGTTTGTTGCTACCCCCTTTGCAAATATCTGTTGGGTTATTCCAAATGTATTCAAAATGATTTTTTTTCTCAGAAAATTTAGATGTAGAGAAATGTTCTCCATTATGGCCATAGTGTATTTCAGATGAATCTTGTAGTGCACACTTTTCTGAAAGCAGGAAGATTACATTGCATCACTTTGGTGACAGCTGAATACATTTTGCTTTTAAAACACCAATCATTCCACTTTGGACTTAGACAAGAGGGAGATAATTTCAGCAATTTCTTTCCAAAAAGTTTTAAAATTATGTTTTTTGCACAACAGCTTTCCTTGATAAACTTGAAGCTGTTTGACAAAGACTTTACCTAGTTCTACCAGGTATAAGGACTTGGAAGATCAGAAAAAAAGTCTCTAGGACAGAAGGAAGCATAAATTCTTATATTGTGGCCAGAAAAGTCAGGGACACATTTGATATAGAAGGAATGAAAAAGAGCATTAACCATAAAAAGGTATGACTAGAAGACAGAGAAAATTGCTTGAAATTTCTCATCTCCAGTAGGTTAAAATACAGACATGGGAAAAAGCTGAGAAACTACCTTCAATTCTTGTGCAGGTTCATGTCCAGTGCTTCCTTCAATCCAGGATTCTGTCATGAATTAGACCCCTAAAGGAAGGTCTCACAGAATGTGCATGGGAGTGACAATTCTTGAAATTATCTCTTTAAGGATTTTCTCCTCATCCTCAATCCCCAATTCTTCAAGACTCAAATAGAACTCTGTCATTTAGGAAACCTTTTTTTTTTTTTGAGAAATGGTTTCTGTTAGTTTATATTCAAACATGAAAGCAACATTTATTGTTGTTCTTTCTTTGACGACCACCAAGCTGCAAAGAAAACTCCTTTATAATCATTTTTTTGGGGGAAATGTGTAAGAAAGTTTATGCTTTTCCCAATCCTCAAATGGTTAATCTTATTCGTTTCAATTTTTTATGGACACAACTTCCATACATTTATTTGTTGCCAGTTATAAGGACCAGAATAGTCCCTAGTCTAATGTTTTGAGAAATATTAGAGAAAATAGACCTATAAATGGATCGTCATCCTAATGTGAGGTAAACATTCTATCACAGATGAAATGTGTGATAGGTGGTAAGTTGCCTAATTTCAAAGAGAGGTCAGAGGTGATATTTGAGGAGTTTATTGAAGGTCGATTGTCAGGAAGACCAATGAAAACACAATAGTTAAGAAAAGAAATGAAGAGACAATTCAGTGGCCATGTTTATGGAGAAATGGGTGACATATATCTGAGGTAAATCTATCTAACAGGTCTTGAAAGCAGCTGAGATCAAAAGGAGTTTATGATAACTCCACAGTTTTCAAGAGATAGAAAGAATAAACTTAGGTAATGCTGAAAGAGGCATGTGATGACTGTCACTGTTTACTTTTGTCACCTTGGGTAAGTCACCAACTTCAGTTTTCTTATCTGATAAATGATGATTTCCACCTTGTATCCATAGACCTTTAGAACATTAATAATAGAAATGAGTCAGAGAAACTATTTTCAGTACCTCAAAAAACTAGATGAGAAACATACTTTTTTCATCATGATGTTATTTGTGCTATATTTTTTCTTTGGGTTGGAATTCTGGAACATGAATAAATTGGATCATTTCGTTCTAAGTTTAAGTTCTGATAGCAGTCAGTCAGGACTCTCCTGAATTAATATGGAAAAACATACATATACTAAATAAATACAATTAAATTATTAAGTATACTGTCCTAATACAAAACATCTGGAAAAATTGTACAGAGATTGAAACTTATATTTCGAGGTTGTAGAAGTTTCTTTGAATTCTTAAAATATGATGTCCTTTTGAAACATTTACTCCAGGTTTCTCAAATTATGTGCAAACAATTTCTGAAAGGATTTTCTAAAAATTCAATATCAAGAACTAATTGATTAGGTTAGTGATTTATCTCAAATTATGATTCTATTAAAAAGAAGAAATTATGGTGGTATCTGCCTAATATGTTAAAAAATGGGGAGGAGAAATGGTTCTCTTCAAAAATAGCAACATGAAAAACATGCTTTCTCTTCTGGACTCATGTACCTTTAAGCCATAGGCATCCTCATGATCCTGTGATGTTGCCTCCTCCGAACGTTTCAAGACTCCTGAGGGCAACGGTGGTAGGAAATTAGACTTAGAAATATTCCATAGATCCTTCCTTCCTGCTTCTGCAATATCAATAAAGAAATATTTGGAAAGAAAAAAACATAGAAATAAAGAGAAGTCTTTCCCTTATAGCCAGACATTGGTCCATTATTAAATGAGAGACTAACATTGAGAGTAAACTTTGTAACAAACGACCGTGAAGATGTGTGCAAATATTTCTATTCCAAATAAAACAAGAGTAGCCTAAAACCTGATATTTGTACTCTGGAATTATAAAAGGGGGTTGAAATTTTCTTTTTAAGAAGTAAATGCTAACTGGGTGCTGTGGGACATTCCTGTAATCCCAGCGACTCGGGAGGCTAAGACAGGAGAATTGTGAGTTCAAAGCCGGCTTCAGCAAAAATAAAGCCCTAAGCACTCAGTAAGACCCTGTCTCTAAATAAAACACAAAATAGGGCTAAGGATGTGGCTCAGTGGTCGAATGCCCCTAAGTTCAATCCCTGCTAGCAAAAAAAAAAAAAGAAAAGAAAAGAAGTAAATGCTAGGACATGGTTTAAAATATGCAATTATACCTTGAATTTATTATTTCTTAATGTTACTCTCAAAGAGCATGTTTAAATTGCTATTTGTTTTCTGGTTTTCATATTAATCTATTTCAACATATTATTTTATAATAATAATATACTCTAACATTTCATTCTGGATCTTTGACGATCATCCCAAGTGTATACCACTGTGTATACCACTGAGACAAATGTTGCTACCTACTGCCTCTATCCATGTATCATGAGTTTAGCTTTTCATTTTTTTACAGCAGTAACAACCAATAGCTTTTGTAGATTGAGTCTACAAACCTAAAGTTAAAAATAAATGACAAGGGCTGTGGCTGTGGCTCAGTGGTAGCACACTTGCCTATCATGTGTGAGGCACTGGCTTTGATCCTCAGGACAACATAAAAATAAATAAATAAAATAAAGGCACTGTGTCTATCTACAACTAAAAAATTTTATTAAAAAATAAATAAATAACCCAACCAATAAATGGGCCAAGAACCCAAAGAGACACTTCTCAGAAGATGATATACAATCAACAAATACATGAAAAAATGTTCATCATCACTAGCAATTAGCCAAATGCAAATCAAAACCACTCTAAGATTTCATCTCACTTCAGTCCAAATGGCAGCTATTATGCATATAAACAACAATAAGTGTTAGCGAGGATGTAGGGAAAAAGGTACACTCATACACTGCTGGTGGGACTGCAAATTGGGACAGCCAATATGAAAAGCAGTATGGAGATTTCTTGGAAAATTGGGAATGGAACCACCATTTGACCTAGCTATCCCTCTCCTCAGTCTATACTCAAAGGTCTTAAAAACAGCATACTACAGGGACATAGTCACAGCAATGTTTATAGCAGCACAATTCACAATAGCTAAACTGTGGAACCAACCTAGATCCCCTTCAATAGATGAATGGATAAAAAAAAATGTGGCATATATACACAACGGAATATTGCTCAGAAATAAAAGGTGAGAATAAAATCATGGCATTTGCAGGTAAATGGATGGAGTTAGAGAAGATAATGCTAAATGAAGTTAACCAATCCCCAAAACCCAAATGCTGAAAGTTTTCTTTGATATAAGGAGGTTGATTCATAATGGGATAGAGAGAGGGAGCATGGGAGGAATAGACAAACTCTAGATAGGTCAGAGTTGTTGGAGGGAAAGGGAGGGGGCATATGGTTATAATGATGGTGGAATATGGTGATCATTATTATCCTAAGTACATGTATAAAGACATGAATTGGTGTGAATATACTTTGTATACAACCAGATATAAAAAAAAAATGTGTTCTATGTCTGTAATAAGAATTGTAATGCATTATTCCTCTGTCATATATAAATTAAAAAAACCCTCAATGACAAATTGGAATTTTTAATGAATAAATACTAGCTATCTAATTAATTCACTTACTAGTTTAGTCAATTAAAAGTTTCATTCTTTGAAATACTAATTCAAGTTTGTCAGTTTCTCACTGCTCACTCCTGACCCCTTTCTTCCTCTCACTAGCTTGTACCTGTATAATGGCAAAGTTCTTCTTACAGTATTAACAAAACTTTTTAAAAGAAAATTGGCCAGCATTTCTCTGTCTCCAGAAAGCCAGGAACTTTCACATTTAATTAGCTTTTGTCTTTCAATATAATAAGCACAGAGAGTAATAATACCATTTTTTTTAACTTGCAACAATAGCTTATGTCTCTTAGGCTGACAGTGTCAGTCCTGCAGAATGAATTTCCATGGAAGATAAATGGAAAGTCACTCTCCCCGTATCCTGGAAGTGTTTGTTAAAGCAATAATGATCATGGTCTAAGCCATTGCCCCTGGGATTAATGAGAGTCCAGGAGGAGCTGATGGTCCAAGACACACCGAAGAGTCATTAAACCCCAGATAACTATTAAGTCCCCAGTAATTCACTGTGGCTAAGAACTGTGGATGGTGAGGCAGGAATACTATGACGATGGGCCTGGGAGGGACAGCAAGAGATGAGAGATCTCCGTGAAGAGGTGAATTTTCCAGTGCCTGTGATAATGATTGTTTTGTACAGTGAGACACTTAAAGGCAAATCTCACCTCCTCCACTCCACATCAGGGAATGATTTTATCTTTGTATATTCAGTAAAGTCACTCTTACTTTCATGGACTTAGCATAAACTTCACTTTATTTCTCTTTTTTTTCCTTCTCCCTTGGTTTTGGAGGTTTATTACATTTATTTTCATCCTGCAAATACCCATGAATGTTGAGTGCTTGGGTGCTTGGAAAGCATGAGGACAAGCAAGGAGCAGACAAATAATGAAAATATGTACTCTAGGGTCTGTGGCAAAGTCTTTGCCACTTGAACTGAACCAAATATGAATATAAATGTGTACTATACTATACAGCTTGGAACAAGTATGAATGTGTCTACTCACCTTGAAGAGCAAGTGCCAACAGGACTCTAATGGTAAGTGTAAGTAGCTCTGTTAAAAGTGAGATCGGGGACCATGTCACACTGTTGCTGATCTGTGTTCATTTAAAATGATTTCAAATTATTTATTGGGGAATTTTTGGGGGGTGGTGGTGCAAATTCTCACTATATTGCTCAGGTTAGCTTTGAACTCAGGGACTCAAGTGATCTTCCTGCCTCACCCTCCCAAGTAGCTCAGTCTATAAGTATGTACCACCATGTCTGGCTATTGAGAACCTGTTTTGCGCACAGAAGTTACATTGGTGAATAAAACATATGTGATTTCTGCTTTGAATCATTTTTCTGACAGTAGGAAGTTCTTGATAAATATCAGCCATTATTATTATTATTATTATTATTATTATTATTATTATTATTCTCAGACAAGAAAAATTAGCTCTTGTAAACCCACCACATTGTCAGCAATGGGTGTCACTCTCAGAGTACCAAATACTTGTCTCCCACATCAAACATTCCTCATCAGGGTGGTTTAAAAATAATTATGGTAAACTCTAATTTTATTACCCCAGAAATATATTAAAAATGTAGATCTTTTATAATTCCTTCAATTAACAGTAGACACTTCTTGATTACTTTCTAATTAAATCATTTCACTCTAAGACTTGGTAATTACAACAAGAAGTTATTAAAATTAGAAAACATTTGCTAACTCAGTACTTTTGATTATTAAGCCTTTGTCATTTAATATTGCCAAACAGTCTATGAAGATATATGAGCAAAGAAACTGATTTTAATGTCTTTAGCTGCAATAATTAACTACAGGTGTCCTAAACAATGCATGTTTCTTTCTTATCACATATTTTCCTGTAAAATCTATTGTTATTGTCACCAATTGGATTTTGTTTCCTTTGGCCTATTAAACTGTTTCTCCCTTATATTACTCTTCTTCCAGCACAACAGAATTATATCCTTTTGAATCTCCTCTGCTTAGGAATTCTATCATTTTTTGGTGCCCCCAAGTAAATACTTCCACAGCTTATTATAAGAATCAGAATTACTCTGCCTTTGATAATTTTATCTGAGGGATCACCACATTCCAATCTATGGGACAATAAACTTCCCAAATCAGATACTTTCCTAGAAAGAAAAACATCCATATTGCTGGGGCCCAGAAAGTGCTCTGTGCAATTTGCCATCTCAATATGTCAATGGGGTGACAATTTACTCTCATCAGTTTTCTTAGGAGGTGTGATATCTTTTATCTTCAGTGACTGGCTCTTTTTGAGATGGGGGAGAGGTAGAGAGAGAGATTGTTCTCTCTTTCAGATAAGACTCAAAGAAAATCAAAGGATTCATTTCTATCGTGCTCTTTGCAAATCAGTATGAGCAAGGGGTACACACATCATCACTGATAGGAAATGGCTTTTGAAACATAAAATTGGATCCATAGAACCAAATGATCCCTGCAAGCTGTGATCAGTCAAAGTAAATTCCCCCAAATGTGATTCTGAAGCATAGGGTGAGGTGCTAATGGCTGTCTATTGGAATATCGGTTTGACAAAATGCACCTAGAAAAGATATTGACAGGCTCTTCAGTGTTCTAGCAGAAAAGAGATTCTTGAAATCAAGCCCATTGCTCCTCTGCCTGCCTTCTGCTGAGAAACCAAGGGAAGGATTGAGCAAATTCATCACCCCTTAACAAAGCAATAAGTGAAAACTGATGAGTTTCTGTGCCTGATGGAAAGGTAGTATCTTTCTCATGGTGAATAGCAGTTCCCTTATCCTCTACACTGATCAGAGAACATCTAGGGAGTTGTGTTCCATTTGGAGCACAATGTTTTCCCAAGGACAATGAGAAATACCCCAAGGAGGGAAACACAATGTGAAGAATGAAAGGGAGAATTGAACAGGAAAGCTGTGTCTGGTGATGGAAGACTGGTGTGGCAGGAACACTGAGGTTGTTTTCAAAAACGAAAAGGGTGTTGTGGTGTGGGTGGCACCCAACGCAGCAGAGGACCAATTGAGACAAAGGAGTGGGAGTCACAAGAATTCAGACTTAGGGTTAGAATCAGAAACAACAGTCTTATGGCATTGACAATTTCCATCAGTGGGAGACTCCATTTATTGAATGTATTCAAGCAGAGACCAAGTGAGGGGTTGGAAAAGTGAAGAAAGTTGGATAACACCAGCGTGTTATGTGTTATGAGAGACCAAACGCAGACTCGACTCTAAAAGCCCCTGCTTCAGGCTCAACTCTGAAAATAACAGGAGATTTGGCACGGATTTTCATTGTGACTTTGGATAAGTTACAAACCAAGGGGTCTGGCTATGCCAGCTCCTAGACAGATTAAAGAGGAGGTCTGAAGTCTAAAAGATCTTTAGTAATTCTGTAAAGGTCTTTAAAATTCATTTTTTATTGGTGGATGTAATTATTGGTGTATAACAGAGGTACTAAAATATATTTATATCTCAATAGTGTAAAAGTTTACATGCGGAAGTGTGGGAGGAAAGAAAAAAATAAGGATTAAACAAGTGGCATCTAAGCCATTCAGATTTAAACATTTTTTTTAATTACTTGGATGGCTTTAGGCAAGTTCTCTTCACAGGAAATTTTTAGTCTCATCTGTAAAAACAGGGATCAGATGAGACTATTGAGTTCTTTTCTAAAAAATATATATACATATATATAATATGAGAATATGGTCATGAATATGTACATATAATATTCAAGTATCTTCGACGCATCAGCTATGTTATGAAATACAATATCATAGACAATGTATATTGTAAGAGTGTTAGTTTTGCAAATATGTGCCACATTTTTCAACCTGGGGACCCAAG
The DNA here is from genome assembly GCF_964194105.1 of Spermophilus citellus. Taxonomy (NCBI): domain Eukaryota; kingdom Metazoa; phylum Chordata; class Mammalia; order Rodentia; family Sciuridae; genus Spermophilus; species Spermophilus citellus. Next base: position 96,050,655 of record NC_138198.1, on the reverse strand, counting down.
AAGATAAAAGCATTGAAGAAGAACGTTGGTAAATACTTTGATCCACTAAGGAGATTCAAGAATAAGCTTGATATTTCTTGAGTTTTAACCATGCTGAGATAAACCCAATATCTCAATTTCTGCATTATAGTTATAAAGAAACAATGTAAATCTCCCCCAAATGGATTATTTACATGCCTTTGAGATATAGATTCAAAGAATATTAAGGCAGCAGGAAGGCTTGGAGGCCATCCAGTCCCAAACTCTCTGACAATGAGGATACTGAAACCCTGAAAAAACTATCTGAATTGACCATGGACACAGAGGTACTTTGGGCCAAGGCTAAGGAGAGTTAGTTACTGGGGCTTCTAACTCCTCATCAAATTACATATTTTCATTTAAATATGTCACTTGACGCATTCACATTTAATAGCTTTGGGGCTTTTATATTTTTACTAAGGTTGATAATATTTAGTTTTAAATTCATATTAGGAAGAAATGTTGTACTACTAAAAACAATTGTGTTTAGTTTTGCCCAGTTATTTTCTGCTTGATGAGCAGGATGAGCCTTGGACCTTTCATAAATTCTGAGGAGACTTCTAGAGCTGGGGTACAGAATCTGCAGGTCTACTCATGAGAGGCTTGGGAAAACCAGCAACCATACTAGTAATACTCTGTGGTCCATGGAGGTAGAGAGGTGTGAGAGAGCAAAAAATGTGCACACAAATTCCAAACATATCAGTGTTGTGTCATGATGACTGGGATACCCAGCACCCAACAGCTTTGACAGATTATGAGAAAATCAGAATTGCCTCTCTTGGTAAGGCTCACGTTGCATTCAAATAATAATTCTGACAAGGCACCAAGAGAAAAATCTGTGGAAAATCTGAATAGTTCTTTTAAATTGCCAAAATGAAATGATATGCAATTTGAAACTAATAGCCTTTCAAAGTCTTGAGTAATCCCAAATTTGACTTCTGATATTTTTCTTAATCTTCAAGAAGCTGGGAGGATGGTTTGTCTGAGTGAACCAGTCAGGTGTAAAAACAAAAATAATTATTAATGTGTGGAATTGAGTAGATGGTTTGCCCACATGTGGCCACATTATTTGATGTGCATCATTTCAGAGAGATTTTGTGTTTGTTGTTTGGGATTGACCTGGGGTGGTTGGGAAATGATGCAGAGCTTAGATCAATATAGACACAAATCAGTTTTTCAGTATTTCCAACAACTTGTGACCCTCTGTCTGAGTTGAGAATATATAGAATGATTGTGGAAGCAGAACTGTTCTCTATCTGGCCTGACCCGTTGACCCTCTGGAAGTTCTCCCATAACTAACTCTAGTCTCACAGGTAAAGAAGAAGGAGGACAATAAATAAAACTGTGTTTGTAAGTAGACCCCTGGCTGGGATGAACACCTCCCCGATGTGGCTAAAACTGTAATGCTACCAGAGTCAGAGAGAATCCCCTAAAATGAATTCTCTTGCAATTTATCGCAGTCTCCAGCTGATTCTCAGCAGATATACCAGTCCTAGCCTGGGGAATGAGGTTTCCTTGTTAATGTGGCCAAAGTATGATACAGTTGCCCCTAGTCACTCATCAATCCAAATTATTTGATGTAGTTTTAATTAGTCCAAACAAGGGATCCGGTAGTTATTATAACTCCACTGTAGAAAGAGGAAAAATCAACTCTTTGTTTACTTCTGGTGCCCCGGACGCATGAAGACACACCAAAATAACTGCTATTTATTTTACAAGATGGAAAAAATATTGACTGCCCTCTGGTCATAGAAGGCATTTTCTTTTGGGATTACAAGTGCAGAGATGAATTAGGTACACTTAGGATCAATATCTGTTTCTCTTCTTGGCTCAAGATGGGATTTGTCAAAATTCGAGAGCAGCTTCTATTGAGTGTCAGCTACAAATCCTTCCACTACTGAGTCATACACCTATTCAAGTTGAAATATAAAAGGCAAAGGGCTTTTTCAGCTACAATATCTGGGGTCAGGATGCTGAATCGTTTCTCTGCCTTTTCCTTTAATGAGCTTTAGTTTGATGAAGTGACCTTACCAGCACAGAACAGGAGTAAAGGGTCCATGCTAGCAAAGGACAGTGACTCCTGGGGGTGGAGGGAGATGCAGGCAGCGGGGCTCACCATGTGCCTGGAGAGAGAGAGGGAAACAAAGGGGAAGAAAAAAACAACCCTGGCCAAAGATATGGTGGGATAGATAAAGAACAGTGAAGCTAGAATATGCAGAAGAATTGGCGTTAGCACTGCTTAATGTATGGGACAGCAAAGATTAATCAATGCATGTTCAACATACTTACTATCATTGAGGACTTTAAGTTTGGAAATAAAAAATGTCCCTCTGCTTCAGTAGAGGTTAAGCAGAAGGTTGCCAGGTGTGCCATTAGCAGAGCCAACAGAGAGTATAGAAAGAACTCTTAAAATGATTTTGCTTTCCTGAAACAGGCTTTTGTGGGTTTATATTTCTCAGGCAAGGACACAGATGGCCATTAGCTAGTTAAAAATCCACAAGGACAGCAGAGACTGCTTATGTTTGTCTTTGGGTGTTCTAAACAGCCAAGAACTTATGAAAGTAAAAATGTGTCTCCCCTGGAATTAGCAACTCAAAGCCTCTGATCTCAGGAAGCAAGCTTTTAGATGAGGAGGCAAAGCCCAGCACAATGTGCAGAATAAGGCTTGATACATACCACAGGCTGATGGGAGCAATCACTGAGAGCTCAGAGTTGCCCCGGTGCTGTAGGAATAGGACAGACAGAATGGTTCTGCCAAGTGCAGTAAGAAACACCCCCTGAGGAGATGGAGCTGGAGCTAGACCTTGCAGTAGAGAAATGACTTTGCAATGTGGACAGAAAGAGGCAGAGAGTATGAGCGAAAAAGAGGTTAAGAACTAAGTGATTGTGAGAAGGGAGAAAGCCGCCATGACACCACCCCAGTGGACCACAGCAAATGTACTGGGGAAGGAAGACTCACACTCATGTGGCACCTACACCCATGAGCCTCATCTCCATTCATTGCCCCTACTTCACTCTTCTCGAAAACTGGAACAATAATGCTTACTTGCATAGAAATGTTGAGGAATTAAAAGGATGATATACATAAATCTCCTGCCTACGCTGGTAGCCCCATGCACTACATTTCCCTCTCTGCACCTAACTAGGGCTAAGAGGATGAATGTAATGGCAATGTTTTCTTCTTTCAGTCACCCCAAATGAAAGCCAGTGGTTGTTTCAGAGGCACATAGTGGTATCGGAGGGAGTCCAGACACACAAAACACTGTTAGTTCCCACCTTAGCTGATCTCAGACTGGTGTGCCCTTTGAAAATCTTATGTTTGATTTTTAAACTTTCCTTTTTCTCTCCCTCTATCAGGCTGTCACCTGCCACTCTCTGACACTGTTATTTGTGCCTCTGTTGCTGCTAATCTGCTATGGATTAGGAAATCATTGTGGGAAATACCACATTCATGGAGCCTTGAATATAAGAATTAGAAAGGAAAACGTCAATCAGGAATCCAGAGACCTCCATTCAACCCCATGCTTGTCTTGTCTAAATCTTGATATGTGTCTATTTTCAAAAAAAAAATATGTTCTTCTGGGTGACAACACCAAGAACTTTAGACTCGGTGTTGCCCAATCGTTTAAAATAATAAAATCACACATAACAACAATCAAAGTTGAACTTGTGCAAACATTTCGGAGTAGCAAAGTAGAACTATCCCTTTTTGACATCAGTTACCCAGCAATCTAATGATTTAGACTTCTTTCTCCAAAATCAGTTCTCAAACCTCTGATCCTTACATAAGGGTGAATGAATAGTACAAATTAAATGTGGCACTGATCATAGATGGTTTGCATGTTAACAGAGATATTTTAAGTTCACACACAAAAACTCTGATGGGGAGATTTAGCTTCTGTAGTGGGTGAGATTTTTGAAGAAAAGAACTGGAAAGATTCCTGTTAAACCTCATCAGAGAGGTGTCCTCCCGCTTTCCTTAAGCTGTCCTCATTCCCAGAAAAGGGACTGAATCATTGCAATGCAGTCCACAAAGTTGCTACTTAGTAATACACTTGACTGTCAGGTATTCCAGGGGGATCTAGTCTTTTACTTCTTTTGGGCTCAAATTCCCCGGATGGACACTGTGATAATTCCCTTCTTCATGTCAAGGGTGTGTCCTGGAAACAAGTCATTTATTTTCAGAACAGGATTTAAGAGAATAATACCATAGGAAGTGAATGTGGCTGCCTTGTCTCTTGGGCTGCTTCCTCTTTGTATTATACAGTGAAAATGACTAGGGCATTTCCAACTGAGAAAGACATGTATTTGGGTGAGATTGAACCATACAGGAGAATTAATATAAAGCAGTAATGGTTCACAGGCCAGCTCACTCCTCCTTGAAATTTCAGTGACTGGAAAAATTAGTCTCCTGTTTCCTTTCCATTCCTTTTTTTTTTAATTATAACTTGCTGAGGCACTAGCTAATACCCTTTAATCTCTTTTAATAACCACCCTATCCTCGGTTTCTGTAAGCATCCTTCTCAAGGCATCCACAAATCCAAGAATGCTCTTAAGATTGACTGACTGACAGATCTCTCAGCTCTGTTGATTTACTGTCGCAAGGTTTATTCCTCCAGCCCCAGCTCTTTGGGGATGAAAGAAAAAGCAGGGATGTGAACTCTTTCTAGACCCAGGAGAGGGCCAGATCACAAGAAATTTAGGAATGAGGCCAAATGTATTTTTAGCTGCTCCCATCCCTCATTTCCCTAAAGTTTTCTTTTTCTCAGAGTTTTTTTTCTCCTATAGCCTCACTCCTCCCAGGGACATGGGGGTAATAAACACCCTTTCTCATAGGGATTTTGCAAGTTCAAAGACAACCGAGGATGACTCTGGAGGCTGAAGAAGGAGGATATCAAGTTCAAGGCTAGCCTCAGCAACTAAGTGAGACCTTAAGCAACTTAGTGAGACCCTGTCTCAAAATAAAAAAAAAAAATAAAAAGGGTTGGGTATGTGATTCAGTGGTTAGATACTCCTGGGCTCAGTCTCTAGAACATAGAAAGGAAAAGAAAAGGCATATTAGAAACACAACTCTACTGGATGATTGCAGGTCCCTTGTCAGGTCCACAGGGGACATATTTATGGTGACTAGCCAACAGGTCAAGGTAGGTCATAAGTTATTGAGCCCTTCTTCAAGAAACGCTTAAATACATTTTGACTGAATGACATCAGGTTTAAAATGAGCCCACAAATTCAGAAGGTACAATAACTGGACTCAAGCTCTATGCCATCTCTGCCCTGCTCCAGAAGGCATACAAAAGGATGATGTGACAAGGAGGAGCTAAGCACTAATGCAATCAATTAAGAATTTATTAAACCACCAACTCTGCATTAGCCACCTGGTGGGGGATAAATTATGACCTAGAATACAAGACTTTCAGATGTGGCATAAGAAAAAAAACAATGGGTGGGGGGTGTGATAAACACCATCATTCAGTAACTAAGTACCTAGGAATGTCAATGAGGGAGAATGTACGAAGTTCCATGTATCAGGGAAGGTTGTGTGAGCCTTGAATCATGCTGAATGTCTAGAAACAATTGAAAATAGGAGTTAAAAAGAGAGATTCATACACACATGGAGTGGGAGAAATTGGGAAGCAGACCACTTCAGAAATGGGGTTCAAGAACAGAATATGGATTCTTGACTAGAAGTCAAATGGCTGATTTGAAAGAGACAAGTCAAATGTATAATGCAAATTGCTTCACCAGTAGAGATCCTCTCCCAGAAACCATTACAAGTCTGTTCTGCACATGGGAGGCTAATACATGTAATCAATAGAAAGCAAGTTATTAATAATTTGCATTCACTTTCTTATACTTTTTCAAACCCAGTGTGTACTGCTCACTTACACTCAATTCAGACTAGCCACATTCCAAGTATTCAATGGCTGCCTATGGCTAATGGCTACCATATTAGGCAACTTGGTTTGGTAGTCACCAGTCTGTAGTTTTATCCTCTCAGGCTACCATCTCCTGAGAGGGGATGGCATAGAGCTTGAGGCCAGTTATTGTACCCTCTGAATTTGTGGGCTCATTTTAAACCTGATGTCAAATGTTAGTCCAATGAACTGCTTCATCCTAAAGTTCTAATAGTTAAGCATTATTTTCTGTATCAGTCCTCTCAGATAATATCTTCACTTAGGGAATTTCCACATTCCAAGGCAGCTTCTCTTGCAGACCAACTACATGGGCAGGGTGAAATTGTCTGACATTTCAGGCAGAATTGGTGAGTGGGATTCTGCATATAAAATTCCCATTACCCTCTGAAATTCTCCAGACTCCATCAGCTCTGCCACGGGTTTCTCTCTGCGGGTGTTTGTTGACATGATAGACAGCTGTTGGCTCAGAAGCTCCTCCTAGGAGGCCTGGGCCCTCTTTTGGCTTCAGGATGAACTGAAGCACCCAAGAAGTCCAGTGTCACATACACCTGTCCATTCCTAAGGACAGTGGAGCTCAGGTCTAAAATCAATGAGCTCTGTACTAGGTCAGGGAAATAGAAACCCAGTGTTCCAAAGCAGGTACTAAAAATGCTGCCTGAAGCTACATTGGAAGAAGGATGGTGACCCAGTGGTAGAACTGGACACTAGTTGGATAAACCACACAGTGAGGAACATGGCCAGGTTCTGGATGCAATGCTGAAAAGGGATGTTGGAAAACGTGAGAGTGTTGCAAAGAAGACACGCTGGCCCTGAAGTAGAGTCTTTAAAAGCAAACTGTATGTAGAAAGCTGTGTCTGCTTGAATTTGGTCCCCTGATGGGCCACTCACAAGCTAGGCTGACCTTGGGCAAATCAGTCAACTTCTTAAGTTTTGATTCCCTCAAGGTAACCTGGAATTATAAAAGCAACCTCAGAGAATCATTTCACAGATGCACTTAACTGGGTGCCTGACACAATGTTTTCATTAAAGTGTGGCTATAAAAATTGAGATTAAATAGGTAGAGACAGAAAGTTGCCCAACAGAAGATAAAGGAACAGAGAATCATACAAGAGAGAATAAAATACTACACACAGAACATTTGTGCATGCACAAACATGTTTATTATATATGCATGCACATGCATGTACATATGTACCTGCAGACTCACACACATGCACATGTAAACACCATGTGAGCATATGCACTCATTCCCACAAGCATGCACACAAACACATACACACAAGCTTATTTGGACATTCTGAACCTCAGAATGCTAATTTTGGTCTCCAAGCTCCCTATAGCCAATAGTTCCCTGCTTCACTGTGCCCCCTTCCCCATGACCTCATCAAGTACAGCTCCTTCCCTTGTGCCTTGCCTTATACTGTGGAAGAAGAAAAATAAAACTATGACCTTATTGGGAAAGGAAAACTTTGCCCTCCTTCCACTACAATGTGGCAGACATAGCTGACTCCCTGCCCACATGATCTCATAGGAATGGATTTTGCTGCTTGTATATAACATAGTGTAGTTCTCCCCCCATTCCCCCGCCACCAACAGTAAGCATCCAGAGGTACTTAGTAGAGACAGTAAATTATTATTGGTTGAAAGGTTCTCAGGCTCTGGAGTAATCAAATTCTCCTTCTTCAATCACTAACTTCAGATGCTGCACAAACCATGTGTAATGAATGCTATGGCCAGATGAGTTACTGTTTATTCCCACAAAACATGAGGATGTATGAAAGAGTCTGTAAACAAATGGCATACCAGGATGCAGGCAATTCACTACAGTGGGCAAGAAGAACCAAGAGAGGCAATTCAACCCAGACATGCAGTACTGAAATCTCAGAGCATTGAAATCAGCAAGAAAAAGAAGTATGATGGTTACCTGTAGGAGATCAAATGTTCAACCTATGCCAATAAAAAACAAACTAGTAATCAGAAAATGCTATATCTGATACTATACCCATTGTGAGTGCTTACCATGTACCTGGCTCTGAGTTGAGGATTTTGACATATTGCGTAACAGGATACCTACAGTAAAGCCAGTTAATTAAATCACATTATCACCATTTACAGGTGAGAAAACAAAGAATTTGAAGTTTAACTCACTGCTCCAGGCCACACAAATTGATTGAAAGACACCAATATTCTGGAATAGTACTGGAGTCAAAATTCCAACTGAGAATGACTGGGAGCCAACATAATCTAATTGATCCCTTCGAAGCCAGCTCACTACTTGCCTCTTTCATGAACTCTTTACAATCCTCCTTCTCTGACATTCTGCTTAAACATATCTTTGTCTAATAGGACTAAGTCCCTTTTCTCCACATGGCCTGTAAGTTATGTGTACTTTATATCAGAAGAGAGTTGATAATACCTGCTACTATTAGTATTAGTGGTATTAGCTGTTCTGGTGAAGGTAATATATATTTGAAACAACCAGATAATAGAGCAACAACTGTCTTGCTCCTTGATGTAGACCCAATACTGGGTCCAGTGTTTGGCATAGGTGGGCCCAATGAAGCAAAGCAGTGCACACAGGATTGGGATGGGGAGAGGAGGAGGTGTGGAGAAAAACAAATCCAATACTCCAATTGCCCTGGAGGAACCAACAGGAAATGTGAATCTATGGTGTTCCCTTAATAAATATCATCTAAAATGCAAAGTAGAGAATGAGAAGCACAGGAACAACAATGAGATCCAGAGAAGGGGAGAGTGTGGGAATGATCTAGGACCAGAACTTGAACACAGATAGCTTAATTCAATAAATTTATGATACCTTAATCCTTGGCTTTGGATATTGTTATTGCATTGAAATTTAAAACTGATTTTATCATGATTGTATAGATTCCCTAATCATGAAAGGAGGAATGGGGTATATTTTTATTTGACTCTGATGTGATCTGTTTATCCTTTCCAAATCTATTTCATTTTTCAAGTCAAACCATATCTTTCCATCATTATCATGATTTCTCCAATGACAAATGCACCATGAATGTCCCCTGGGACAGTCGCTCACCAGTGCCTAGGTGGGCCATTGTACTGCCCTTAAAGTTACAGAATCAATATGTCCCCCTTCCAAGGGGGCATCTTGGCACTGCTCTCTCCTTTGTATCCCTGGTAGCAAGTGGGAAGGGATCATTTCTCACACTGTGCATGACTATCTCCCTGACTTTGCCATTACTCTCTGACTTGGTACAGCCACCTGCCTCTAGTTGTGAGCCTCCCCACTGTGTGCAGCTGGCTTCACATTTGCATTCAGTGCCCATGTTTTTGACACCAGTCACTATTGCTACTGCCAGTGGCAAGGGTCTAAGATTTTAGAACATTCTCTCTCTCTGTCATGACCAGCCATTTCAGAAGTTGTCCAGGGCTATACGCTTCCCAGAGAACATCAATCCTCCAGGAGCACTGAGTCAGGATAGGTTCAAGCACACAACCAGACTTTCACATAGAACTGGTTTAAAACAACCAGACTGCTTGTTCTGCCCCACCCTGACAGATGCCCCTCTCCCTCATGAAACCCCTATTTTTCTCTGTGCAATTCACATTTTTCAGGCAAAATTGACCATTCATAAATTATACCTATGCATTTCTGATTCCCAGATGGTGTGGTTGAGGAACCCCAAACAGACCATGACATTTAGAATGGTTTTGTCCATTTTGCACACAGAGGCCCTTGATGGGTAGGAGGTGTTGCCCAATGCTACAAGTTTTCCTATTCTAGTGCCAGAGTCCCATTCTGAGCAGTCACTCTTGTGGTAGGATTTCTGATACAATTGAATTATGAGGTGAACATTTTCTCTTCCTGGGTATTACTTTTTTTTAATCTCAATGCTTAAGATAGCAATGGGATTCAGTGAACCCTCCCCCATCAAACACATGCAAGGTAAAATGACATCTCGGTGACCGAGAGGGTGACTGACAGAAAGCATCTTTAATTCAACAATGAAATAAAATAAAAATGCTTCATAGTAGTACTGAGAAATACTGATTATTGTTATCAATACCAATAAAAATGAAGTTATTCATTACTTTCTGTATAGGTGCATCCTAGGTAAATTTTTAGTGTTTTTAGCAAAATCCTAAATATTTTCATGTGATTTATCTAACCTGGAAACTGCTGTTGCATGTGATCAAGGTGTTTCTTTTAAAGGAGCAATGGATGGAGACCTAGGAAGGGATAAAGTCATGGGGTCAAGCCTAGCAAGAGACCACAAAAGTACCTCAGAAAGGCACATTGAATGAATTTTCTCAAGGTGGAAGAGCCAGAGAATAATTGGGGTGGTTGTAAGGCTAGAATTCCAATTGGTTTGCCATTCAGATAGGAAGTGGGTTTGAAAAACACTGAATAGAACTACCCAACAATAGTTTAATATTCTTCATAAATTGTTCTCCAGCTATTGTTCTATGAACAAGAGTCATTTAGAAATTTCTTGTTAAAATGTAAGTTCTCAGTAATCTCCTCATTGCCTGTGAATCAGACTCTCTAGCACCAGAAGCTGGTAATCTATACTTTCCAAGAAATTCCCCTGGTAAACCTAACCTGCAGTTGGATGTGGGGACCAGTCCTCTCAATACTCTCAGTTAACTTGATACATAGTGTCATTGCTCCAGATACAGGATATAAGAACCTAAAGCAAAAATTCCATCTTTGTACCACTCTGCTTTAATCTATCATACAGTGAGTCACAACACATCTCCCCCAGTGACCATTGCTGGGTCCTGCTTCTTCTCCTTGGGTCTTCATTGAGCCAAAATGTCCTCAGATCCCCTGACCAGTTAAAGCAGCCCTGGCCTTCGCACCTTGGGTCAACTGTGAATGTCATTTTGGAACTCTTCTAGAAAGTTGAAAAAGATGCAGGTGTTATTTTAAGACTTCACCCATGTATGATATAACAGCTCCTCAACCTGGAGGCTGAGCTACAATCTCCACCCTCCACCTGCTCCTACTGACTTTTCTTGTTTGTACTACTGGTCCCGCTTCTTCCCCCCTGTGTCCTTTGAGTGGTCTTTTCCTGAGCTTCTCTGTATCATGATCCTACAGATTTCCACATCAATAAAGGAGCCAGTAGAGATGCTTTTTCTGCTTTTCCCTCCTTCCATGCTGCAGAAAGAAAAAGGGACCCAGAGCCTCCTCAGACAAACACTCTGTTTCTCTCACCCACACGAAGCAAAGCCACAGGGCAGTAGATATGGGCTGGTTCCATGCCGCTGGTTACAGCATTCCATTTCTTCCTCCTCATACTAACTTTGGTCCTGAGCAGAAACTGTGCTTAACGAGTGTTTGAAAATACGCAATTCATGTTTCTTGATCCAGTATGCCAAAGATATTTGATTTGAAATATTAGGTACAAGAGCATGAAAATCAGTTGTTACATTGAAATTCTCTCATATCACAATTTCCCTTAGGGATAGTGAAGGAGTGAAAGAATTATGGCTTGGTCCCTTATCTCCAAACTATCAAACTGCACACAGTCACATCTAAAGTGTGCAGCGAATGTGTGTGTTTGCTTCGTCATGGTGTCCCAAACTCCACCCAGCTCCTCAAACACATGAAAGCCAAAGTCAAAGCACTTTACATAATTGACACATATTTGTTCCTCTGCCCTGCTTATTGTATACCCTTTTTTGATACCACGAGAGTAAATTGCTTGAATAGATGATAAGACACTCACTGTGTTTTCAGAGAATCTGTATCATTTGACATCAGCTCAGGATTACATTCACACCCCTGACAGTGACACATGCTTCCATCTGAAATCCAGACCCAGGCCTCCTTGATTTGGTTTTTCCCCAGGGAGACTGGGCACTAGCTTTACCCTGGCCAGATTGACTTGAGCACAAATATCTCCTTGATGCTTCTGTCCCTTCTCCTTGTACAGAGGTTTCTGACTTTGCCACTGTGACTTCCTATACCAAGTTCCAGTTGTGCAAGGGTTCTGGTCACAGGGCACTTGCCTGTTTCTGATCTGTCTCATCCTGACCTCCAGGCCCTAATTCATTCTTCAAGGAAGAATTCATGAAAGTAGAATTCAGGAGTGTGCACAGGAGAGGACTTGAACTTGGATGTACAAAAGAGTGCTTGGATTCACCTGTGTTCAAAACTTGTCTTAGAAAATTACTAATTGTATGGTCTGCAAGCCTATAAACTTGATAGTATCAACTTCATGAGTGGTTGTAGAAATTAAATGGGATAATATATTTAAGATGAATAGCAATTGGGATCCTAATAAATATTAATTCCTTTCTCCCTCTCTTTCCCTTACCCTTCATGTGCATTTGACATGAGGAATGAGGGCTTGTCTCTTCCTAATGTAGCTAAATGATCCCACCTTGCATCTATACAATACTTTGTAAAATGCAAAACATATTCAAAGGGCTTCTGCCCTCAAAGACACTCTGGAAGTGGGTGGAGTGGATGTCATTCTTCATCTCTTTCAGCTGAGGAAATAGGACCTACTTGGGTTAAGTGATTTGCCCAAGTTTCTGTACTGTGACCTCTTGAGTTTAGACAATACATCTTCTCAAGGGATTTTTTTTAAAGCAACCTGAATATCTTCTAGAACATCTTCTAGAGGAGCCACTGCTGGTCATTCCATGCTTCCAATCAGGCTTGACATCCCTTCCTAAACAAACCCTTCCATCCGAGTTTGGTGCCTCTGAGGACATGAACACAGCAATCTGACAAGTGAATTCACATGAAGGTGCCAGGGGCTGATAATGAATTACTGCACTCACATTCCATAAGCATTGACATTTTAACAAGGAAAAGCTCAGGACAATGCCTCAGCGAAGGGAGAGCAAATAGATTTCATCTCAAGTGCTAACTCTGATCAATTAGTAGTGAATTCCTAGCATTTCTTTGTCTGGCTCAGAGGAAAGCCTGTCATGATCCATTGTCGATGCCTGCTGTTAAGTGTGGATGGATTAGGAGAGGCAGACTTGCCACTCCACCCTCGTCCCCCAGCTCTTATCCCACATCCCCCGGAGACTGCCTGGAGAGCATCCCATCTCCACCTTCCCCTTCAAGGTCCCTGCAGGAGTCCAAGCATCACCTGAGTTTGGGTTCTCTTGTGATGAACACTAATGAGACACTAGATTCAAAAGCTCTTTAAAATTGTAAACCCTATGTAGACACGATGCAGAATTGCTGTTAGCTCGAATTGTAGATGGCTCTCCTAAAAAAAATCCAGAGGAAGAGGATTTGGTTTTCTGGGGTCACCTTCTTCTTTGCCTGTCTCTATCCCCCCCTCCACTCGACCCTCAGGAGATGAGCTGAACATGCTGCCCCAGCGGCATTTCCTCCTCCCTCCCCAGCTAAGTATTGGCATCATTATCTGAATATCAGCAATAACAGATAGGAGCAGCAGATACCGATGTTTCATTACCTTTGGTGCCTCTGGGGATTGCTGCCCGGATATTTGGATTCACGTGGCTTTCTCTCTCTGAGACTGACTTTGAAAAAGTGAATCTGCCTCTACAGGTTAACTACTGCAGACCTGGGGGATAGAGCCCCTCTGGCCTTTGTACTGCTTTGGATCTTGTTTTGGGTCATGCCTGGGGTCACCAGCTCTGTCCTCAGCAATACGAGACTCATATTGTCAGAATTACTCCATTGCTTCCACCACTAAAAATAAACTTATCAACCTGGGGTTAAAAAAAAAAAAACCTGCATCACCCTTACCTGCCTTTCCAAATGATCACATTTTCTCCCTGTCACTCAGGTTTTACTTCCAGAACACCAGGCTATGTATCATTCCCCACAGAAGCCGGGCACATCTTTACCTCCACATGAGGCTGGAATGCCCAGCCTGTGCTTAGTGCCACCCTTTGCTCCAAGTGCACTCCAGATGGTACCTTTGCAAGATCCATTATGGTCTCCGACTCTTGGGTCATCTTCTCTTCATTTCAAATAAAGATTTATTAATAGCTAACAATAAAGGTGCACATGGACTCTGCTTAACTTCATATCCACAATCTCAATTAATTCTCACGATAACCCTATGATTAGGCACGTCCATTAATCCAATTTCATGGATGATGAAACAAACCAGAGAAATCAAGGGATTTGTTCACAGTAAGGCAGCTAGTAAGTGCAGAAGCTGAGATTTAGACCCAGCTCTCTTTCTCCAGGACCAAGGCCTCGAAACTTCACACGCCAGGGTTTACTGAGCTCAGCTCTGAGTCCCAGAAGCACTTCTTCTGTTGACATAAATTATATTCTGCTAGATGGGAAAGCTCATTATGATCCTGTCTCCATCCCCTGTTTTGAGTAAAAACTCTTGTATAATCAAGAAGAGGTCATGTCTTCCTCAACTTGTCTCTCCAGAGAAGTGCTGAGTAACTCTCTTGATTTAATTAACCACCTCTGATGCCACTTTATTTCTATACTTCACATCCTGAACCTACTTTTTCACAGTCTAAATCTACTTAGAACCAGTTCACCCTGCAGCCTCTCCCAAACACCCTGTTTTTCCTCCTACATCTTTTTATTTGTACTGTGCCATCTACACTCTCCATCCTGAATCTCCTCTACTTCCTAAATCTTCCCCAAACTGCACAACTCTCCTCGGAGAGTCCACCTTTTCAGGAATCCCTTCCTAACCATGCTAGTCCACCTTGCCCTACCCCTCCTCTGATCTAGGAACACATTCCATAGATCACTCACCAGATCCTTTGCTAATGATAATTAACAATGCCCACCATGTGCTGAGAGTTCCATATTAGGCACAGTGGGATTCAAAAAAGTATGACACCTATGTGGTTCCTGTCTTCCTAGGATTAAACACGGAGATAAGAGTTGCCCCTGTGAAAAGCTAATAGGAATGCCCAGTGATTTGCAAGAGCCAGGTGGACAATTCAGACCAATGTATGCACGGAAGGAGCTCAGAGGAAGTGAGGGTGGCATGTATCTGGTGGTTAGGCAGAGGCTGGCTGGAAGAGGTATAGGGCTTAGAGGATGAGTACCATTAAGGATAAGCAGAAAAGAAAGGGCAAGTGTTCCAGGAGGAACATTAGTACAATCCCTTGGTGAGAGTATGAAATAGGAGTGACCCATGAAACAGGTGATAAGGGGACAGGCTGCACAGAGGGACAGGGAACATCAAAGGTGAGGAATGCACACCTGGAAGCTGAGCTTCCCTGGGAGATCAGGGATGACAAAGATGGTTCTGAGAAATAGCACATCTTAGTGTTGTTACCACAGGGCTTAAGGTCAAGAAGTCCTTGCCAACAGCCTGGTGGCTGCCTTGGCCAGGTTACTTTAACTTATTGGAGCTTGAATTTCTTTATCTACTAAGGGTGGGTGGTTGGGGAGATAAGAAAGCTGAAGGTTATAACCAAATTTCAGGATCATGGTAACATTTATTGAGATGGTGCTCTTCTAATGCTTAGCCAGGACCTACCACATAGCAAATTCTCAACATAAATTACTTTTTGTATGAAACATGAATGCGATAATGCTTCTCCCAAAGGGATATGCAGTTTATGCAATTAAATAACAAAGAAACCAAAACCACGAGTTTCAGGGAGCAGGAGTCTATTCCAACTGGAATCTACAGTGCCAGCACAGTGCCTGCCTGCCAGCCAGCCACAAAAGTGTAACTCCTACACTATCTAGCCCAGGGCACAATCCATCGTAGATATTTAATAAGGGTTTCTGAGCTGAATGGATTTAAATTGGATCAAATTTAATTGGATCTTTTGTTTAAATTTTAAAAGTCTACCTCTGAGAAGAGGCTGAATGGAACACTTCTTGAGTTTGCCGATTTTTAATTCCAGCGATCAGACTTGACCTGTCATTCGTTTATTGATAATTCCTGACAGAATGCCCTTACTGCGTTTTCCCTCCTCCACTGCTCAGAGAGCTGATGGAACATGAAATCCACAACTGTGGTTGGGGTTTTCTGGGGGCTGCCACCAGCAGTTATCTCCATAGGACCCAGACCGCCCCATCCACCCTGCAGAGAAGATAATCAGCCTCAGGATGTCAGGAAAGCCCCACTTCCCACCCACATTAAATCCTAAATTTCACATCCAAAGGGAAGAAGCTAAAAGGTATTCTTCCTAGGTGAAATCAGTAGCTCAGACCCCAGACCATCACACAGCACATACACATATTTTTATATCCAGTAGTGGGTTCATTTATACATTGGTATACAATCCTTTTCACCTCCAGAAACACATGTAAGCATCCACAGATGTACACATAGTCAGCATTTTAAAAGAATTATTTACCATCTTAAATAAATTTCTACAATCAGAGATAGCTATATGCATACAATATATGCCCTAAAAATCCTTTTTTTTTCAAATGTCATAGCCCAAAGAAATTTCAATCACTGGAGAGTTCTAAGAAACCCTGTCTCTATCCCCTCATTTAAAATAAAGTCCAGAAAGGTGGAGTAACTTGCATAAGATGGTCCATTCAGTTAGACACAAAACAGAGTCTCAATCTCTGAGGTCCCCAATCACTTTTCCAATGACCCTGTCCCAACTCACGGTATCATACTCTGCCATCCAAAATCCAGGAACTATCCTGGGAGGCTCACTTGCTCCAGACAAGGGTGTATTTTCTAGGTCACTTGACATATTCTCCCCATGTACTGAGAACTGATACTCAGACCCATTTCCAACCAACTTTGCTTCCTTCTTTGTTCCAGGGGCTGAGAACCTGGAAACCATATCACCCAGAGTTTGTGGGCAGCTGCTGCTGAGAGGTATTTGGTGGCAACTGGAAGGCAGAAGGTGGGGGGAAGCCATGCTTCTCCTGGCTCTCCCAACAACCACAGGGAATTGCCAGCAATTGAAGTCTCTGGCAATATCACTGAGGATTTAACCGTTAGGGATCTGAGCTCCTGAGTTTCAGCTGATAGCAGAGAACAGTGACCCAGTGGCAAAAACATCTGTCTGCTATGGAGCTTCAGCCTCATCAGTACAAATTCATACTTTTGTGCTCCGTGTAAAACCACACTATCATTTTTGTCTTCTAGTCATTTCAATGTTTATGTAGCATATATGTAACTGAGTGCCTGTATTAAATCCTCATCTAGTGAAATGCCTAGAATTTTCTGTGTTCTCATCACTGGATAGTTATTAACACAATAGAGAAAACCTACTGTCAATTAGTAAAAGTTATCAAAATAAATTTTCAATAAGCTATTAATGAGTAATGAAAAATAATTTAGCACTTCTAAGAGAAAGGCTTTTTTTGTAGACTAGAAGGAAAATGTCTCTGAAGGTAAAAGGATTTCTTTCAAAATGAATCATGATGGGAGATGTTTTAGCCCTTGTCCTTCCCCAGGACAACCAGGAAAGAAGCAGCCTTTTGTGCAAACAGCACAAATGACCAGCAGTTAAATGAATGGTCAGCAGTGAAGAGGGTATCCTGAGCAGCTCCCACATGGGTGCAGATGATGAGATGAAAAGGGAGGAGGAAAGGAAAGTTCTATAGCCCATTCTTCCATTGCTTAGAACCAGACCAGGGAGTGGCTCGTTCATCTTGGCACTAGCAGGCCTCTGAGGCAAGAAGCGGAGGATGGGATTCTATTCTTGAGCCCCTGAGGCTGAGATAAGCACAATTCCAGAGCCAACTCTAAGCAGAGTGTCCAGATCAATTCTGATGCAACACATGCAAAGAAAAAAATCTCCAGTAAATTAGAAAACTGCCATGCCCAGGCCTCTACCTCCTTAGCAAAGCAGGACTTCAGTATGTACTGGAGGTGCCTCGAAGGTAAAACTGCAGATCTTAGCAAGATCACAGCTTTGAAATGATGTGTTCTTTAAAGTTATTGCTTTTTGCTTTGTTTTGTGTTCAGAGAGAAAAAATAACAACAACAACAACAACAAATCCAAACCTTTAAGAAATCTAATTACATGTCTGAGTTATAGACTGGTTTTTAACAACAACAAAAAAAATTAACAAAAAAGGGGGCTCATTAAGAGTCTTTTGTCTCCAAAACAAGTGTGTTTTCGTAAGCCATAGAGCAAGCAAATTCTAATTGCTGGCTTCATTATACAGAAAAGTCTAAGTGTAACAATCAGAAGCCTTATTACACATACATAATTGAGTTTCATTGCAACTTATGAAAACATAAACTCTCTTAAACACACTTGCAGAAAATGTCACATCATCAAATCAACACTTTTATTATACAAAAGTAATTGTGTTTAAAGACACCAAACATATGTTACTTATACAAAAAAATGAGTTGTACTATGATTCAGAAGTCTAAATCTTAAATCTTGAGAGCAATGTTTTGTTTGCAAATGCAGGGCAAAAAGAAAAGGCAAATTTTACTAATGAGATGTAAAGAAGGTTGTCCTGGTAAGATTCAACTTTGGAAATTCTGATTCTTAAATTCCTTTTTCTGGTGAAATTTTCCATGAGCCTACTTGCTTCTGTGCCTGGCTCCTTCCAAATCTGTTCTCAACCTGATCTTCACATTTTTCCTTCTCCATCCCCCCTAATGTCCAATTGTTTGAATTTTTCTTTTTGGCCAGCTCCTGTAGCTCCTTTGCCCCTGGAAAGTTCTAACATTCTCACCTTGTCACATTCATGCCTTCCTAAATCCCATTCTCTACTTCCTACACTCCTGACTCTGGGCTGATGGATCCTCCTGGAGGATTCCATCCTGTTCTGCCTACCTGGGTTGTGTCAACTGTATTTCAGCTGGTCCTTAAGCCTCTCAGCAGGTCTCTTATTTCTCCAGGTGACTCACCTTCCCAAGGTAGGCTACACAATTCATGGATCCCAATATGAAAATGTTAATGCAACTTCCCTGTTCAAACTTCACAACAACAGTCACGAATATGGCATCATGTAAAAATGTGGATGTGCAACCGATGTGATTCTGCATTCTGTAATTGGGGTAAAAATAGGAGTTCATAACAGACTTGAATCTAATGTATGAAATATGATATGTCAAGAGCTTTGTAATGTTTTGAACAACCAATAAAAAAAAAACTTCAGGGTAAAGGCCTTTTTCTTTCTTGCATACTTTTTAAAATTTGGTATTGAATGCCTTGTTGTTTCAACCACAGGGAGATATTAAATAGAAATTCAGTACAGAAGAGGCTATGTCTTGGAATGAGGTATCAGTCTTTTTCTTCCGTGTGGGAAGAATGGAGATGTATGCTCTCAGTTCACATCCACCACCACCACCAACAACAACAAAAACAGTCCAACAACAACAAAAACTTTTCCCCCTCCAAAAGAAGAAACAAACAAATTCGCAACAGGTGCAATTACTGTGATCCAGCATAGCCCAGATGTCCACCTTTCTTCCTTTCAGTGCTTTGGTTTTTGATATCACTGTGCATGGCCCTGCTATTTCTTTCTTCCTCTCACGAAGATGGCTGCCCCTGTTTGGGGTAGGTAGGAACTTTGTAATTAATGAATCCTGTATTGTTGGTTGATACATTTCCTCATTGACCTCTCCCAAGCCTAAAACCCTGCTGTCCTGCATGTTTCTCAGAATTGTTCCACCCTTGGTTGCTTGGGATTCATTCTACTTTTTCTCCCAGGCCACATCTGAATGGTGGTGTCTCCAAGCCCCATCCTTTCCTGTCTCCTGCTTTACTTCGTGATTGTCTATTATTATTATACATAGGTATCTCCTATGTATGATCTCATACTTATAAAAAAAGGAAGAACCATCACTAAACCTGATGTAAATCAGACACTTTTCTTGTTTTCTCTCTCTTAATCCTCACCTTCAAAGTAATAGGGCTGAGAAATCTGAAGTTCATGACATCTAAGTAGCCAGAACTCAGCCAGGTCTGACTGACTCTCAGTTCATCTTCCACTGCTGCCCAAGCACCACTGACTCTCTGACATGTCTGTCAAATTTCATGTGTATATTTCTGACCTTAGATTGTATTTCATATACCTCAAAGTAAAAATATCAAAGTTTCACTAAAGTTCTAAACCCCTGGATGTTCTATCTTGGTTAATAGGATTGATATTTCAACATGCTGTTCTATTCCTTTGTTCAAGATTCCTTGGGGGCTCTCTAATTACCTCAGATAAAGTTGAAAGTTTTCTCTAGGACAGAAAAAGTCCTTCATTGCCTGGCCCTTGTCTTCAAGTATGCTCTTCTTTAGCTGTGTTTTCTGAAGTCGTTCAGATGGACCAATTTCTTATGATGTTTCTGTGAGCCACAGTTTGGTGTTCATCCTGACAAATAATTCCCTACTAAATGCCTACTATGTGCCAAGGTACCCATTTTGTCTACCTTAGGCTGTATCAACACCTCTGAGCTTACAATCATTTAGTGTAGGCAGAAAGGCAGATGGTAAATGAAAAACTATGGTAATTGACTATATATATTATATTGACTACATATATATTGACTATATATATATCGTATTGACTATATATATGGTATATATATATTGACTATATAAATATATTGACTATTAAAATACAGAAGAAGAAAGCAGGGTAAAGGGGATTCCATGGTTTACAATTAAATAGCATCCTCAATTGTATCTCACTGAAAAGGAAACATTTGAGCAGAGACTTGAAGAAGTTGACGGTAGAATCCATCTGATATCTGGGAGAAGCATGTCAAAGGCAACAGGAACAGATACTACAAGGGCCCTAAGATGGGAATAAGACTCAAAGAAGGGGGCTGGGGATGTGGCTCAAGCAGTAGCGCACTCGCCTGGCATGCGTGCAGCCCGGGTTCGATCCTCAGCACCACATACAAACAAAGATGTTGTGTCTGCCAAGAACTAGAGAATAAATATTGAAATTCTCTCTCTCTCTCTCTCTCTCTCTCTCTCTCTCTCTCTCTCTCTCTCTCTCTCTCTCTCAAAAAAAAAAAAGACTCAAAGAAGGCAAGTCATGACTGAAGTCACAAAGCGTCAGCAAATAGGAAGAATAAGAGCAGAGACATACGTAAAGAATAAGGTTTTGCAAGATCTTGGGATATTAGGATGACTTTCACTTTACTCTTTGTTTTTAGGGATTTATTTTTTTATTTGTTTTAATTAGTTATACATGACAGTAGAATGCATTTATGTACTTTGTTATATCAAACATAGTTGGAATATAATTTTTCATTTTTCTGAGTGTACAAGTTGCAGAATCATACTAATAATGTCGTCACATATATACATACAGTAATAATGTCTGTTTCATTCTACTATCTTTCCTAGCCCCATATCCCCTCCCCTTCCCTCTGAACACTTCCCTCTACCTAATCTAAGACAACTCTATTCTTTCCTAGTGTCGTGCCTTATTGTGAATTAGCATCCGCATATTAGAGAAAACATTCGCTTTACTCTTAGTGAAATAGAAACCAATGTAGAGAGTTGTAAAGAGGGCCCACATGTAACTTACATTTACAAAAATCTTCTCTAGACACTGAGATGAAATTCACCCTATGCATATAAGAAGAGGAGCAGGGAGACAGACACACTGACCCCAGCAAGAGATGATGGTGAATTTTAAAAAGGTTAAAGAGGTTGTGGCAACAAAGATACTAAGAAGTGGTCCAAACATCAGCACATGATGTGATACTGGTCTGGAATGTTCTTCTACAATCCACACAGGTGTCAAAACACCTGACCTTCAAAAATATCTCCATATCTTAAACTTGTTATCCTTGACTAAATTCAAATAGTTTTTTTTCTTGGTTCTGCCTTTGCTTTTCTATAGTACTTCAGCCATTTCATTTTTAGAGCATTTATCAGTCTATGTCAAAATTACTGATGTTATTGTCTGTCTCCCCACCAGAATGTGGGTATCTTAAGGCCAAGCTGCTTTACACTGCTTTTTCTGTTCACAATGCGATTTTCATAAATGCTTGATAAAAACCTGGTGATTGAATGAATGACACAAATGTAAACAGTAAGTTTCACTACCTGTCTCCACACAGACATCAAATCAGTGTCAGGAAATACAGGCAGTGGTCAGTTCTCAGAAAAATGCTCAGCAGCAATCATCTGCATAAGATCCATGCCCACTGGGAGGGCTAACAAGACCAAGAAGGAAACCCCACCATCCTTTCATCCATCCTCCCTGGGTTAAGAAAAATCAGGAGGATCAGCAAGTGAATTGTAAAGTAACTGGAAAGAAAGCGACTTGGGTTCTGGTCACCTGTTCATCCTATTGATCATCAAGAGATGCTTCATGCTCAGTAGCAAGAGATGGCCAAAAAATAACACCTACACAGTCAAATGAGATTGTCCATCCTGGGGGAAGAGGACACCACATGCCATCATGCAGGGCCACACAGGGGGATGCATTCAGGAATAGAGAGAACAAGTGGGGACCTGTGAGAGCCAAGTTTTATAGCGACAAAGGGATAAGATACCCCTGAGTTTCCCCAAGTAGATGTAATTGGCTTGTTTGAATAATTTTATGAGTTGGACACCAGGTTTGAGAACCTGGTAGAGAACAGCTGTCCCTTCTGATAAGGGAACTAGCTGGATACGGAGCCTTTTCCATTAAGTGGTAGTCATATCTAGTGAAAGCAGTTGAATTTGTGGTTAGACCTTTGGGATTCTGTGAGGTTCAGAGATGTGAAAACAGCATTTAACACTGTGTGTTAATTCCAGGCCTTAAATTACAATATGGAATCGGAAGAAATGTTCAGATCTAAGACTGAAGGAGGAAGGACATAGATAAAGACAAGATTAGGGATGGTTTGCATCTTTGGGATAGCATTAAAAAAAGTATTTTTCATTGATACAGGATCCAGAATTTGACTAATAACAAGAGATAGTCTAGTGTCAACACAGATGATGAGTTGGGCCACGATTCCAGGTCTAGATGGATGAACTAATTCTAAAACACCCTGCATAGATACTTCAGGGAGGTTGCAAATATATTCCCTGTCTTAGTCTGAAATTTCCTGGAAATCTGAGCGAAGCTGAGCTGGCAGTAGGGTAAATGTGCGAAACCAGCTGAGCAGCTGACACAGGGCTGCCTGGAGAAAACCTTTTATGTATTTTAATAATATGTTTAGAGCAATATTCAAAGAACACTCAGAACTCCCACTGCCAATGCACTGATGATATCACCAATGCTTCCCCATTTCCTGAACAATAAACTATGAATTCCCCAGTCTGTTGGTGAATGCCCGATGCAAGCCAATTCTACTTACTTATCCTCAGCTTTTATTTCTCTCCCACAAGAACTATCTTATGTCAAGTCCAACCTCCTTTGGGAAAGCCTACCAAAGTAAGGAGCCTCATAGTGACGACTTTTGGTAATTAATCTCCAGCTGTAAGAAATACTTACTGGGTACCAACTCTATGCCAATACTATGTTGTTAGTTTAGGATACGAAGAGATACAAGATAAGCTCTTGCCTTAAAAGGGCTACAAATCAAACTGAGAAGAGGATGCAATCTTAAATTAGAACAACTCACTTGGAACAAGCAATGCAGAATGAAGGGTAAGAAGTAAAAAAAAGGAGAGATTGCTATATGATGTATTTGTAATGGATTTTGTTGTGGGGGCAAACTGACCTATGTTTGCCTGTCCTACCTCATTATGTATGGTATAAAAACAGAGATACCCCCTTCTACTTTTTCACAGCCAGGGCCTAACATTATTTCTTAGATGGCTGACTGATCCACTGCACAATTAACTGATACATTGATGTTTGCTTGCCCCTTTGGAATCTTTCAAATATGCCTATTTCTGTTCTCTCATATCAGTAAATTTCAAATTAACTCATCTTAAAGGGTCTTATCACCCTTGGGAAATTTAGTATTACTAACTTAATATCTACCTTCTCATGCTGGGAGGTAGGTATTATTACTGCCATAATTAAGATCATATTAATTAGATTTTTTCAATCACCTGGATTTCATCAGACTCCAACACTAGGGGTTGGTTAACTGTCTATGTTATGGGATATGAAAGGCCTGGGAGAAGCCTCTGTGACCCCCTCATATTGCACACAGCGGGATTCCTATATTGGTAACACTGGAAATCAACATAGTCAGATAATACAATGCTTGCCCATGCAGCAATTGTTTTTAAAATGAGTATCTCTGGTACAGATGAATCTAAGTCAACAAGTATATGGGGACTTGAGGTTTTGGTTGTGACCGTTTTTAAAAGCATCTCCGGTGTACCAGATGGTGTGCTAGGCATTATGGGGATGCAACACTGGTCAAGCCCCATTCTCTTCTTTTAAGTTCATCACTGTCTGGTTAGTTGAAATAGGTCTTCCATTACCTAGCCATAAAGTGACTATTTATAGGGCAACAACACATAAATAAATGACAATTGTAAAGTAATTGTGGATCTAGGACTTTGCTAAGAAGAGCTAGAATCTAGCCTAGAGTTTGTCATTAAGGCAATGTCTGTCCTTGGGTACCATTTGCTCCCTGATTCTAATGCCCTTGACTTCCTTGGGTGATCCTCAGCTACCAGAGATGCTGAGAATGTCCTCAGAGATCAGAGCCCAGCACAGTGTGTGACACACAGTTGGTGTCACCATCTTAGCTCACAACACTGTACTAACCCCAGCCCAAGGGAGGAGACAAGTATCTCCCAGAACAGGGTGGGCAAAAGAACAAAGGGCACTATGATGTCTAGGAGAACTTTGAAGAGAAAGAGAAGCATAAAATGGACTTTAAGGGGAAGGTAAGTTTTAGAAGGGGCAGGATCAGGAGGACACAATAAGTGGAATAAGAGTGATGGGAAAAACACTAACTTTGCTTTAAATGATCATCAGATTTGGCTCTTTGAATGCAATGACTTAAGCTACTTTGAGGAAAAATTAGCAATCACGTTATTAGAAAAGATGACTTAGAGATGAAGCCTGTGTCATCATAGGCATACCATGTTTTTCATGATTGATTATACCCCTATTTGTCCATTTGAGCAGAGAGGTAGAAGGTTTGCTGTGAAAGTCCAATAAGTCATTGAAACTTTGGGATATTGATCTCTCGTCCCAGTCTATCCCTGTAGACCATTGGTTCCTATTGTGTGTGAAAGTTCTGCTCAAGCTTGAGGAATCTTTTGGGACTCAGACCACAAAAAGTCTCCATGAGAAAAACCATAGCCCTTAGCCACTGGACTCAGGTCTTTGTAGTTGTCTTATAGTCTGTTTTATTGATTGTTTTTCAAGAAGAGGTATATGCCAGAGGTAGAGCATCTGTGAGCATCTCTTCTACCTAATGTCCTACTTGGGGTCCCTTATCTAATTGTTGCTAGAACCTGAGATGTGAGCACTGGACTATTTTTAGAGAGGAGGAAAATAAGGCTCTATGATTTTAAATAACTCACCCAGGTCCCCAGCTAGGAAGTAGCTGGACCAGGATTTGAATACTACAGAGCCAAGTATAAGTATGGAAAGTAAAGAATGCAAAGTACAGAGTTGTAGGAAGTCCTGACTCTCAGTCCTGGCCCTGCTCTCAAGGATGTCTGGCTTCTAAACCCAAACTTTTTATTTTACACCACACACACATTCTCCATGGCCAGCTTGTCAACAGTCATTCTAGCCTCTTAGGAGCCCACAGAGAGAAATGATTTCTGGGCAAACCCAGCCTCAGGAATCCTAGTTCCCGAGTGCCTACTAACCACAATCCCAGATGATTCTTAGACAAAGCGGAGAAGGAAAATACAAATGGATAAATCATCGTCAGCCTGAACGGCTCCTGGAGGTGCACATAAGATTCACATCAAGAGACTCTTAAGGATGATGAAGCCCTCCTAGAGCGAGAAGGCAATGAAGGAGCAGTCGCTCTGAAGAGATCAACTTTTAGAGCATCAGAATGTCTGAAAAGGCAGTTGTGCTCTCCAGTGACCCACAGACACCCAGTCCCTTTGGCTTGTATAGATAATGCAGCAGCATTCCCTGGGGAAAATGAACCTATTGGGTCAGAAAGCTGTTAAAAGTCCCAGTGCAGAATGGTCACTGAACCCCAACCCACACCCACTGCAGAAACCATCGTAGCAATCCTTCCCATTCTTTCAGCATTTGAGACAAAGAGAAACTCATGTGCCAAAGAGCAAGCTATGAATTTGAAGTCAGACAGGAAAGCCATAAAGTCAACATAGAAGGGTTCCATTAAAATAGCAGAGCAACTCTAATTGAGGACAGTAATAAGTCTCTGTCATCGAGTGGAGCAAAACACATGGAGATCAAAATGCTGACTACAGCCATGTTCAGATTCTCTAAAGAAATGAAAAAGACATAGAAGAGAAATGCCTTTGTTCCTTGGATACTACACATGTCTACCTGATCTCAACCCATTTCCTTCCATACTATTCTTTCTCCAATTCTCCTGGTCCTGTTTCATTCCAAATCAAATCACCCCATCTCACCCTCTCCTGTTCTTATTCCACTCCAATGCATCTCACCTCAGTCTATTTGATTACAATCACTTTGTTCAATCTTATCCCATATTCCACAATTCTATTCAACCTGAAACCAATGAATCCTTACTAGACTAGGTCATCCCAGGTACAGAAATCATTTTAGTGCTCTTTCTTGGCTGATGTTCTTATAGGAAAAGACTTTAGGACACAGATAACTTGGTACAACATGGAGAATGCCAAACCCACCTGCCATGTTCAAAGGCCTTACATTACTGAATAAGATAAATATGAGGGTGATTTCTAATGGTTTCATTCTTAGTCTTTCTCACATGACATTTTTTATTGTTTTAATCAGTTACACATGACAGCAGAATGCTTTTTGATTCATTTTTACACAAATGGAGCACAATTTTTCACTTCTCTGGTTGGGCACAAAGTAGAATCACACTATTCATGCAATCATACATGTACATAAGGTAATGACGTCTGTCTCATTCCACCATCTTTCCTATTCCCATGCTCTTTCCCCTCTCTTCCCTCCCCTGTGCCCAATCCAAAGTTCCTCCTCATCCCATCCCCCCCCATTATAGATTAGCATCCATTTATCAGAGAAAGTATTTGGCCTTTGGTTTTTTGAGATTGGCTTACTTCTCTTAGCATGATATTCTCCAACTCCATCCACTTACCTGCAAATGCCATAATTTTATTCTCTTTTAATACTGAGTCTGTATTCATTGTGTGTATATACCACAGTTTCTTTATCCATTCATCTTTTGAAGGGCATCTAAGTTGGTTGCATGGTTTAGCTACTGTGAATTGTGTTACTATAAATATTGATGTGGCTGTGTCACTGTAATATGCTATTTTTAAGTCTTTTGGATATAGACCATGGAGTGGGGTAGCTAGGTCAAATGGTGGTTCCATTTCATCACTTGGACATTTTTAATAACACATGAGCTGGAGGTATAGAGAGGGGATAATGATGAGAGCAAATATTTACTGAATGCCTTATTTCTGCTATGAGTTAAGATTTGCCTTGCATACAGTATGACATCTTGTTCTTACTAAAACCTTAAAAGATATTTTTGTACCCATTTTACAAATAAATGAGTTCAGAGTTAAGAAACATTGGCCAAGTAACACTGCCAAGAAGTGATTTTAGATCCAATCATTCTGGCCACATGAAGCCAGTGATCTTTTCCCAAACTTCTATCTTATGAGCTGATGATATTAGTGCATAATGCTTGTGGTCAGAGCTATGGTAGTGTCAGCACCAGTCATAGATGCTATCATCATCACACAAAATCATTTTCCTCGTGGTTGTGGATGATATAAAGCAGGAGCAAATATGGAGGCTGATATACAAAGCCCATGAAATTACAAAGCACATTAGATTAAAAATGGCCTTACCCTATCACCTATATAATTTCATTCATGCATTACTCATTTATATGTTGATAATCTCTCTCCTTAACTTCAAAAGAAATTTCATGAGGGAAAGCACTTTGTTTTGTTTTGTTCAATGTTTTGTTTTTGTTCAACCTTTTAAAGAGTGGCTGGGTATGTGGCAGTGTAAAGATGTTGCTCTAATATTATGTTAAATGAATAAATGAACAGTATAACATTTCTAGAGGAATTTCTTGATATTTGAACAATAAGAAAAAGATGAGTTCTGATAGAGAAATTGTAATACATAAATATAAAATGACCTCATTCCATTTAAACTGCTAGAGCATAAATACACTAACCAAAGAAGAGACAACACCCATACTGTAGTGCTGGTCAGAGTTCACAAGCTTTATGAAGCTTGGGAAAAGATTGCGGGGTGTTCAGAGAGAATTCTCAGGCTAACAAGAAGATCCAGGACATTTTTCTGGGGGTATCCAAGTATTTTGTTCGAAAATACTCAAATACTTCCCATAAAGGAAGGGTCACAGTCATTGTAGGCACAATTCCAAAGGAAAAACAAGCATCCAGAAGACCCCTCAGTGAATCTCTGGTTTTATATCAAAGTCATCCAGTCTTGGCCATCTCCTTAAAATGTCCTGATTCATTTCTCCTGTGGACACTTGGAGTACACTGTTACACCTTCTTTCTGCAGATTCTCACCACAAATAGCCTTCTCCTCCATCACCTTTACCTCCTCCTATTCATCTATAAATGTCCTAAGTCTGGATCCCCCAGAGCTGCTCTATGCTGCATGCCCACTAATTATTTATAAAGGAAATCAATCTCTGTTCATGTGTCAGTGAATATAGACAGAATGCCTCACCACACTGAAAATGTGCATGTTTCTTGAAGGACATTTATTACAAAGTAAGCCCCAAAAAATCTCAGGTATCATCAAAAGCTATAGGGAATTATGATAAAGGGCAACAGAAACCATAGTAAGGGTCAGGGGGTTGTAATTCTGCTAAAAGAGGATAATAGAAGAGGGTCTGGTTTTCAAGTTCCAATTGCCTTGCAAGAATACTGATTTAACTTATAATTTCTATCATCTGGCAATAACTTTAGGTATAGTTTATAGCAATAATAGACACTATGTCTTCAAGCCTAATCTTGGTGTTCCAACAAATTTGGGAGTGGTGAAAACAGATGTCCCTCAATTCTTATGATGTTAAGAATATGATCAGGGTACTGCAGTGAAAGATAAGTTAGGAAGAAAACGGTAATCTGGAGGAGCCATGAGCAAATACAAAATAGAAAGTGCCACTGGAACATTTCTGCTTCCTCAGTATTGAATGCCTCTTTCAAAAGTGTGAGTGACATGAAGCTTAGGAGTAGCCAGTTGGACTAGGTTGAAGAAAATGGGCACAGATGGGTGGACTCAGTATGAAGGACTCCAAGAGTACTCAGTGCTTCAGAAGTGAAATAATGAAAATAATAATTATTATTATTTTATAATTATTTTTAGCTAACTGAACATTTGTAAGTTAGAGAACTAACTGACACATTTTCTCAGAACCCAGTGGGGAATTGGCTGTGTTTTACAGATTGCATTGTTAATCCACAGCACACATGGGCTACAGGAGGCCAGGGAAGTTGCTCCAGGGCATTGGTGACATAGCTACCCAGTTATGCCATGACTCAGAAGGCTCTGTAAACACCCACAATGCTCAGGAATGCAGAAACTCATACCATAGAGGAAGGCTAGCTTCCTGTTGAAATTTGAAACAAAAATGCAGATGTTCCCATGGGCTAGAGAGAGAGGGGACCAGGTAAAAACCATGCATTCTATGTATTTACCCCTAAATTCAGGGCTTCAAGGCTATACAGGTGTATAGGCACTGAGATCAATACAGATGCCTGTCAATAGAATGGATTAAGAAATTGTTATATGTATATGTATATGTGTGTGTGTTCTATTCAGTTATAGAAAGAATGAAATTGTAGTATTTGCCAGTAAATGGGTAGAAATGGAGAATATCATGCTACATGAAATATTCCAAATTCAGAAACTCAAAGGTCAAATGCTTTCTTTCATATGCAGAACCTAGAGTAAAACAAATGAAAGGGGGCAAGAAGGATAGGACACCAAAGATCTAGAGAAGATCACTAATGTAGAAGAAGGAGATCTAGAGTCAGAGTGAAGGAATGGGTAAGGGGAAGCAATGCAGAATGAATTCTTCAAAAATCATGATATGTGCATGTATAAATAAACCAGAGGGAATTTTACCTTTAGGCATAAGTTAAAAGAAACAGTGAAATATAAATAATAGATGAGTGGAAGGAAGTCTAGTAGGGTACAGGAAGGAGAATGGAAGAGGGGAGAGAGAACAAGGGGGAAAGGGGAGGATACAAGGAGGATCATGAACTGAAATTGAATTCCATGAATGTATGAGTTTGTCAGGATAAACCCAACTGCTATGTATAACTGTAAAGTTCTAATAAGAAAAGAGAACAAAAAAAAAAAAGAGAGACACTGAGGAAGGAAGCAGAGGAGGCCTCTTGGAGACCACTGTCCTCTCCTAATGCCACATGATCTCAAACCCCTACCCAAGCTTATTTAGGAAGCAGCTCAGGTTTCTCTTCTCCTCCTTTTCTTTGCCAAACCGCCTCCTAGTTCCAAGTCCTCAACATTGCATTTATGGATGGCCAGTGATTGACAGAGGAATGCGAATGAGATGAAAATAGATGATACTAAACAAACCCATGATTCAGCAGATATTTATTGAGGACCTCCTCGGTATCCAACACTTTTTTTTTTCCTTGCTTTCATTAGATCCTGCTATTTTGATAGCAGAATATCAAATAAATCTCAACTCTTCTCCAAATCTATCCCTGGTAAACTTAGGGCTCTTATTGGTAGAGCCTGGGGATAAGAACAAAAGGCGATCTACAGTGTTTGGGGACCACCTTTGACACCATCCCAACCTGCTGCTGTTATCACCACTCACCTGCTCAATGGAATATATGTAATTTCATATGTAGAAAAGTCATTACCCACACCTGTTCTGTGCCAGACAGCAGCAAGGGACCAGAGAGCTAGTATTCTTGCAGCCCTAGACCCTTGTTAACCATCCTTCAACTCCTGTTTTTTTTTACATTAAGCTTAATGAATCGGTTTTCAAAAGTTCCTAGCTGGACTAGTCTAGTCTGAAAGCTGAGATACCCTTCCTCCCAACTCAGGGTCTTTTAACTCTACTGATTGAGTTGCATAATTTGATTTAATAAATCAGGAGAATTTGCAGTGGGTTTTGGATACTTTCATTAGGGAAGATATATGTGGTATGGCTGCTGTTTGGTCGTGTGTTTAATTAAATTAATGAATTAGTGTCTTTGGTGGTGAAAATTCCAGGCTATGCATATACCCCTCCTATTCTTTACCCCTAGGCTTTACTCAGTAAGAATCCTAAGTTTAGCACAAATATATTTTGAGAAAACAGCTGGAACTTACTAGCAGTTCTCCCACCAAAAGAATAAGGCCTAGGAACCCCAGAGAGGAGGGGTTTTGTCAGTTCCATTTTTGAAGTGAACCTTACACAGCCACTCACTCCATACAGTCCCCCTTACCCGAAGGACCCTCCTACTCCTCCTCTTCCTTTCATCTGGACACTGTCTTTCATATCCTCATTCCCACTAAGGACACCACTCATACCACAAATTGACCAAGGAGCCCTCCCAGGAAAAGGACATTTCAATAAGGACTTTACCTAAGGGACCTAAGGGACGAATGTATACTTACGGTCACCCCTCAGTACCCACAAGGGATTAATTCAGGAGCCCCAAGAATACCCAAATCTGCAGATTCTCAAGTCCCTTACATAAAATGGTAAAATATTTGCATATAATCTATGTTCACCCTCCCCTATACGTTATATCATCTCTAGATTGCTTATAAGTATATAATATAATGTAAATGCTATGTAAATAGCTGTTATACTGTATTGTTTAGAAAATAATGACAAGAAAAACAGTCTTCACATATTCAGTACAGAAGCATTTTTTAAAAAATATTTTCAATCTGTGGTTGATTGAATGCATGGATGTGGAACCCATGGATACACAGGGTCAATCATATTTTAAAGCACATGTTATACTTAATAAATACATACAATTTTATGTGTCAATTAAAATAATATTTAAAAATTCAGGGAAGAAACACCCACGTGAGTGTTTCAGATCCCATGCAGCAGAAAGAAAATGTGTTCCTGTGTGGGGACAGCATCCTGTCCCCAAAGCCACTGATGACTCCCTTTACCACTATAACCAATGTTGCCTAATGAAAGAGGGGTGGGCCCACATGGCCAGCCTGCCCGATAGCCCCACTATCTCCACCACTGCTTGCCTGAGTCCATTACTCATGTTTTCTGTGGCTGTAACTGGCTTCTGGAGTTTTGCATAAAGCAAATGAAGCTGCAATCAAGGTCTTTGTCACTCTCCCACATTTGCATGGAGTAAGTGCTGCAGTTTGGGGACAGCTCATCAGTCCTTGGTTTGCTCAGAAACTGTGTTTTTTAAAAGGAACAAAGGGAAAATAACTTAAAAGGACCCTAAGCATTTTGAGCCTCTATGATTTTGGAGACACAGAAGACAAAAATATTCTAAATCCTCCTTAGTTTACCTCGCATAATATATTGGTCCAAACAAACCAAAGACTGGACTCACAAGCAGGGAGAGGGCATCTCTGTTTGCAGTGCTACTCAGCTGCTTCCCAGCTGGATCAGGGAGGAGCAGCTCCCTGAACAGTGCATAGAGCTCCACAGGCAAGGAGAGGGTCTTGCAATCCAGTTTCAACAGCAATCATTCATGAGCCAGAAGGAGTGTCCTTCAGTAATAGGGAGGTGCTGGGCCACACAGCACATAGGCAAGTATCTATTTAGTCTATAAGGATTCACTTCAGGCTTTTAATACAATGTTGTAGAATCACTAGTGTCCTATCTATGTGTTTAGATAGTGTTATGGTTTGGATGTGAGGTGTCCCCCAAAAGGTCACATGTGAGACAATGCAAGAGGGTTCAGAGGAGAAATGACTGAATTGTGAGAGTCCTAACCCAATCAGCAGATTAATCCCCTGATAAGGATTAATTGAGTGGTAACTGAAGTGGTAGGGTGTGGCTAGAAGAGGTAGGAATTGAGGCCTGGCTAATAGATATATATTTTTATCTGGAGAGTACAGTTTCTCTCTGCTTCCTGATCACCTAGTGAGTTGCTTTCCTCTGCCACACTCTTCCACCATGATGTTCAGCTCACCTGGAGCCCGGTGGAACAGAGCCAGCCTTCTATGGACTAAGACTTCTGAAACTGTGAGCCGTCAAATAAACTTTTTCTCCTTTAAAATTGTTCTGGTCAGATCTTTTAGTAATAGCAGTGAAAAAACTGACTAAAATAGATACATTCATATAGTTTTCAAATTCTTCCTGTAGCATCTTCCTAAAGAAATATTACAAAGAAGCCCTGCATACTCGTCACATGAAGAGGAAACAAAGGGAGGATCTGGGGTCTCTCCCATTGTGAAGGAAGCTCTTTCCACATCCCTCCCTGTAGACATCCCTGTGGAACCCATTATCAGTCAGCTTTGCATTACTACAATAAAATACCTGAGATAGCTAACTTAATAAAAATAAAGGTCTATGGGCTGGGGCTGTAGCTCAGTGGCAGAGTGCTTGCCTAGCACGTATGAGGCACTGGGTCCCATCCTTAGCACCACATAAAAATAAGCAAATAAAATAAAGGCATTCGGTCCATGTACAACTATAAAAATTCTTCTTAAATAAAATTTTTAAAAATCAAAATGTATTTGGCTCACAATTTAGAAGGTTCAAGGGCTTGGATTCTGCATTAAACCAATTCTGGTAAAGGCCCTCCTGGCTACAGTCACATCATGGTAGAGGCACGTGGGTAAAAGAACTTACATCATAAAATAGCAAGTCAGAGAGAAACATTGTTCTTACAATCTCTTCTGACGGTATTTCCTCAAAGACCTAAAGACCTTACACGAGATCCCATCTCCCAAAATTTCCACTACTTCTGAGAGTACCACAGTGAGGGTGAAGTCTATAATGACAATGGAACCTTGGGGGACACAATTAAACCACATTCAAAGGTAGAAGAACCTCTCCTAGGTACTCTCTGGGTCATTGTACAAGTCCCTAGATTAGCTGGAAAGGAAGGCTCCTTCTAATCACACCAAGCTCGGACTCTGAGCTACCAAGCCAGGCTTCACAGACGGGGTGAAAATTCTTGATAATTCTAAACAGAAAAGAAGAAACAGGGGATTGGTGGTAGCAAAGAAATCCTAGGAGGCAACTGTTCTACTTCCTGGAAGATTGATTCTCTATTTCTCCACCGGTGGTCATTAGTGATATTTGTCAAGTATTTCTAGCCTTCTGACAGGATGACATGTTCCATCCCTCCTTTGTGGTCAGATGGGGTCATGAAACTAGTCCTGGACAATGACCTGTGACGAGGGAGCATTTGTTTACTGACGCCATTCCTAGGGATACTTTCTTTTCTCTGTGTTTGAGGTTGTGGCTTCCCAGGTTCTGGATAACTTCAGTGAGTAACCCCTTCTTTCCCCACCATACTGACCCATGAAGGATATGTGGCATGAAGTTAGAGAACATTGTGGTGTTTGAAGTCACTGAAACTTGGAGATTATTTGCTACTGGTGCTTAATCTAGCCAATCCTGAATAATACATCTCCTCATGATATCTCCATACAGCATAAGATAAAGGTCAAATAGATTGTCTCCATATCAGTAAAGCAGCAGCCAGCCAGTTCATTAACTCATATTTATTAAGCCTTTTAAAGCATTCTGTCTCATGCTAGTCAATCATAAAAGTAAAAAAAAAAAAAAAGAAAGAAAACAAAACAGGAAAATAGGTATCTGAACTCAGAGATTCAGTTTCTTAGCTGGATATATACAGTTTGTTCACTGAGAGATATTCCAATATTAAAATGTGATAATTGTTGCTATAAATTCCAAGGAAGTTCTATACTGGAGGATGCTATGTACTGAATTATGTAACCCCCACCCAAATTTATATGTTGAAGCTCTAACTCCCAGTGTGACTGTATTGGGAGTAAGAAAATAATTAAGATGAAATGAGGCCATAAGGGTGGGGACCTGATCTGATAGGATTAGTGTCTTTATAAAAAGAAAAAAACAGAAAGCTCACTCTTCCTCTTGCTGTGTGCAAGTACTAAAAAGGCCACCTGAGGACACAGTAGAAGGTAGCTAGCAGCCTGAAAGTCAGGAAGAAGGCCCTCATTAGAAACTAAACCTGCCAGACCTTGATCTGGAGCTTCTAGACTCAAGAACTTTGAGAAAATGAATTTCTGTTTTTAAACTACCCAGCATGAGGTTTGTTATGCTTGGAAGTCCAAGCAGGCAATACAAAGAGAGAAACATAATTCTAGGCTAAGCATCCAGGTAGATCTTCTAAAGAAAGCAGTACTTGCTCTGGTCTTGAGCAAAGAACTGAGCACTGCTATTAATACCATTCCCTTTACATATTTTTTATTTTTTGTTGACTCATAATGATTGACACATTTATTTATGAGGTACAATGTTACAGTCAGGATGAATACATTCTTGTGTTCTGTGGCATAACTGGATGAACATAGTTAATAGTAATGCATTATATATCTCAAAATAGCTAAAAGAGAGGATTTTGAGTGTAATCACCAAGAAGAAATCATAAGTTTAAGTGATGGATATGCTAATCGCCTTGATTTAGCTATTACCCAATGTATACATGAATCAAAACATTACTTTCTATTCTCTTTCACTGACTCCAAAAGATAGGAACTATCACCCCTTATTGCAAATGAGGCCTAGGGAGGTAGAGAGTAGAAGGCACCACATCTTCAGATTGCCCCTGCCTTCTTCTACCTTGCAGTGTGGGTGGGATGGTGCTTGACTGGCAGAAGGGCAGGAAAGCTCTAGATGTGTGGGAGATGGCATTTTTCAGAGGCAGAATAGGAAAATGCACCTGAATGGGACACACAAAAAAAAAGGCTTACAGGAAAGGAGTGGGAGATATCGTGGGGTAGGAAGGATGGGGGGAGATTAGATTTTACTGATCTACTAGATTCTTCATTCCATTATGGGAAGAGATAAGGAAGAATACCTATAGAAATATCTAAATTACCCAAATTTAAAAATCTGACCTTGAAATTCTTTCTGGACATCAGTAGACTCTATAATCAAATATGTTTTTTCCTTGCTATTATAAAAATTGATCCAAGTCACATGCAAAGCTGTTCTCTGAAACGCTCTCTATTCTTTTTCTATTTGATTTATTTCATCATCTCGACACAGCCGTGGGATCTCATCCAAGGAAAAGCAGGACTTCATGTTGACTGCTTTCAGACAGCAGATCAAAAGTGGGGAGGGGGGAAGATGGGTGAGCCCCCTTTGGCCCCAAATTTGTAACTCCAAAATAAGACAACTTTCGTGGTCCTGATGGAGACCTCTCCGGAGTTTTGGTGTGTTAGAGCAGTGCGCTGCCTCCGCCCAGCAGCTGCCTAAGCCTCCTCTCCTGCTGCTTTAACAACCCTTTAGGTAATAACTTTTTTATTAAGACAAAGCCCCAACTCCTGTAAGTCCCAGAAGAAATGGGCTTAAAAATTAGACACTCCAGGTCGCCACGGAGAGCTATTGAAACTTCTATACCCTGTTGTCCTTTTTTGCCCTGCCCTAAGACAGGAATTCTTGGCATCAATGGTCCATTAGCTCTTGAAATCCATGCAAAATATTGGATAAACATGTATTTTTCCAGGGAGCAACTGAAATATCACATTCTAAATAGTCTGTGTCTGCATAAAGAGTTATAGATTGGAGAAGTACTTACCCCAAGACCACTAAAGCCCAGAGATCCAAAGTAGCTCTGGAGTAAAGGTGTGAAAACAGAACTGGGTTCAAACTCTGGCTTCACCATGATAATCTATGGTGTAGTCAAGGGATTGTATCATGTCAAATTCAGTTTGTCCATGCCAGCCTTATACTCCTTCCTGTGTAGAGGTGAAATAAAGGTTAGGGATAAAGCCTAAAGCAGGCACTCAATAAAACCATTCCCACTTTAGCACTCCTATCCAAGCTGGAACAAAGCAACATAATTTACTCTGAAGGGAGTCTCCACACAACTCTGAAAAAATCTTTCAGTATAAAGTTCAGTGAACTCTGTGGTGTGCATCTGTGGTGGGTAGGAACCACCATTTAATGGAGAATCTAATGG
Source organism: Spermophilus citellus (assembly GCF_964194105.1). Lineage (NCBI taxonomy): Eukaryota > Metazoa > Chordata > Mammalia > Rodentia > Sciuridae > Spermophilus > Spermophilus citellus. Next base: position 96,013,705 of record NC_138198.1, on the reverse strand, counting down.
ACACCCATCATCTAGATGGGAAAACCGACGAAGGAAGCAATACAATGATGGATTCATAAGCAGGCAAAGATCCACCTTATGTTCTCAAGATGCACTAAGGAAACCAATGTAATAGGAACTACTATGTCCAGATTCTAGCATGAGCTCCACACCAATGCTCTTTGAGAATTCTTTTGATTGATAACTTTCTTGCTCTAGTTAAATGAGAAAAATAATACCTGCCTTGCTGGTTACATAGAATCATGATGAAGATAAAAGAGAATCCTGTATAATATAAAATGCAATGGTTGTGGAACAACTCTGCAGACCTCAAGGGCTGCAAATGTAAGGAATGGTCGCCAGAAACTAGACTGTGATTTTCATCATCGATCCACAAAGACATCTTCACAGGACAAAGAAACAAACTGGGTTAGAGACAAGAGGCTAGTGTTGCCCAGATAAGCAAAATGGTCTGGCCTCAGACAGTGGGAGGCAAGCCATCTGTTCCCTTTCTCCTTTTAATTTTCCCCAAGACATAGAAGGAAATGTCGTATGATTCTGTGTGCAGGCTCTCATCTCTGTGACCAATGTGTGCTGATTTCCTTGTTTTATATATTCACAAAATGGCAACAATTAACAAGCTCCTTATGTCATTCCAACAATGAAAGCCTCTTCCTCCTTCTGCTCCTGCAAGTCCCTACTCCCCACCACATGCATTTCCAACTTTCCTTGTCTGTCCACAATTTTTCACCTCCTCCTACCCACAATGATACTTGGGCACTTCCTTTATTACAATCTCTGCTTGGCTCTCTGGGTCCAGTTCAGAGGTCACCTTATAAAGCCTTCTCCACTCCCTACCCCAGCTCGATCCATGCTGGTCTCACTATCCTCTGCACTGTCCTAACTCATAGAACCTGAGAGGGCTGACCATGCAATTTGTCACACAAACCAGAACAATTTTGAGACCCAAAGAGCTAGCTATTCAGGATACCACCAGGACAACAGGTATAAACAGATTTGTCATAGGAAAACTAGAATGCATAGTAACTGTAGTTCTGGGCTACAAATTCTGTTCCCTTGCCTTGGTGTTTCTAATAGTATTATTTTACCACTTCTTGTAGAAATCTGCTCTTTCCAGCTGGACTCCAATGGGTCAAAACTCATCTTGCTTCTCTGCCACCCCTCCATTTAACTTGGTTTCATGGGGAAACATTCTGAAATGGACATTTACATTCAGAAAGTCTATCAGTGCATGTCCCAAGAAGACCTCCTGGAGAGAAACAGGAAGGGGCAGAGAAATTACACTTTGATATAAACAAAGACTTAGATCATCCTATAGGCAGCTCAGTGCTAGAAAGGCCTTTTAGATTTGTCTCAAATTGAGACAATGGGGCTCTAGATTTTGTATTCCAGAATCACTCAGTCATCAAATAAAAGCTGCACTCAAGTAGAGGACATAACTTAGCCAAGACAGATTTCTCCAATCCAAGATGATTTTTGGACAAAGACATGATTCTAAGCACTTCAGGCAGCTGAGGGAATATGAGACTTGGATTTTGTGTTAGTTTTCTATTGATGTATAAACAGTTGTTGATGCTCAAACATAGACTATATACTTACTAGCTCAGTTCTGAAGCACTACTGGGCCTGGTTGGTTTCTTAGAGACCCATGAGGTCAATGTGTCAGCTGGGCTATATTCTCATCTGAAGGCCCCAGAAATGCTCTGCTTTCAAGCTCACTCTGATTGTTGGCAGAATTCAGGTCCTTATGGGAGGCCTGAAGCCCCTATATCCTGCCGTCACCCAAGCACAGCAGGCATCTCCCAAAGGCCACATGCATTCCTTGCAGCATGGCCAGCTCTAGCAGTGGGGACATTCCCTTGGGACAATCCCCCACATTGTGAATCTGACTTTCTCTGTCAGTGACCAGATTTAAGAGCTCATGTATTAGGGTTAGACTCATCCAGCTAATCTCCACATCTTGAAGTCCACTAATTTGAAATCTAATTATATCTGCAAAATCCACTTACATCAGCACCCAGACTGACATTTGATTGAATAACTGCGTCAAGGTGTGTGTACTCCAAGAAATCTTTGAAATCTTCCTAAAAATTTGCTCATCATAGACCGTAAGGGGGAAGATTGGTGCATGAGAAAATTCACTCTCACCAGTTATTACCTTAGTCTGTTTTCTGTTGCTATTACAGAATATCACAGACTGGGTAAATAATATACAATAGAAGTTTGTTTGGCTCATTGCTCTGGAAACGGGAAAGTTCAAGATTGAGGGTCCACTTCTGGTGAGGGCCTTCTTTTTGCATCACAACACAACAGAAGGGGAAGCTAGCTTGCTTGAGACAGAGGGGAAATTAGCCCAAACTCATCTATTTTTTTTTTTAATCAGGAACCCAATTCCATGATAACTAACCCACTTCTGGGATAAGGGTATTAATCCATTCACAAGAACAGTACCCTCATGAACTAATCATCTTTTCAGGCCTCCCTCCCCTCTTACTCCTGTTACAATAGCAATTAAATTTCATGTGAGAGTGTTCAAGTAGGATGCTGGCATTCCGGCAGGACCCAAAGCCTGAAGTTCCAGTCCATACAAGACTTAGAGAGCAGAATCATCTATCAATACATCTGCAGATTGCCAAGACTTCGCCCCACTCCCATGCAGGTCACACAGCTACTACCTACCCACAGTACAACGCCATCACCAGACTCCCCCACTTCACCAGATACCCTGAGGCTGAAAGTGGACGGCCGCCATCTTGGCTCAACATTCTGGCCATATTAGGTGGGGGCAGTTCCCAGATCAGATCTCCAGGGGCCAATGGGTTTTCACAGAAATCACCAGTGCTGCAACCACCTGTGCAGAAATCAGGGCCTCTGGGCTCAAGAAAGTCTCCAGATTCCAGGCCCCAAAGCCTGCAGTTCTAGCTCATGCACGGCTCACAAGCGGCTTAGCAGAAACACCTACCAGCACCTCTGCAGAACTCCAGACTGCGCCCTACTCCCACGCAGGTCACTTGGCTGCTACCTAGCCACAGCACAAGGCCATCGTCCAGCTCCCCCAGCATCACCAGACACCCAAAGCAGACTGACTACATCTTGGAAAACCTTCCTCGCCATTTTGTGGTGGGCATGGCTATCAGATTAGATTGCCATTTGAGCAGGTTCCTGATTTTCAATTCCTACCCCCTCCCCAATGGCATTAACTTGGCATAGTGGCCACCTAACACAAAAACAGCTTTCAGTTGGACAGGATGCAGTGTGAATAGGGCGCCACCCACCTGGTGTGAGCTTGGAGGTAAGATGTTCCGCAGTTGGGATGTGATAAATAAGAGAGGGAAGGGGACTAAAGTCTAGAGTATAACAGAGAGATCAAGATCTGAGAAACCTGCAAGCAAGAGAGGGAGACGATACAGAGGGCTCAAGTCAGACGAGTGGTCGTAAAAAAAGACCCGTGAAGTTTTATTTCCCTACTGGGACTGGTGGGCGGCACTCCCCACTTCCAGACGCTCCACACCAGGTCCAATCTTCATACCCTGGTTACCTACACCAGCCTGAGGTCAGAGACATCTACTGGATGAGACAACCCCACTTTTCAGATAAGAGAAAGAAACGGATCTCTAAGAGTATTTCTTTTTTTCCTCTTCTTCTTTCTCTTCTACCCTTCTATCCTCTGGCCATCACATCCCCAACATATGTAAAACCAAGAACTTTGCATGAAATAGGACTTTGAGGACTAAGTCACCTGAATAATATAATATAGAGGAATTGCATAAGCCCTTTTGTTTTCTTGTTCTTTTTTTTCTTGTTTTTTCCTTTCTCCTCTCTTTTTTCTTTCATTTCATTTCAATTCATTTCAATTTCATCATTGAAATCAAAACAAAAGAAACAACTGAAAAAATTGTCAAAACCAAAAATTGGTTCTTTGAAAAAATAAATAAAATTGATAGACCCTTAGCCATACTAATGAAGAGAAGGAGAGAGAGAACTCAAATTACCAACATATGTGATGAAAAAGGTAATATCACCTCAGACACTACAGAAATACAGAGGATAATTAGAAATTATTTTGAAATATTATACTCCAATACAATAGAAGACACTGAAGGCATCAACAAATTTCTTAAGTCATACAATTTTCCCAGATTGAGTCAAGAATATATACACAATTTAAACAGACGAATATCAAGTGAGAAAATAGAATAAGCCATCAAAACCTTACCAACCAAGAAAAGCCCAGGACTGGATAGATACACAGCCGAGTTCCACAAGACCTTTAAAGAAGAACTAGTACCAATACTCTTCAATTTATTTTAGGAAATAGAAAAAGCAGCAGTAATTCCAAACTCATTCTATGAGGCCAATATCACCCTGATCCCAAAACCAGGTAAAGACACATCAAAGAAAGAAAACTTCAGACCAATATTTCTAATGAACAGAGACACAAAAATTCTTAATAAAATTCTGGCAAATTGAATACAAAAACATATCAAAAAGATTGTGCACCATGATCAAGTGGGATTCATCCAAGGGTTGCAAGGTTGGTTCAACATATGGAAATTAATAAATGTAATTCATCACATCAATAGACTTAAAGATAAGAATCATATGATCATCTCAATAGATGCAGAAAAAGCATTTGATAAAAATACACCATCCCTTTATGTTCAAAACACTAGAAAAACTAGGGATAACAGAAACATATCTCAACATTGTAAAGGCTATCTACGCTAAGCCGCTGGCCAACATCATTCTAAATGGAGAAAAAATAAAGGAATTCCCTCTAAAAACTGGAACAAGACAAGGATGCCCTCTTTCACCACTTCTATTCAAACTAGTACTTGAAACACTGGCCAGAGCAATTAGAAATCAAAGGGATGTGTATAGGAAAAGAAGAACTTAAATTAGCACTATTTGCTGATGATATGATTCTATACCTAAAAGACCCAAAAAACTCCACCAGAAAATTTCTAGAACTGCTAAATAAATTCAGCAAAGTAGCAGGATATAAAATCAACACCCATAAATCAAAGGCAAAAGGAAAAAGCCTCTGAGAAGGAAATGAGGAAAACTACCCCATTCAAAATAACCTCAAAAAAAAATAAGATACTTTGGAATCAACTTAACAAAAAAGGTGAAAAATCTAAACAATGAAAACTACAGAACCCTAAAGAGAGAAAACAAAGAAGACCTTAGAAGATGAAAAGATCTACCTTGCTCTTGGATAGGCAGAATTAATATTATCGAAATGACCAAACTACTAAAAGCACTATACATATTTATTGAAGTTCTGCTCAAAATCCCAATGGTATTTCTCATAGAAATAGAAAAATCAATCATAAAATTCATCTGGAAAAATAAGAGACCCAGAATAGCTAAAGCAATCCTTAGCAGGAAGAGCGAAGCAGGTGGCATTGCTACACCAGACCTTAAACTATACTACAGAGCAATAGTAACAAAAACAGCATGGTATTGGCACCAAAACAGACTGGTAGATCAATGGCACAGAATAGAGGACACAGAGACTAACCCACAAAATTACAATTATCTTTTATTAGACAAAGATGCCAAAAACATGCACTGGAGAAAAGATAGCATCTTCAACAAATGATGCTGGGAAAACTGGAAATCCGTGTGCAACAAAATGAAATTAAACCCATATCTCTCATCATGCACAAAACTTAACTCAAAATGGATCAAGGACCTAGGAATTAAACCAGAGACTCTGTGTCTAATAGAAGAAAAAGTAGGCCCAAATCTTCTTCATGTGAGATTAGGCCCCAACTTCCTTAATAATACTCCTAAAGCTCAAGAATTAAAACCAAGAATCAATAAGTAGGATGGAATCAAACTAAAAAAGTTTTTTTTCTCAGCCAAAGAAACAATCTGTGAGGTGAACAGAGATCCTACATCCTGGGAACAAATCTTTACCCCCTCACACATCAGATAGAGCACTAATCTCTAGGATATATAAAGAACTCAAAAAGCTAAGCACCAAAAAAAAAAAAAAAAAAAAAAAATAACCCAATCAACAAATGGGCCAAGGACCCAAACAGACACTTCTCAGAAGAGGATATACAATCAATCAATAAATATATGAAAAAATGCTCATCATCTCTAGCAATCAGAGAAATGCAAATCAAAACTACTGTAAGATATCATCTCACTCCAGTCAGAATGGCAGCTATTATGAACAACAATAAGTGTTGGTGAGGATGTGGGGTAAAGGGTATCCTCATACATTGCTGGTGAGACTGCAAATTGGTGCAGCCAATATGGAAAGCAATATGGAGATTCCTTGGAAATCTGGGAATGGAACCACAATTTGACCCAGTTATCCCTCTCCTTGGTCTATACCCAAAGGATTTAAAAACAGCATACTATAGGGACACAGCCATATCAATGTTTATAGCAACACAATTCACAATAGCTAAACTGTAGAGACAACTTATATGCCCTTCAGTGGATGAATGAATAAAAAAATGGTATACATGCACGATGGAATTTTATTCAGCAATAAAAGAGAATAAAATCATGGCATTTGCAGGTAAATGGATGGCATTGGAGAAGATAATGCTAAGTGAAGTTAGCCAATCCCAAAAAAACAAATGCCGAATGTTTTCTCTGATATAAAGAGGCTGAAACATAGTGGGATAGGGAAGGGAAACAAGGGAGGAATAGATGAATTCTAGATAGGGAAGAGGGGAGGGAGAGAAGGAGGGTGGCAGGGGACTAGCAAGGATGGTAGAATGTGATGGACATCATTATCCAAAGTACATGTATGTAAACACAGGTACTTTTGGGGTGTCAACCTTCTTTATATATAAACAGAGATATGAAAATTGTGGTTTATATGTGTAATAAGAATTGTAATGCAAAAAAAATATGTACATGTATAAAGACATGAATTGGCGTGAACATACTTTATATACAAAGATATGAAAAATTGTGCTTTATATGTGTAATTAAGAATTGTAATGCATTCCGCTGTCATATGTTTAAAAAAATAAAATCAACTAAAAAAAAGAATAAGTAAATAAATTTGCATGTGAGTTCTGAAGACGATTTCCAACCATAACGCTACCAACCAATTAATTTCAAAGCTGGGGGAAACTCAGGATAGGACTGCCTGTTCTCTTCACTCCATTTGACTCTCACCTGTGGGGTTTAGTCTCCCATCTGTTCCACAAGAGCAGTTTAAAACCCATGTTCCCATAAGGATTCTAAACCAAGAGAGTAGTTATCACATTTGTACCTGTTCACCTCCCTACCCTGGAGAGACAGGCCCAGGTGAAGACAAACACTCACTCCCTCAAGACAAGATGGGCATGTTCTGACACATGTTCCTCAGAAATTAAAAGAAAATATGACATCCCCCCAAATAGGATTACTTTCATTAGGCTGATTTCTTACCTTACAGTAATGGCTAGGTGGTCAAGCCCTGGAGGAGGTCCATCTCTATTCAGAGCCTGAAGCACCATTCACTGTGTTTATTTGGGTAAATTGTTGAATCTCTTCATGCTACAATTTCCTCATGTGTAAGGTGGGAATGAAAATACTTCACTGGTAGGATTTCTGTGAAGATGAGAGAGAGCACGAGTGTGTAGTTCTCATTCCCCCAAGATCATCTAAATGTCCCTCCACGCAGCCATCTCCTTTCAGGGACCAGGAGTTGCCCTCTACCTGTGACTTCTTCAAGTTAAAGATGGCAACTTTCTGTTACTCTACCCTGGAATATTGTACTATCTTGTGTTGTTTCCATGCATTCTGCCCACACTTGTGTAAAATGACCCTATAAATAGTATTACTTATTCCTGCTCAAACATGTATAAAACTGGCCCAGAGCCAGCATTTGTTAACTGCTAAATCTAACAACAGTGGAATTACCCATCACGGGATGATTTAGTTTGTGAAACTCCCTTGGCCACAGATGACTACCCCTCTGCCTTGGCAACAGCTCATTGAACACAGCTCTGAGCACAAGGTTGAAGGGGGCCAGGACCCTTCATGGCATTTGGCGATGTCCCTAGTCTGTGCTACAAACCCTGCTAAGGTCCCAATACCAGCCAAAGACCATTTCCAAGGACCCTAGGTTCTATTGTATCTCCCTATGAGCCATTCACAAATTCTCATCCTCTATATAAGAGAAGTCTTTCCTGATCTGGTCTCCAGAGAACCCAGATCTTGTTTGGCAATCCTTTTCTGCACTTCTCTCACAGGTATCTGTTCCCCATCTCCAATCCACTTCTCCCTTTTCTCTGTGTCTTCCAAAAGCATATTCATTAAATTTAATAGCCACTGTCTTAGTCAATTTGGGCTACTATAACAATGTACCATAGAGTAGCTGGCTTAAAAGCAAGAGAAAAAAAATGTCTACAGGGCTGGAGACTGGAAGTGTGAGATCAGCATACCAGGATGGTTGAATGCTGGTGAGGGCCCTCTTTCAGGTTACAGATGCTGACTTCTTTCTGTACCCACACATATCAAAGAGCAAAATAACTCTTGGTTTACTTCTACAAATGCACAAATCCTGTTCTTCACCCCCATAACCTAATTACCTAACAAGTGTCTCACCTCCAACAGCATCCCATTAGGGGTAGGATTAGGTTTAGGATTTCAATTTTATAAAATATTCTTGGTAAACTGTGATGAGCTGAATATTGAGAGGCACACATTCAGCTCATCACAGTTTACCAAGGATATTTAGGCATTCTTGAAAGTACACAGTAAAGTCCCCAAGGCCAGTGTCAAGACTGAGTTATCCAAGGCTGAAAGACAGCAGAAAAGACAGATCAAAATGAACCCACAGCCACCATTGGCAAACTGAGAATGCCAAAGCCAGGCAGAAAGAACAAAATGGGAGATGCCAGGGGTGACCCCCAAGCAAGAGTCTCTGCACCCTGGCCCTCCCTACCTCTGTGGAGGCAATAAACCTACTGTTCCCAAGACCCACAGATTTATAACACGACAAAGGGCCATTTTACACTGCACCCTATCAATCAGCCAGTGTCCATATTAAGCAGGAAATCACATGTATGCATTGGGTCAGCAGTCTATTCATTAATGGAAAAAATGGGTTTTCTGAGAAAATGAAAACCATTAATTTACACTGAAATTTTACTAGGAGAAATTCTGTTGCACTTGAATACAGATGGGAGATAAAAGATGCTAGAGCACTCCATTCTTCCTTTTATTAATGAAGTAGGATACATAAAAGGCCCATTAAAATTACATAGAAGCCTCATAAGCATCTTGCACATCTTACTCAGTCACTTTCATGTCTTGAGAGCAGCATTTCTGTGACAAGGTGTTAGCCACTCATGCTCACACATGCACAGTCTGTTATTCATCCTCTTATTTATTCATTTATTACTTCAATAGGTAGATCCTGAGACTGAGGGTGGGCCCAGGAATTGTCCTTCTTACTGATACCCTAATCAGGGGTATATTAAGTTCCCTCCTCTGAAGTGCTGTCAGTTTAATGGGGAAAATGAAGGGGGAAATAGGCAATTAGGAGCAGGGAAGTCATTGGGTCCTGGAAGTTCTGGTAAGGAACATTTAACTCATATATGGGGCAATGGGATTATGAAATGCTCATTGAGACCTGAAGGGGAAGGTAGGACTTCTCCAGTGAAAAGGGAGGAAGACAGACAGGGACAAAGAGAGAGAGAATGAGCAGGCTGTTACAGTCCCAGAAGGAACATCCCAAGTGGATCAGAAAGGCTCATCATTGTTCATTTAGACTGGAGCAGAGTGTTTAAGGCGAGCAGAAAGAGGTTGGGGGATGGAGGAGAGACACCAGAGAAATAATGATAAGTGATGAGACTAGAGGGGAGAGTCCAAGGCTAAAAAGGGAAGGCTTCCTGGAGGTGGTGAATTTTGACCTTGGAGTTGAAAGTCATGTTGGATCCATGCTAAGGGACAGTGCAGGTTGCTGCAGACCCAGTAAGATGCATTCACAAGTCACTTGTTCTACAGTTCATTTACTTGTTCATCTTTATGGTTTGGATTCGAGGTGTCTCCCAAAAGTTCATGTGTGAGACAACACACGAAATGATTGGGTCTGAGAGCCTTAACCCAATCAGTGCATTGATCCCCTGATAGGGATTATCTGGATGGTGCCTTTAGGCAGGTAGGGTATGTCCGGAGGAGGTGGGTCACTTGGGATGTGCCTTTGGGATAAGTATTTTGTAAGCTGAGCTTAGACTCTCTGCTTCCTAGTACCATGCCCCCAGCGGCTTTCCTCTGCCACACACTTCTGCCATGATATTCCACCACACCTCAGGCTCAGAAAAGTGGAGTCAGCCATCTATGGACTGAGATCTCTGAAACTGTGACCCCCAAATGAACTTTTCTTCCTCTAATTGTTCTCGTCAGGTCTTTTGATCACAGCAGCAGAAAAGCTGGCTAAAAGACTCATCTATCCATCCATCAAATTTTAATTGGTTCTCTAGTATATGACAATACTATATGCTAGGCCCAGCAAGGATCTAAGAGGAATCAGACATCAATCCATGCCTTTGACTTATACAAAGTCCAAAGTCATCCTTCACAGTTTTCTAAGTTTTGAAAACTGTACTGTGATTGGAGGGCAGGGAATGGGGGTAGTGGGTGAGCAGACTTTCTGGAAGCACTCAAAAGGCTGATGGAGTACAAAACCCCCCTCTGGCAAAATAACCCATTACCTTGAAAAGAAAGAAATAGCTCTCACACTCTGGAAACAGTCTGGCCTTTCCACTGACTACAGGATCATTATCCAAAGACTAAGCCACTGCCCCCACCCCCTCCTGACACTGGAGCTCCTGCTTAGTCTCATACTCCAGCCCACAAGCAGACAGTGCAGTGCATTCCTGTTTGTATATATGGGTCTTGGGTTCAAATCCCTGATGTAACATGCCTCAGCTGTTTCACTTCAATATGGTGAATTAACCATTCTGAACCTCCATTGTTTTGGTTTCCAAAGTGAGAATGGTAGTATCCATATGGCAAGACTCTTAAAATAGAATTTGATAAACAATACTTATTTGTAATAGTTAATTTTTTTAAAGAAAAAAAGGAAAACCTTGTATAGTGTGCACTAAGAGTTTTGTGTAAATCCTGGTGGAGTAGGTGTGAGTGAACAGAGTCAAGGGAGAGTTTTAGGAGAAAACTGTTCTATGCTGGGCCTCAAAAATCATCAGAAGGTATCAGGAGGGTCACATTAGGGATTGGCATACAGAGTAGAGACTTTCCAGACACAATTCACATATTCTTTTAACAAATAAGAATCATCCTTATGTTTGCTTCAGCTGATTCCATTATCTATAATCCCTCTCTCATCTTTCAACATTTCTTCTTCAATCCAGTCCATCTGCCAGCACCAAACATGCTTTTCCTGACCCCCATAATAGAATCACTTGCCCACCCATTTCCCCATCTCTGCAGTGTGAGCAAACTGCAACATTCAGAGACTTCAAATTACACTGAGATTATTTCCTTTTTGCATATCTGACTCTGCCTGGAAAGCAATCTCTTTGACAGCAGGGATCATGTCTGCTTTTCACAACCCCAGCAATCATAGGAGTCTAATAAATGTTTGTTGAACCGAGTATGTGTGGTGCTTTGTAGTTTATAAAAGGATCTATGTTCATCATCTCAGGAAATTTAAGGTGCTCCTCTGAGCAATCCTAAGTGCAGGCTGGAAACAGCTATATTTTAAATCCATTTTCAAAATTTGGAACAAACTGAAATGTGTGTGAATTTCAGTTGTTTCCCAGGAGCAAAGTTTTCTAACTTATACTCTGGGCAAGTCCATGACCGTTCACATTGGGAGAGTCTAAGTCCCCAAACCTGCATGCTGGGAAAGTCAGGAGAGGTTGGACAAGGGGAAAGTGCATATTTCATAAGAAATGAAAAAAAACATGGTATGTATTTTGGGGGTGGGCTTTAGGAAGAACTCATGGAAAAAGGAAAAGAGCAGGGGTTGGGGTCTAAAAAAAAAAGAGAGAAAAAGAAAAAATAAAGATTCCAACCATCCCTATCACTTACAAGAGAGAGGAAGGTGACCCAACTGCATGGATTACCTTTCCTCATCTGCAAAATGAGGACAGTAGTACCTCCTTGTATTATTGTGAAGATAAATTGTAAAATCTATTTAAAAAGTTACAAAGTATGTTTCCAAGAAAATATCCAATGAATAGTAACTTTCCTTCCTCCGACCCTGCTTTGGAGTTGGGAAGTGAGGAATCATCGTACTGGAAGAGAATGGGTAGGGCTTTGTGAAGTAGGCATCATGTAAAGGGAACTTCCCTGGTCAATCAAGAAGAGATGCTTCAGGAGAAAACAACTGGCTGAGAAAATCTGAAAAGACAGGGATATATAAAGTGTGTGATTCAAAGAGCAACAAAATGAGTGGATTTAATTGCATCTGAGTGTATGTGCATCAGGGTGCGTATGTATGGTGAGTGTGAGGTTTGTGTGTGTTTATGTATGCATGTAAATGTGTTTAATATATATGATCCTCTGTGTGTAAAGCAGAAACATGAGAAATAAATTTGGAATCATGGAGTGAGACTAGGGAAGCCTTAGCCTGGACATAACTTACAGAACTTGGGGCTCATTCGGTATCAGGTAGGGGCCTGGTGGGGGTGAATGGTCAGTCAGAGAAGGGCACATGCATGTGACTCACAGAAGAGGAAGGAAGTGTTAACCAGTGTGGTACACTGGAGGGAGGAGAGGTCAGATCTGGGGAAAAGAGTGAGGCAGCAATGGCAGGCGAAAGAGAGGGACACCATGCACGTTGGGAAGGAGAGGACAGTCATTGAAACTGAAAGCACTTCTCAGATGGCTGGTTAATGGGGAGAGGAGGAGTTGGCAAATCTAGAGTGAGGCAGAATCATGAGGGAACGGGGTGCTACAGAGAGATTTCTAGATCAGAGGGACATGGAAAGGGCCAAGGCGGAGTAGTCTACCAGACTTTTTGGTTTGGGGACAAAGGGAGGGAATTCTTTTAAAACTATATATTGAAGTTGAAACTCTCATTTAAAAATCCCTCCTGAACATTCTAGCATCAGAAACTTATTCCAAAAGGTCTTCAAGTCTCCTTAAAACTCAGAGTTCCTCAGAGAACTTTATTTGGAGGCAAATACCCGGGGAGATGTAACACCTTCACCTTACTTAACCAATGGCCCAAGGATGAGGTAATGCTCATTAGTCATCAGGCTAGAAAGCTCTCAGAGGAGAACAGGCCCCCACAGAGAGGGATTGGTGTGAGAGCCATAAGAAGGATGCAAGAAACATGTGACAGTGCTCTGGGGGCATCAGAGGAGAGACCAGGTGCCATCGGGGCAATCAGAGACATCTCCAGGAGGTCTAAGTATTTAATGGGGCAGAGGAGGGCTGGAAGAGGAGGAAGAGGTGGTTGTGCATGATGGATTTTGCCAAGGACCAACCCGGTTGCATCAAGACCAACAAGAAAGCAATTTTCTTAATTTTCAGCACATTCAGAAGAGATATAAATACAGTTACGGCTTTAGGCTCTGGCTGAGATTTGTCCAGAGGCAACAAGGCAGAGCCCCTGCATCTACTATGCCTCTTACTCTCCCCCATCCTGCCAGATCATGCATGTCAATGTTGACACAACCACTTTGGATGATCGACCTCTATTTCTTTCAGACAATTGTTCTATGTGTATGGTTGTTCTATACACATAGACAGTTGTTCTATTCACATAGGAGGGAAGCCAAGAGTCACAAGATCAGGTTCTATGAATCCAGATTTTGATACACCCTAGTAAACTCTCAACTGAAAGCCCCATGAAGGTCTGCAATCCAAGGGCCTTGCTGATGACATCACTCTTTTCCCACTCTAATGTCTCCCAGTGGGGTTGCTATTTCTTTATAAAATATGTATAATTGTGGGGCCTTGAGGCCCAGTTCACCATTCCCAGCTGAAAAGTAAACTCCATCATGTAAAGCCACCATGTAAAGCACAATATCATGATTAGGGCTCAGTGTCACTCTGCTGGCACATAGCAGTGCCTCAGTGCATACAAATACTTTGGTAAGTAGCATCCATAGAACAGGTATGTTTCAGCTCTTCCAATCGGAGTGGATAAATTCTTTATTTATTCTTGCTTCTAAAATAGTTACACAATTTTATTGGGAGAATATTTACTTTGAAATTTTATTTTATCTTACACAGAGTGATGTTTATTTGTCCAGATGAAATTTCATTGAACATCTATTATGAGACAATAATAATTTTAACTGCTAATCTAGGTTCATTTCAACACTGGGAAGAACTATACAGGAAGTAAAAAGCATACTAACAATGGACAGAATGGCAAATTCAGTGGGCTAGGAAGGACTTAAGTCTCTAGAATTCCAATCTTCCCTATAGAACCTTCCACTGCCCCTTCAAGGCATCTTCAAACTCAACTGCAACAACCCAGGACAAGAAACATGATCTTTCAGTAACAGCCCAAGCTGCTTTCAGATGGTTAGGACCCAAATAAATTCTTCCATGGCCACTTAGATCTTCCCCCAAGTTCACTGGGCTTTTTCATCTGGAAGAGAAAATATTTTTTAAAGAATATTTTAAAAAAAACAGTTTCTTCTCTCCTACCTAAGATATAGCAAGTATTTAATATCACTTCTCTGGTTTCCCTAGTCTTACCTACTTCATGTTAAATAGTTCCCAATCTTTCAACTTTCCCAGAGTGGAAATATCTAAAAGGATAAGAATAACCCAAAGTCCAAGCTATACAAAACTGGTAGTAATGAACCATGACTGCTAATCACAGTGAAGCTGCTAAGATCTATTGTCTATAAGGGATTCTAAGTTAAAAAAGGGGGGGTGGATTTGGAAAGCCTAGGAGAGCCAAAAAGCCTCATTCAACTCTTCATGTCTTTAGTTCTTTTTCCCTCTTGGCCATTACGTCTGTGTTTCTAGAACTGGGCACAAGGACCAACATAATGTGCATTTTCTGGGATTTTTTTGTATTTTGGTTTTTGGGGGGTTTTTTGTTTGTTTTGTTTTTTGCTTTGTCTTATGTCAATTACATATCATGTCATACTCTGCTTTATAAGACAAAAGCAAAAAGAAAAAGAATTTAGGTTGATGTCTATCTTTGTCAATTCAAGCTGATGTAAGAAAATGCCATAGTTGTGTGGCTTATAAACAATAGAAGTTTATTTCTCACAATTCTGGAAGCTGGAAGTCCAAGATCATATTTTCAGCATGTTTGAGTTCTGGTTAGATCCAAGTTCCAGGTTGCATACTACTGAGACATCTCCTTGTATCCTCACATGGTAGAAAGAAAGAAAGGACTCTTCATGCTACTCAGCTTTTCATCACTGTCATCAAAATACTAACAAGAACAACTTAGAGGGGGGAAATTTTATTTTGAGTTCAAAGTTTCAGAGACTCAGTCCATGGTCGGTCATCTCTATATCTCTGGGCCCAAGGTGAGGTGGAGCATCATGGCAGAAGAGCATGGTGGAGGAAATCTAGTTAGCTCCAGCTAGCTAGGAAGCAGAAAGAGAGAAGGAGGAGCAAGAGACATAATATAATCCACCAAGGGCATATCCACAGTGACCTACTTCCTCTAGCCACACCCTACATGCCAGGAGTTACCACCTTATATTCCAATCAAATTATTAATCCATCAAACAGATTAATCCACTGATTAGGTTATAGTTCTCATAATCTAATCATTTCACCTCCTGTATTAACACAAGGGCTTTTGGGAGACACCTCATATCCAAACCAAAACAGCACTAATCCTATTCATGAAGGCTTCACCTCATGATCTAATTATCTCTTAAATAATTAGATCACTCTGGGGATTAGGAATTCAATATATGAATTTAGAGGGTATGCAAACATTCAGTCCTAACAGTGGTAAAATGCACCTGTTAGCTGAACTCCTCTATCATTGTTCTATGGCACAGACATTGCTTTATAATCAAACTTCACACATAATACCATCCTTTCATTTGTTGATTTCTCACCTCAAGTTTTAATCATTATCCACTGAAGGGTTTTATGTCCTCTGATTAGTCGCAACAGCTTCACAATGATTATAGGGAAAGGCATCAAGTCTTTAAGAGAATCATGTTTGTTTGGAAACTTTTGAAGACATTTCAGAGCCGGTGGTACTTTAATCTTGACAGAATGTTCATGGTGGGGTTGATCAGAATTGGCCATTGATACAGGAGAAAGTTGAGAGGTGAACTTGGATAGGAACAGTGAACTCATATTCTGGAAAAGCTAGAATATGTGAATGCTACAGAAAATGAGTCTAAAAGCACAAATGTGGATGTCTTGTATTAGGAGTAAATAACCTGCAGGTCCTGGGCAAGATGCGTCTGCTTGCACTGGGGCTTCAATGCAAAGAGCTTGACTGAGGGCTCTGCCAACATGCAGACATACCGTGAGGAGAGCCCCAACAGAAAAGGGAAAGGCTGGGAGTGTCAACAGGACTTAGAGACTAACCCTATATAGGGTGAAGGAGGAAAGAGTAGGTAGACATGACCTGGCTGGAACAAGTCTAGATAGCTGATAGTAAGGCAAACTGATATAAATATGTCTCCATTTGCTGAGGTTCCAAAGAGCATGTATGTATGAGGACATCCAGAGGTATGCTGGGAAACAAGACCAAAGACCATCCATACTTGAATGATGTGTTCCTTTGTTCAAAAAGAAAAATAAAGAAAAGAAAAAAAAAACATTTTCTACTCTACCATTATATATTAGTGCAAAAAAAATAAACAAAATACAATTTACAGCATTATTCATATCAACCAACATTGTAGGTTAAAGAGAGAGTTGGACATTCATAGATGCCTAACAAAACCAGGCAGCATGTAAAGGATGCACACCCTCATGCAAAGTCCCCAGGAAGCTACAATAAAGCAGATAGCTCTGGTCTGGAAAAGTAAGTGGGACTGTTGGTCACAGCCCCAGCAAGGAATGCCAGTATAATATGATGGTAATGTTATCATTCTCTGCATAAAAAACAAAGGAAAATTCTCTTGAGGAAAGAGAGGAAGCATGAGGGTCAGATTGGTGGGGTGATCAGGGATACAAGTGATCCCCCTGGCTATGTTCACCAGTGAGGTATAAAAGGCAAGCCACAATGTTGTCAGTGCCAGTTCACCTAACAGGTCCATCTAGCCTCCTGTTGAAGAAGATGTCAAGAGCAGCAGAAGAAGATAAGCCTTTGAAATTTCACCAGGAAATGAAACCCAATTGCTCAGTTCATGATTGGGCTACTTCTTCTTTCTTGATGGAGTAGAATGAGCTAGGAAGTACTGGCAGGAGCAGGCAGGCCTTATGTGTATGTGGGATGGGAATACAGAGGTGTTTTCTCCTCTATGCTAAGCATCCTTTAATGTCTGATAAAGTCCTGCCTCTAAAGTCTTGAAGATCCTCACACTTATCCTACAGTAGGAAAGAGTTTCTATTTTTTCATTTTTGTCTAGTTAGATTATATGTGTTATTTCTCCCACCTGGGTCATAATTTGCTTGGAGCCAAACTCTATGTCTTATTTATCCTCAAACTTCCTTCATCATGGTACTTGATGTCAAAAATATCCAGTAAAGAGAAAAGTGAACCTCAGGGAGAGCCTCATTACCTTACTGGACTTTCCATAATGCAATTTGGAAAACATGGAGGCTCACATAGGGGAAAATGTTAGGAAGAGCCAACTCAGAAAGAGAAAAGATGCTGTCCATCAACTAATGTTTGAAGATAGAAAAACTCTGCATTTTTAGTTAGGAAGAGGGAGAATTATCAGCCGCTCTTGCACTCAGGGGCAAATTCTATACTCCTGAACATGGTATGCAACTTCAAGTAGGAATAAGGGAGTGAAAAGTAGGGCAGCTACAGGAACTGAACAGGTTGGGGATGATAAGAAAGCCCTTTTGGCAGGTGAAGAAGGACAGGATTAAAAAAAAATTGTCCTATTCCATGGGGGGAATTTTTCTCACAAATTCATTATTGTAATCCCAGAATTTAGCATAGTAACTGCCACTAGTAAAAGTGATCTGACTAATCCATGAATCAATGGGGAGTCAATTAATGGATACCATGGATGGATGAATGACTTCTGTTTGGGACCAGCGTAGATTCAGACAGGCTTGAAGTAGAAAAGCAGGGAGAAGGAATCCTGATCCTCTGGGTTTGTTCAGCCACTTCCCTAGCTCAGAAGGCAAAGCAGGAACCTAGTATTCAAACTCTGCCCATAATAACAGAGAAGATCCAGACTGTAAAAAAGCTTCCTTTGGCCTTATTTATTGGGACAATCAGCCCACTTGAGCAAAATAAAATGAAATACTTTTTTTTTTTTTTTTTTTTGCAGTGCTGGGTGCAGGGTCTCATGCATGTTAGGAAAGTGCTCTACCATTCATACATGAAGATTCTTAAGGTGCACTCAGATCTCAACATACATTTGAATTAAAGAGGTTGTAATGTATTAAGCAGAATCAAATGGCAAGACTGAACCAGTCACAGACCAAAGTGAGCTAAAGAGAGGAGACTTCCTACCAGAAGTCAGCTTTGACCCAGTCGGAACATGGAGTCGCACAGACACCTCGAAATCCTCAGCAGCTTCTGTAATCTTGGAAGGCATGTGACCTCCAGATAAAACAGGGTCCCCAGAGTCAGCTTCTTCCTGCACTGGCCTGCAGTTCCCTCTGGGCATGTGTTATCTCCTTGCACCAAGTGTTGTTCCCTGCTTTATGGGTGAACTTCCAGGAGAAAGGTATTGCCGCAGTCTGGCTGGGCACAAAATCACGAGCCACTCACAGCCTAGTAGATTCAAACAGCAACTCTTTATTCTCGAACTCTCACCGGCATTCTACACGCACATTCTGGGAAAATCCACACCTCCACCGGGCTCTGCATCCCAAATACTCTCTGAATCCCCCGAGAACTCAAGGGGAACTCAAGGAGCAGGTGCCTGAGGCAGCAGGATATGCCCTATTCCCAGCAGGATCCACCTTAAAACTGGAACCGCCCTAAACCCTAAACCTGGATCCGCCCTGGTCTTTGAGCAGGGTCACCTTTCTCAAACATTCATGCAATGTCACTGCAAATGACCTGGGTCCAAGGCAAGCCCATTTCCACAATGAAGAGTCCTCCCTCTAAGCAACATGGGGTAGGCTGACAAGGAAATTGCCATGCGTCATTCCTACTTGGCTATTGCTCTCAGCAAGGTATCATACTGTGTGGAAAAAATACAATATTTTATCTTCCCCCCCCTCTGTCTTTTGGGCTCCTTAAGGGGCATAATACATTAGAGAACTAAGAATATTCAGGAATGAAGATATAGGGATAATACAGAAAATCTAGAGCACCCTTAGGCTTCCTCTAGGACCACAGGTTAGGGCTGAGGTCTTCAGGTCCAAAGATACATGGGGGAAAGCAGGAAGTAGCTAAAGCAAGAGCTGGAAGAGAGGGAGAGCCAGGTAATGAGGGAGGAGTGCTAAAGAATCCTGTTCCAGGAACACATTTGTCCTTCCCATCTGATGGGGCTGTAATTATGGGGGGATTGAGCTGATGAGGCACAGAGGACCATTTCTAATACACTGACATCTTTCCTCCATGGTCATCTCTGAGAAAAATATTAACTTAGAGATGGATAAATAGCTGGGAAACTCAGATCATCTGCACAGTGAGTGTGGACTCCTTGCAAATGGGCTGAGTTTAGACAGAACTTCTCACACCGTTAGGAGATCTGACTCCTCTGTATTGACGTCTCTGGGTACTGGGGCAGATCTCTGAGAGAAAAGATGGCAGCCCTCAGTGTCTGTCCCCAGGCCCTGGTTGGAAAGTACCCTCACCAGAACACAGATAGGCAACATGAAGCTACTTATGAAAATGGTACGGCATCCACTCAAAGTAGGTTTGGGAGAAACGCATCTCCCCATGAAGAAATCATCATGGTTTGTGGGTGGGGGTTGTGCTTAGCTTCTAGATTCACAAAAATACAGAGATTGTGTGTCTTGTGTTAGACCAGGACGCAAGAAAAGACCACTGACTCCAATTGAAATCAAATTAGAGCAAGCTTATTATTTCGACCGGCCAGGCTGCCTCTCCCTCACAAAACAGCGGGAAGAAGACAGCCACCCCACCTTTCCTATAGCCCAGCTTTATAGCCCAGAAAGTTACACAAAAGGGGGGTTACAGATAACAGAACTCTGACAAGCATCACACTAATGGTAGTTTACATTTTTGCTGGCCCCAACATCAGAATTTATGGAGATCTTAGAGACTCAGAGAGGGTCATTATCCGGCCAGGGAAGGCCAGAATTTATGAGGCATCACTAAGGTTTAGGAAAGGGTTGTTATCTGGTCAGGGAAAACCGGACATGGGTGAGTTCAGGGAACGGGCAGGCATTCCAAGTAGGTTCAGAATTTGTAGTAATTTATAGTAAAGCCGAAATTATCTTTTCATGGTTTTATGGCGAGATGCCCAATTTTAAGAAAAGATCAGGTTGGGTCTATCATTCCCCCCTTTTCTTATGTGTCCCTTTCAAATCTTTGATAGGGTAGGGGAAGAACACTGAGGGAATTTTAATCCCTCAGGCAACAGTCTCCAACTTTTTAGAACTCACCCAAAACCAGTCTCCCTGATTTTACCTGACTTAATTAATTACTTATATTGATAGTCTTTTTATTTTTGGCTCCATTGTTGTAAGAAGAGAGGCGTCACTCATTTTGGCTTCTTCTGAGCTGAGAGAGGGTGACATGAGGGGGCACGGCGTGAGGGACATGAGTTGCCTTTTAGAAGTCAGTTGAGGGACATGAGTTGCCTTTTAGAAGTCAGTTCGGTTTGAAGTCTGGTTGGGGAAGAACAGGTTGTAAAGTCATCTGGGGATGGGTGCTTCTATGAGAGAAACAAAAATCATGAGTACTGAATAAATGTTGCAGCAGCTGGAACATGTCACTGTATAGAACTGTTCCCTCAGCAGGCTTTAACATCCCCAGTTATCAGGCCTGTAAATTTAACATTTAACTTTTAGTGTTACAGTTGTCCCTCCCCATAAGATACAGTTTAATAATTTAATTTCATCTGATTTTGTAAAATCCTTTTACTAGTATGAGCTCTGTGTCTAATAGAGAAATCTTTAATTCTGTTACTCAGGGCTGGATAATCATACTAGCAAACACGAAGCCTACCTGTGTAGGTTAGGAATATCTGTAGGCCTTAAACTAAAAACTTCTGTCTCTGGCAGCTCCTCTTGATAGTCTCTTTTTATAGTTATCAGGCGTTTCTGTCTGAGAATCCTTCTTTGTAGCCTCCAGTCTTACTTATTTTGGGAGGCTAACATAAAGTGTATACCTTAAAATATTATTATTATTATTATTATCATTATTATTATTTAAAATGCCCAGGAATGGCTGTATTTTGGTTTTAATGTCTGTGCTAAGTGTTTAAGATGAAGCAGTCAAACTGACTTTTGTTTCTATCTATTGTTAACAGTCAGCTGAGCTTTTATGGGAGTCATTCCTGGGGAAACTTCTCAGTTCTGCTAGTGCCATTTGCGCTAGGTTGGGTCTAGGTCTTGCTTGACCACGTGGCTTCCCTCGGAAGCATCAGGGATGTCTCCCTTCTCTGATGACTCTCCTCTTCATAGCAAATGCACTGATTGGCTTTCTGTTCTCCAGTGGTCTCATTAGTCTCCCTGATCGGGAGGTTATGTGGCCCAGAGTTGCAAAGCTCTTTAGAGAAGTCCCCTGTTCCCTGGATTCAGACTGACTCAGAGGGCAAGAGCCAAATATTGGTTTTTCTGGCCCTTTTAATTTAACTTTAATTTTAAAACTTAATCTTAAACATCCAGCAAATAAATTTTAACAGCCTTATATTAAGAGTACTGGGCTTTAATGTCTATAACTTTATAATTATTCATCTTTTTATTAATTGGGGTCTGTATTATCCTATCTGTCTTGTAGGTGATGGCTTATTATCTTAAATTAACCCATGTTGTATTCTTAAAGAAACACTTCTGTAAAACACTAACAGGGAATCTTTAGATCACTTATAAGGAAATTACAAAATAAAATTAACAAGAGTAAAAACACTTAATTCGTGTAATAGCTACCCTGAATTTTTGGCTGAGTTATACATTATATCCCCTGTTTGAGATCCTAGTAATCTTGACAGAAAAAAATCAACTTTTGAACATAACTTTAAATGAACTAAAATCTGGCCTACGGCTTTCGTAGTCATTCTCACATGTAGTAAGATGGGACACAGAGCCTTATCTCAGGTAAGGCAGGGCTCTTTATAAATCTTAAGTGTTTTAGTTCTAAAGCTGATCTTTGTTTTTTAAATATCATTTTACAAAGTTTACATAAATTGTTTGAGGTCACATGAACATTAGCTGACACCATATGATATCACATTTAAAACATGAATTAAAGAAAGGCTGAAAGTTTTTAACCTTTACATAGATTAGGCTCTCATTAACTTAAAAATACATTTAAATTGTTCCCCAATGTAAAAAGTAACTTAAAACTTTACATATCTTATTGATAACAGGTAAATAAATCCCCAATATATTTTTTACCATACAACTTCAGAACACCAGCTTGATATAATGCTCTTTTAAAGTTTCTACCTTACAGACTTGTATACCTGGAAGATATGAGCACATTAATAGCATCACAATTACATTGATGTTTCTACATTAACCAAGTTTAACTTTTAAAGAAATAGCAGTACAGTGCTCTAAAATAACAGTTCTTATTTAACCAGTTGTTTAATTTTTATGGTTGCTTGCTCTAGAAAAAAAAAATAAAACTTAATAAACACAATGTTATTGGTAAACTTATGTTTTAAGAAATTTTTGTCTCTTTAACACATGACTGATTTTTATAATCTTATACAGACCTTAGTACAATCTTATACAGACCTTAGTAAATCAATCAGATATCTAACAAAAGTACTCATGAATGAGTAATCCCATATCAAATTTACTTTACTTATTTATCAAAATATTAGACAAATGTATTGAACAGTGTAAACCATTTTTTTTGTTGAAGAAAAAGTCCTAGAACCAAGGCATATTAGACATTTTATAGACATTAATATTTTATGAGTTTTTCTAACACCTAGGAAAACTTGTAAGCTTAAATTTAAAGACATTTATTTTTATCTGTTTATCCAATTTAAATTGAACCATTTAAATCACATGAATTAAAGATCTTTGGATCCATTTTTTAAAAAATTTTTTTATGAGCGTTCCTTATATATGTTAATTTGTATATCATATATATGATATACGGACATATGTATATATAGACATACAACACATAGTGTGCACACATAACAATAGTAAAGGCCTTGGTAGCTTTTCGCAGGTGAAATCTCCATTGCAATGTTTCAAAAACTCCACAGTTGGTCAAAGATAAAACTGATCAGAAAAACATTAACCTAGGTCTGTAGGATCAAAATCACGAGCTCAAAAAAATACAGAATCTAAGGAAACAACAAGAGTCCTAGAAAAAATGACTGGCCAGTAATTAGTAAATACCATACAATTTACTTTTTTCTTTTTTCTTTCTTTTTTTTTTTGGCCTCAGATCAGTCTCCTACTGAGCTTACAAGCTTCTTTCATTTGCATTTCAACATAAGTCCTGGCTGAGGTCTGAAGGAGCAGGGAAAAACTGCTCTTCTGAGCAGACACCTCAGGCCTAAGGCATTTTAACCATAAGTCATAATTTTCAGGTTCCAATGTTGAAAATTATGATATAAGTTTAAGATACAATTCACAAAATTTTATATCTTTACATCTTGTTTTGTCAACAGATACCATACTATGATTTACTATCCTTGTCCAAATTAATGCACTGGTACACACAGTGACATTTTCCCAGGCTACCCAATTCAAAATTGGTGAAAAAAGACTGAATGATTGGGAAGTTACTTGGCAACTTGGAAGTAGAGTTCTTTAGTTTTCCATCTTAAGTATTTAAGTTCTCTGGCATGAATTATCTGAAATCATAAACTAAACAATTACCTAAACCCAACTTTTAACTGCAAGATTGTGCAATGCTTCAAAAACCCATTCAGATACCAGATTGTTACAATAAAACATCATCTTTTATTATTTTTTTTTTTTGTAATTGTTGTATTCTGCTCAGCCAAGATCATTCCCAAGAAACAATTTATAATATCAACACACTATTGCACATGTCTTAAAGGGCCAGAAACAAAGACACAAGACAGACAGACAGAAAGGAGCTCCAGACTATGGCTGACAGACAGAAACCTTTAAAACAGAGCAGATAAGAGAAAAATCTCCTACACCAGTAGTACCGTAGATGTCCCCACAAGGGGACCAGATGTTTTCACAGAGGGGCAACCTGAAATGTAAAATCAAGGGTCTCAATGGTGACTTTACTGCATTTAGTGTCCCCTTTTTCTTTTTCTCTCTTTTTTTTTTTTAAGAAGACAGAGGTGGCATAATCCTTACAGTGCAGGGAAGGAAGGAAGGAATTCCCGGAAGCAACAGGGCTTCCGCAGCTGCTGGGAGTCCCTCAGTCCCTCCTTTTACTTACAGGATTAGCTCCTCTGGTTCGGTTCCACCCCAGGCACATTCCATCTCCTAACATTTCAGTAGTCAGTTCCCAAAAACTTCGGGGGGGGGGGGTATCAAAATTTGTAACTGAAAGTTTGGTTCCTGACTTTGAAGCCAATTAATGCCAATTTAATAATGAGGACAGGGTTTTGAGAAAAAGAAAAAGGGAGGTTTATTGCTTTGCTAACAAAGGAGAAACACAGGGGACTCTCTTGATCTGGAGGGACAAGGGGTTTTAAAGGAGTCTCACTTAACCTGGGAGATACTCAGTTCTTAGATCCCCAGCAGGCATTGCCCTCTGCAGTGGGTGTGCTTCAGCAGCCAGCTAGGGGCTTCTCTCATCCTGCTTAACAAAGGGGGGTAAAGTTCATCGCAGTTCCTTAAAACACAGTCCAAAGGGGTGTCAGGCTTACTTGCTTTATTACCCATTTTCACGTCCAATATCCTTAAGTTTTTACCACAGAAATCACACAACAAAATGCACAAAAACAAACAAAAAACATGTAGAACACAGAACAAAACACAAGAAAACAGAAACCCGGCGCCGAAACAGAAAAACAGAGGAGCAATGCAATGTCTTGCCAAAGCTCCGGGGTAGGAGCGCGTGCGTGCCCGTCGGCACCTCTCTACCCTTCCAGAGGAATTCCCTACAGAACAGAACAGAAGACAGAACAATTTCTCGTTACTGTCCCGGACAGGAGTATATGTGAGCCTCGCCAGGCCACCTCTCTGTCATCAGAAGAGATCTCCCTTAACCGGATACCAGATGTTATAAAGGCGCCACTTACCTATGGAGGCCTCCTCCACCAGGTGCTTGCTAATTGTTTTAGTGCGGCAGTTCACTGCAGTGCTCCGGGGACCGAAGGCTCACTCCGAGGCCTTGGAACATCTCAAGTTGCGCACCCCCTAGAGTGGCTCTCCAGCCCGGAGCCCTGGAACGAAGGCCGGCTTCAGAATTTCCAGCAGTCTGGTCTTGTGATCTGGTCGGGCAGGGTCATCTCGCTGGGGAACTCCAAAATGTTAGACCAGGACGCAAGAAAAGAATGTGGCATTTATACACAATGGAGTATTACTCTGCATTAAAAAATGACAAAATTATAGAATTTGGAGGGAAATGGATGGCATTAGAGCAGATTATGCTAAGTGAAGCTAGCCAATCCCTAAAAAACAAATGCCAAATGTCTTCTTTGATATAAGGAAAGTAACTAAGAACAGAGTAGGGAAGAAGAGCATGAGAAGATGACTAACATTAAACAGGGATGAGAGGTGGGAGGGACAGGGAGAGAGAAGGGAAATTGCTTGGAAATGGAAGGAGACCCTTAGGGTTTTACAAAATTACATACAAGAGGAAGTGAGGGGAAAGGGAAAAATAATACAAGGGGGAGAAATGAATTACAGTAGAGGGGGTAGAGAGAGAAGAGGGGAGGGGAGGGGAGGGGAGGGGGGATAGTAGAGGATAGGAAAGGCAACAAAATACAACAGACATGAGTATGTCAATATGTAAATCAGTGGAAGTGTAACTGATGTGACTGTGCAATCTGTATACGGGGTAAAAATGGGAGTTCATAATCCACTTGAATCAAAGTGTGAAATATGATATATCAAGAACTATGTAATGTTTTGAACAACCAATTAAAAAAAAAAAGACCACAGACTCCAATTAAAATCAAATTAAAGCAAGCTTATTATTTCGACTGGCCGGGCTGCCTCTCCCTCCCAAAACGGCGGGAACAAGACAGTCACCCCACCTTTCCTATAGCCCAGCTTTATAGCCCAGAAAGTTACACAAAAGGGGGGTTACAGATAACAGAACTCTGACAAGCATCACACTAATGGTAGTTTACATTTTTGCTGGCCCCAACATCAGAATTTATGGAGATCTTAGAGACTCAGAGAGGGTCATTATCCGGCCAGGGAAGGCCAGAATTTATGAGGCCTCACTAAGGTTTAGGAAAGGGTTGTTATCTGGTCAGGGAAAACTGGACATGGGTGAGTTCAGGGAACGGGCAGGCATTCCAAGTAGGTTCAGAATTTGCAGTAATTTATAGTAAAGTCGAAATTCTCTTTTCATGGTTTTATGGCGAGATGCCCAATTTTAAGAAAAGATCAGGTTGGGTCTATCACTTGTAGCAATAGAAGCAAGCTTCCAGGAGTAGTTAAGACTTCCTCTGTGCCATAAAGATTAAAATGGAAGGAATGGAGCTGGGTCTTCCAAGTAGTGTGCATCACATAATTCTTTCTGCTGAGGTTATTGGCCTGATCTAAATTCCTTACTAGACTCTAATCTGCATCATGTCTGAAAATGTATCTCCCTGATATCAGAAATTTAGTATAGGTTATTTATTTGTTGATGAGTGATAGAAGGTATGTTTGGACTATTTGGTAAGTGGAGGTCTGCCTGGCCATGGCCGATCTAATTTAGGTCCAGGAACTTGGAAACCTGGTCATACAAAGAAAGCCCAAGGCTAATCTCTACAGAGCCTGGCTGCTCAGCGCTGTCCTATGGTGAGTTTCTTCTGTTTTTGTCTTTTTTTGGGGGGGCTGAGCCTAGACCTTTTCTAGCCTTCTTACTGAGTTCACAGAAAATCCCTACCTACTCTCCAGGGCTCACCCCCAAACACAAACAAATGGAGGATTATTTGGTGAGATATTTTACAAACCCAACTTATGGCTTGGCAGTAACTTAAGCAAGAGTCTCTGTTGTAATATATGGAGATTTTAAATAATAGAGAACTAAAGCTTTATGGTCCCAGCAGAAAGGAATCATCCAAATAAATTTCATGGTGATTTTTTTTATTTATTCCCTGTTACAGAATATTTTTTTCTGTTACTCTCAGGTGGCCTCAGTTGAACATGCTCCATTTGTTCCAGCTCCACTGGATCCCAGGTGACTTCTGTGGATGGAATCACCCAGGTTCTTCACTGTCTGGCTTCATGAGGTCCTGGCAGAGTAGAAGGACAGAGCAGTTGAGACTCTGTTCTGTGAGCTCACACCTGGCAACTCTGATTCTTCATTAACGTCTCCCCTTCCACAAGGACAGCAGCAAGTCTCTGGATCCAGCATCCATCTTGACCTTTAAGGTCTGAGCATTCCTCTCCCCAGATAAGTCTCCCTCCCCCAGGTACCCTCCCTTTCCACCCTGCGCAAGCTCACTCTCCAGTGGTTGACTTCAGGTGCACATTATTCAAGGTCTGCTCAGTTGTCAGAACAACTCATCCATGTGTTCCTGTTGGGGTTGGATGCCACAGCCATAGACTTCCCATAGGCAGGTCCCTTGCCTTTTGGGTTACCTAGACAAAGACCAAGAAGACCGGAAGCGAGGATTAAGAAGTAGTACCCTTTTTAAAGCACTATGCAAATTCAGATTATCAACACCATCATTAACAGACAACCCTAAGGATATCGGTGATGACAGTGATTTTAACCATCCTTCGGGAAGCACGCCTCCCTTCTTCCCTTTACACTGCATAGTCTGGCCCTCACAATGGCGGCCTGCACACTGTACACCCACGGAATCCTGGGTAAAAGCTTACTGGATTTCTCTGTGCTCCTGGTGAAGTGCACAAAAAGGGTGTGTTGGTGGGTTGGGTGCACGCGTGTGTGTGCATGTGCGTGCGTTCAGGCATGTAGACTAATTGCCTTATGTCTCCAACAGGAAATGACTCCAAGGTAAGGCACAGGGGGAGGCTTTGCCGGCTGCAAGCTCCTGGGGTGTAGCCATAACCATAAGGACTGAGAGTTTGGGGAAAAATCGTTCGCAGTATGGAAGATGTTCCTGCATTTGAGGGGAGCATTTCTTCAGGCCATTGTGGACCAATAAACAGTTCAATTTTTTCATTGTTCTAATTAATTTAATTAAGTTAACTTCCAAGGTGTGTTAAGAAGCAATGCCTTGGGTGATTAACTGTTCCCATATCAAGGTGTTTTCACAAACACATTTACCCTGATTAGTGTACACATTATTATGTAATTAAATACCTCACACAGAGGAATTTATTAGTGCCTCCTTGTCTCCTAACAAATAAAGCAGCCTCAAAATCTCTTGGAAAAGACAATTCCAGTTGCTAAGCAAGAGGGACAGACAGATGCAGAGACAACCTAAGATCTAGACTGGGAAAGAAGTCCTCTGAACTTCCACAGCTGCCTCCATCACACTCTACTGTCCCTTCCAGGGCAGTGCCACTTCCCAGGGGGCTGCAGCCTGGCCCACTCAAAACTCATTGCACATGTGCATGTCCTGGAAAGTCCATGTGACCTATCAGAAAGTGTCCCTTTACAAGGAGGATTCAGAGCAGGTCTTTGTGTAGAAAAAATGCTCACTCCCCCTTCATCCATGCACATTCCTCTATGCTGCCTTGGGAAAATTTGCAGAGTTCACAAAGTTTCATTTTAGCTCCCTCCACCTCCTGTACCACCTACTACGTGACACATTCTGTGCATCTAGTTTTTGTAAGATCCCCTCCCTTTTGCACGGGAAGAGAAGTCCCCTATTTTGACATATGAAAGTGAGTGAATGTGGGGGTTTTAGAACTAGAAGAAGAATAGTTCTTTCTGGAAAAGGCACCATTCTAAAGCCTTTTCTCTCATGACCACCAACCTCATTAAGTGTATGGGTCAACCCTACAAATCCTAAATGTATCCTAATAAGAGAGTAACTTACACCTACTGAGCTGAGCATGTACGCCTCTGCACTACTGTGATAAGTACTTTGTCCTTTGCCTAATTTAATCCTGCAAGCTCCAGGAAGTAGGTGTTTTTATTATCACCATTTAACAGATGAGGACACTGAGGCACAAGGCATTTAAGGACCAACCTGGAATTCACAAAGCTAGGAAGTAGCAGTCCTGGAAACACACACAGCCATCTGACTTGAAAGTCCCTGGTCCTGGCCTCTGCTCTAGCCCCTGCCTCAGACTCACTGCTGAGAGGCAGAGCCAGAGCACAGTGCACCCTGATTTTCAGGTCTGGGGACCTAGAGGCACATGCCTTTGGGGTGAGAAGCTAGACACTTTTCTGTGCTTGCCTGCTCCATTTGATGCAGTGAGGCCCAGGCAACATAGCCAACTCAGAGAGGATAAATTAAGTGACATTTCTGGGGAATGTAGAAAATACTACTGAAGGCCAAGTGAATCAATGCTGAACGCAGAACAAAACAGTTCCCACCACTGGGATCAGACTGTTCAGGTTGGTGGCAGGGAGAGAGAATTATGTGAGCCGGGGGCTAGCTCCTGAGGGAGCGGAGATTGATTCTGTATGATTGATGACGCGGGGACAGAATGCCAAGTCATCAATTGCCTCAGCTCATGCCATGGACAGCATCAAGATCACTTTTCCCAGGTGCCCAGCCTGAAAGATTTCTCTTCTGTTTGTTTGTTTGGCCTGGGGCAGGAACCTGCAGGGCTCAGCTGTGTAACATTACCCAGGCCTTCCAAGAAAAGACAGGTGACAACATCTGGCAGGAGGGCACAGAACTTGAAGGAGGAGTGATAGGATTGGAAGCAAGCGTAGAGGTGGGGGTGGGCAATACTAGGGGGAAAAATCTCGTATTCCAGTTCCACACGTGCCCGTGTGTAATATTTGACTAAGAAATTTTATTTGACAGAATGTCTTCCCACAATGATCCCAGTGGTGGGAACCGCTGTGTTCTACATTCAGCATTGATTCAGCACTTGGCCTTCAGTGTATTTCCTATGTTCCCCAATGGCATGCCTTGTACCTCATTGGACATTAGGAAAAGGCAACTCTCTCCACAATTTGCTCATGTTGGCCTTGAAGTCTAATGTTTCTTTACTTGACCTTCATCAAGATTTCTTGGAAACATTTATAATTTGCTTTATACAGCCTCATCTTTACTTGCATATTATCAGATGGCCCATTCTGTCTCTCTATATGAAACTTCAACATCCCAATTAAAATGGGTACTTCCTGGGGGTAGATAAAACCATAAAACTAGTTATCCCAATCAGTTTTATAATATTACACTATATAACACATATTGTATATGTAAACATATATAAAATATGTGATTATAAATATATGCTTACTAAACATTTATAACTTTATGCTTATATATATATATATATATATATATATATATATATATACATACACACACACACACACACACACACACACAAACACACATATAGCCTATAAACCACAAGACTCCACATAAATAGTACCAGGAAGGCTGCAGCTCAAAACAGAGTCAAGATATTAAAAATTTGCGCCAA
Source organism: Spermophilus citellus (assembly GCF_964194105.1). NCBI lineage: Eukaryota > Metazoa > Chordata > Mammalia > Rodentia > Sciuridae > Spermophilus > Spermophilus citellus. The sequence continues at coordinate 95,982,907 of NC_138198.1, read as the reverse complement.
AAATAACAAGTGTGATTTTTTGGAGACCTAGGGGAAGTATAAGACCTATGGTCTTTTGCAGATAATAACAAGTTAAGAGATAGTAGTGAGAAATTTCAGTCCTTTCTATTTTACTCTGTTTCCTCTGACAAATAGTAATAAACTAGCTTGACAGGTAGAATAATAAGGTTAGAAGGGAATTAAATCCCAATGTAAGTGAAAGGGCGGTGGTAAAGCACATATCCACTTTTATAAAATCTCTATGTCTTCTTACAACACAGGTAATTCATACATTTAATAAAACAATTGGGAGAAAAGAAAAAGGCAGAAAGAAAAAATAATAAATATCTATGAACCACTATCCAGTGATGATCATTATTAAGTACTAGTCATATTTTCTCTATCATTCCATCAGTCTGTGGGCTTCTGCATATGTGTGTATTTAATTGGAATTTTAATATATAAACCCTTTAAATTAGATCTTTAGGCTCAGGCTAAAATTCTACTCTAAGGTGAAGAAAACAATTGGAATTTCTTATATCACAGAACAATTGCACAGAGAAGTGAGGGTTAAAAGAAATGATGAAAGGAAGGAAGGGAAAGTTGGAGTAAAAATTCTCATTTTCTTCTTAGACTCAAACATGTGTTAATTATTTTTTTGAGTGATTTAACAAAATAGCTCATTATATGAAGATAAGATGGAGAATCATAGACCGGCATACAGTCTAGGCATGCAGGAAGTAGATTCATGATGGAATGTGTGTTGACCACCTCTGCGGAGTGTTGAGGGCTCTCCTTGACCTACCCTTTCATTCATCTGTCTGTTCACTCCTTTGATGATTACTCACTGAGGGCCTTCCCTGCCCACACACAGTCCTCTGAGTCTTGCAGCCTAAGATGCAGCCAACAGTGTGAATTCACACAAAGTGATCTCCTCAGGTGTCTGCCTGAGATGATTCCAGGGAGGTATAGCCAGGATGAATGACAAAATCCTAAACTGAAGACAGCAGCCAACAATGGAAAACCCTGGGATTCACAAAGGATATGTAGAAGTTTCCACGTAAGTTTTAAAAATCAACTCCTATAAACAGTGTTCCAGAAGAGCAGGTGGAAATTGCTGAGAACCTGGGAGTTATACTATTTTTTTTTACTTTTGCAGGATGCCCCATAAATGGGCTATTATTTCCTGAAGAACCCTTTTCTCAATTATTCAATAAGTGAAAAAGTGTGTGTGTGTATGTGTGTGTGTGTGTGTGTCTGTCTGTCTGTCTGTGTGTGCATGCGCACGGGTATAGTGTGTATATACATGCACACACACTTCATTGTCTAGGGAATCATCCACAGGGCCAACAACACATCCGTGGGGTTAAGATTACAACTATAATTCCAACTTCAGCTATTGGAATGCCAATTATTAGACATAAGTGGGCAGAGTTTTTTGCTTTGAGGGGTAGTTAGGACTTCCTGAAATCTAGGCTGCACCTATGGTTAAACTGTCCATAGCAGGAATACAACTAGTGTTATCAAATCTCTTGTGACTATGACATCATCTCTCTTCCATCAGGATTTTCAGGGCAGCTGTGAACCCTGAAGACCCATTGCTTTTCTCATGCACAATCAGGTAGTCCCCACCTCTATTGATAAATTCAGTTGGGAAAAGAATAACATCTGTTTCAGAGCAGTGGTAGATCCAAATGTGGTAAGTGCACTAAGTTTGAAGACCTAAAGCCATGAGATAATAGAATGAAAGAGATCAATCAGCACAATCTTTCTTTAACTCCTCAGATAGGGCATTAGTAGCCAGGATATACAAAAAACTGAACATCAAATAAATCAATAAATCAGAAAGGAACTGAATGGACAGCCCTCAAAAGAAGAAATAAAAATGGTCAACAATTGTATTTTAAAATGTTCACCATCTCTAGCAATTAAAGAAATACAAATTAAAACTACAATGAGATTTACTCTCACTCCAATCATAATGGTAATTATCAAGATTATAAATCAGGTATGGTAGCACATGCCTGTAATCCCAGCAGTTCAGGAGGCTGCGGCAGAAGGATTGCAAATTCTAAGCCAGCCTCAGTAAGTTCCTCAGAAAATTAGCAAGACCCTGCCCCAAAATAAAAAATAAAAAGCAGGGCCTGGGATGGAGCTCAGTAACTAAGCACCCTTTAATTCAATCCCTGGTACAAAGAAATAAAAAATACACGTAACATTAAATGTTAGTGAGGATATGGATACACTCATGCATTGTGTGTACACTCCTACATTACTAATTTGTAATACTACAAGTTAGTGCAACCACTCTGGAAAGCACTATGGAGATTCCTCAAAGAACTAGGAATGGAACCACCATATGATCCAGCTATCCCAATTCTCCAGATATATCTAAAATATTTAAAATCAACATACTATAGTGATGCAGCCACATCAATGTTTATAGCAGCATAATTCACAATAGCCAAGCTGTGGAACCAACAAAGATGCCTTCAATAGACCAATGGATAAAGAAAATGTGGAATATATACACAATGGAGTTTTACTCACTCATAAATAAGAATGACTTTATGCCATCTGCCAGTAAATGAATAGAACTGGAGACTATTGTGCTAAGTGAAATAAGCAAGTCTCAAAAAGTCAAAGGTCAAATGTTTTCTCTGATATCCAGAAGCTATTCTAAAATAAAGTGGGGGGGGAGTAAAAAATAGAAGAGCAAGTAGTGGAGTAGAGAAGGGGATGGAAGGGAAGGAAGAAGGGATGGAATAGGGAAAGGTGGTGGAATGAATCTGACCTAAATTTCCTATGTACATATATAAATATAGCACAGCAAATCTCACAATCACGTACATCCACAAGACACTAATCACTAATTTCAAAAGAAAAAAATGTAAGTAAATAGCAGAGAGATCAGGAGAGTAGAGGGAATGGATAATGGGGGAGTGAGGAGGAAAAGCAAGGGGGAAGTACTAAAAACTGAATTAGAACAAAATATATTCCATGCTTTTATAATTATATCAAAATGAATCCTATTGTTATGTATAACTAAAAAGAACCAATCAAAAATAAAAGAAATTTTATCAGAAAGCGTAACTTTACAAAACAGACAAAAGCATATCTGCTTTGCCTGAAGAAGTAAATAGGAGCAAATAAGGTCATAGTTTCATATGTTTCAGTCCCTGCAAGTTGTCCCTGACCTTCAGAGAACACCTAAGAAGGTTCTGCAAACCTTAGTTTGAATACCACTGGGAGTCACTTTGCATGTGGGGAAACTGAGGTAAGGGGCTCAGAGAGAAAAGTCACTTGCCCAAGTTGACAGCTAATTGGCAGTGTAAATAGGGGATAAGAGGAGAAAAAAAAATCTGCTTTGGCAGACACAAATGCATATTTTTTGCAAATTTGCTTTAAGGCATGAATTTGGCTTTTTCTTCTTTTCCCCAGGAATGTCAGCATTTGTAGTCTCTAGAACAGCTTTCTCAGCAAAATAATAGATTTTGGTCCATGAAAGTTGCCCTTTCCCCCCCCCCAAAAAAAAAACCCAGAAGTTTGAAAATCAATGAAAAATTGAGCGTCTGTACCATATCCTCTCTCTATCTTGGAGTTCATTGTCCCAAACAAGATTTGCACTTGTTTATTTTTAAAGCAGGGGTCTGTATACAAAAGCAGGAGAGGATTCCCTCTGCAACTCCAAATGGTTTGACACAGTAGATGTCTGTATAATTTTGTGTGATCCAGAGTCCAGATACCAGATGAGACACCATAGGATAAGAGTCATCCTCCTCTCCCCAGACCCTTCCTAGGTGTCACCCAGCCCATGAGACCTCTGCCTAGTGTCCTAATGCACTATTAATGCTTTATCAATTATATGAAACTTACCCTTGTCTCTTTTTGTTTTCTGGACTGTCTTCACAATTGATTTTCAGTTCCCTGAACAAGAAAAAGTTTTGAATACTCCATATAATCTATTACAGAGCTGAGTACATAGTTAGCACACATAGAACAATACATAAATAATTGAAAAATCTATTAAGTCCAAAATCACCACACTGTCACTACCATACTTCCTCATCTTTGTTCTCCTCTTCCTCTCCTCTTTCTCAGAAAAAGCATGTGCAACCTTGGGCTACTGATTGCCTCTGAGCCTTCATTTCTCCAACAACACATGAGCATGAATGTAGTCTCACCACAGGCTCCTTGTGAGATAAGATGATGAGGAAGAACAGGAAAAAAAATCTGTAAATATTCCTTTCCTTTATTTCTCTGAGACACATGTCTATAGAGGTACATATACAGGCTTGAATTTGTCCGGTTTCTTGAGTAAATATTTGTCTCCCCAGGGTGTCTTGACAGAATATATGCCCTCCTACCCCTTTCTATGTCTTCAAAGAGGTGTCTGCTTAACAGAACACTAAGCAGTCAAGCCCTAGGAGCTACTATAAGATTAGGTGGAGAGACACAAGGGCCAGGGAAGCCTTATTAATGTGCAACCCAGGAATTTGGCTAATTCTTCAAAGGAACAAGTATGGAGTTGGAATCCACCAAATCATGCATTCAAAGAAATAAGGCTCAGGACAGCATTGTGCCAGGCCTAAGAAGACATATCATTTAAATTTTTTTTAAAAAGTGCTAAAAGTACAACTATCAAAGGAAAAAGTGGTCGGAGCACTGAACATTCTTTAAGAACAAAAAGGGAGCACATGCAGCCAAAGAGGAGGGAAACCCTAAGTTAGCACAGGTGGCTATCTTTTGGCTAAGCCCAGCACCCTTTGGAAAAGGTCTTAGCCCCCCTCCCATACACAGAGCATCTTTAACTAGGCTCAGCTAATCATAGGTCTTCATCAACCTGGTCACATCAGCCCATGTTTGTTGTTCTGTTTAAATGCTCTTCATGGATCATCCTAATAACCATATGAGGGAGATTCAATTATTAGAATTATACTGTCATTTAGCCTATTCAAGGTCTCACAGCTCCTGTGTGGCATGCACCCAAAGCAGACAGTTCCAAGTTCTTCCCTGGAATTTTTCCAGACTGGATATTACGGTTTGAATGTGAGATATCCTCCTAAAAAGTCCACATGTGAGACAATGCAAGAATGCATAGAATGGAATTGATTAGATTATGAAAGCTAAAATATACTAGATGGATTAATCCACTTGAAGAATTAATTGGGTGCTAACTATAGGGCAATAGGGTATGACTAGAGGAAGTAGGTCATTGTAACTTGGGCCATGTTTGGGGGATTTATATTTTGTCCCTGGCATATACCTCTTATACCTCTTTCTTCTCTCTCTCTCTCTCTCTCTCTCTCTCTCTCTCTCTCTCTCTCATATATATATATATATATATATATATATATATATATACATATATATATATACATATATATGATTATATATATACATATATATATATACATATATATATATACATATATATGATTATATATATACATATATATATACATATATATATACATATATATATACATATATACATACATATATATATATATACATATATATATATATACATATATATATATACATATATATATGATTCCCAGCTGTCATGAACTGAGCAACTGTTTTTGCCACAACCCTGTACCCTTCTGCCATGATGTTCTGTCTCACCTTGGGCTCAGAGTTATGGAGTCCATGCACTCCATAACTATGACCATGGACTGAACCTTTGAAACTGTGAGCCAAAATAAACTTTTTCTTCTCTAAGTTGTTTTTGTTGAGTACATTGTTCACTGACACAAAGGTGACTAATATGAAAATTGTTTCATAAATGTGGGGTCATTACTGTGACTAACTTGATGATGTGCTTTAAAAGCTTTTGCAACAAGGAGTTGGAAAAAGTTTGGAAATGAAGGCTGAAAAAACCTTGGAATATGTAAGCAGAATTTAATGAATGATTCTGGTGAGAACTCAGAAGATCACAATGCCAATAGGACTGCAAAGGAAATACTTGGCTCATGAAGTTTCAGAGGGGAAAGAGAACTCTACTGGAAGTTGGACTAGTAGTGGTCATCCGTGTTACATTCTGAAAAAGAAGTTGTCTATATTCTGTCCACATCCTGAGACTTTCTGTGAGGCTGAATTTAAGGTGATGGACTAATTAGTCTGACAAGGCAAATTTCAAGGCAGGAGAGCATTTGGGCAGTGGCATGAATATTACTTGTGGCTTTCAGCCAAGTTTGCTATGACAATCAGGAGCAGAAAGCAGAGCAGAAAGATTTAAAAACCTTACAGTTTGGTTAGAAACATGTCAGTAAACTGGCATCAAGGAAGTAGTGGCTGCTAAAGAGATCACAGCTGCCAAAGAGATGCTAAGCACATTATCCAGAGACAATAAGAACAATGGCTTGAGGGCATCTTGAGAACTGGTGAGACCATACCCATGACAAGCTGTGGGACATCTGCTGAGGAAAACTGCAGAAACAAGCTAACATAGAGGCCATGTGGGGGGCAATTAGCAAGGTCATAGGGGCAGAGCTACACAAGTTCTTTGGAGAGAACATTATGATGCCATGGGCCGCAGATACTGGACATGCAGCTAGAGGATTTATTTATCCAGGTGGATTTCGCCTTACTTTGGTCCCATTCTTTCTTCCTGTGCCCTACTTCTCCCTTTTGGAATGGAAATGTTTGTTTTGTAAAATTATATATAGGATATATGTAACTTACTAATTTTTTTTTTTTGTTTCTCTTTTGATATTTCCTGAAATGCTTTTCCTAACACAAGAGCCTGCCAAGGCAGAGTTGAGGTTCTCAGTACACTTCTGTGTACCTCCTCCAATTCATCTAGTGACATACCTTTTAATCAAGCTGGTTTTTCCTTTACTGTTGAGTATTAAGAATTTTTTGTCTATTTTGGTTCATAATCCCCAATCAAATATGCCTTTTTCAAATACTTTCTCCTAGTCTGGGTTTATCTTTTCATTCACTTGATGTGAAAAGTTTTTACTTATAAATTTAAAATATTTTATTATTTAAAATATTATTTTATATTATTTATTAAAACAATATTTTAAATTTGCAGATAAAAACTTTATTTTTCACAAAATAAAATAAGATTGTTCAACTTTTAAGTTCCTGTTTTAGCAGCTTTTAAAACTATGGTTTTCAGGCTAGGGATGTAGTCTGGTGGTATACCAGACCTAGCAAGTACAAGGATTCTGGGATTGATACTTAGTACTGCAAATAAAAAGGTGTTATATTTTTCAATGAATTTACCTAAGTTGTAAACATTGTTGGCATGATACAATTCAAAATATCTCTTTAATTTTTTAAATATTTGTGAAACCTGTATTAATTCCCCTTATTCCTAATATTGGTGATTCATATTTTCTTTCTTGAAAAGTCTTGCTATAGTATTATAAAGTTTACAAATCTTTTCATGAACATTTTGTTCATTTTCTGTATCATTTGTTCACTTTGTACTTTGTCAATATTCAATTTTATTTTAATTTTCTTTATTCTATTGACTTTGTAATTTTCTCTTCTTTTTATAATTTTCTAGTTTCTTTGTCTTTAATACAGACATTTAGATTTACAAATATCCTTTAAGATATTTAAGCTATATCTCACTTATTTTGATGTACTGAATTTTCATTAAGTCAAAATAATTTTTAATTTTTTGAAATTTATTCTTGGACCTATGATTTTTTTTAAATCTGTTATTTAATTTCCAAATATTTATATATCTAGATATCTTTATATTATTGACTTATAATTTAATGTGTGGACTTCAGAGAACACGTGCTACCTGATTTCAATTCTTTGAAATTTATTAAAACTTGTTTCTTAGAACTTTGTCATTCTTGCATTCAATTCATGTGTGATTGAAAAGAATGCCTAATCTATTGTCTGATTTAGGGTTCTGTAAAATGTACATTAGACCAAATATTTTACAATATTTACCAAATTATATCACTGTTTATTTATTTATTTATTCTGTCACTTTTCCTGACTATGCATTTTCCTTTTTCTCAATTCAGTTCTGTTCATTTTCATTTCATGTATTTCCTAGATTTTTGTTGGAGATATACACATTTGAGTTGTATGTCCCCCTGATGAATTGACCTCTTTATAAATATGAAGTGTTTCTCTGTATTAGTGGTATTACACTTTTCATTTGAAGGTCTATTTGTGTATAAAATCTTCTTTAAGACTGTTTCCAACTTGTTTGCTATTAAAATAACCACAGTACTTTTAGTTTTGTTTGTGTTGTTTTTGTTTGCTTGGTTGGTTTGGATTTTACTTGAAATTTTGTGCTACATATTCTTCCATTCTTCTACTTTCAACCTATCTGTGGCTTTGTATTTAGTGCACTTATTACACACAGCTTATTGCTATGTTTTTTAGCTATGACAATCTTGTACTTTTACTAGGATTATTTCATTTATAATAAATATAATCATTATATCTGGATTTAATTCCACTTTTGTGCTTTTTTTCTCTATTTGTGCCATCTGATCTTTCTCTTTAACTCTTTTATTGTTTTAGAATTCTATTTCCTTCACTGATGTTTTAGTTATGTCTCTTTGTTTATGTGTGTGCATGTGTGTGTGTGTGTGTGTGTGTGTGTGTGTGTAGGTTTCTGTTAATGTTGCTATAGATTTATTACTTGTCTTTTACTAATCAGAGCCTACATTAGTAAAACATTCTACTACTTCATGAAATGGATAAGACCAAAGTTACATTTTTTTGTTTACCATCCTTCTGTTCTTCATGAACTTACTGTGATATATTTTATTTCTATATGTGCCTGTCCACTGGACCCATTAATTTCTTCTACTCCATAATTCTTCTCCATTAATTTTCCCCCGCTCTTCTGAATCATCCCTTTTTTATTTCTGTTGGATCATTCTCATTAGGACACAGACATGGTATTACTTTTCCCATCATGGGAAAAAAAAAAAAAGTTCTTCACTCCACATCCACCTATACGTTTACATTATTTCTCTGCTCTCCTTTGCAATAATACTTCTTAAAAATGTTTCTTCCATTTCTGTGCTTTTTTTCTTTCCCAAATTTTGAGAATACACTAGTTAAGATTTTACTCAGAATTTATTTATCCTTAGAAAAATGCTCTTAAGGATATTGGTGATGTCTACTTTATTAAACTCAACAAAAATATGGTCAATTCTCAATTCTTATCTTAAAGATGTTGATCCACCAGCAGAACCAGACACACTCCCTCTTCTTTGTAGTACTTTCTTCTAATGGCTTTCTTGTAGGTTTCTTACTGCCTCACTTGTTTAACTTTTTCAGATTCTTTTTCTGGTTTCTCCTCAATTCTCCTATGCCCCAGAGTTCACACCTTGAGTTACCTCCCTTGTCTGTTTATAATCATTATCTTGGTTATCTCACCTATTCTCATGGCTCAATTCCTAATTTACGTCTGCATTCTAAAACTCTTTACTGAATTCCAATTCTGTGCACACAATTGTCTCATTGACATCTTCATTTTGATTCTAAAAAGATGTTTTAAAATTAAAAAGACATGACTGAACTCCTAATAATTCCCCAAAGCCTCCAAAATGTGCTTCTTCCACAATTTTTTCCATGTCAGTAAATGAAAATTTTATTCTTCATATTGTTTAAATCAGAAATCTTGGGATCATCCTTATCTCTTCTCTTTCATTCTTATACCACATAATCAGAGATTACTGCTTATTTTACCTTCAAACTATATTCTGGCTATGACTACTTCCACCATCTCCACTTCATCCAGCACCATCTTAGTCAGAACTATCATCTCAACACAGTTACAATCTCCAGACTTGTCTAACTAATTCTTTTCACCCTCCAATCCGTCCTCATTTCTGAAGTCTCAATGATCCTGTAAAATCATTCACTTACTCAAAATTCATTAGTTTCCTGCCTCACTCAAGATAAAATTCAATGTCCTTATAATGACCCATGAGGCCCTGTATGATATTGACTCCTGATACTTCTGTGAACCCCATTTTATTACTTTTCTACTTATTAATCCCAATCCATTTTTTTCTTAACTTCTTCACTGTTTCTTCATTGTGACAGATATGTTTTGGGATCTTTATACTTGCTCTTCTATCAGAATTTTTTTGTTATTGTTTTCAGATATCTTCTTGAATCATTCCCTCACTTCCTTCAGATATTTGTTCACAAGTACTCTTATGAGGGAGGTCTTTCCTTAATATCCATCTACTCCCACACATTATCACCTTTCCTTGTATGTGTCCCTTTCTGTATTCATCAGGGTTCTGCAGATAACAGAAGCAATAGGATGGATGGATGGATGGATGGATAATATTTATAGAGACGGAGATGATGAGAGAGAGAGAGAGAGAGAGAGAGAGATAGATAGATAAAGAAGCTATCTTTGTGAAGATTAAATCATGGGATTAGAGAGGCTGAGATGTTCCATGATACGTAATCTATAAACCAGAGTACTAAGTAACTTGTTAGCATGCCTTAGTCCCATTCTGAAACCCTGAACATCAAGGAAACCAAAGGAATAACTCAAAGTTCAAGGTTGAGTGACAGAGCAACTAAAGGGCTACTGGAGCAAGTCCTAGAGTCCAAAGGCTTGAGAACCTGGAGTTCTGATGTTCTAAGACAGGGAAAGAAGGCTAACCTAGATCCAGAAGAAGAACAAATTTACCTTTTCTCTGCTTTTTTATTCTATCCAGGTCCTCACCTGACTGAATGGTGCTTGCTCCTGTTGGATAGAACTTTCTTATTCAGTCCACTGATTCAAAAGTGAATCCCTTCTATAGACACCCCAACAGTCATACCTAGGAACAGTGCTTTACAGCTGTCTTTGGTATCCCCTTTTTGAAGTTGATACCTAAAATTAATCATCGCACTTCCCTTACCCCCTTTCCACATATTTATTGTGTGTTGTCATCTCTCTGCTCTTGGAATGTAAATGCTATGAAAGCAATAGTTGTTTTTTTTTTTTTTTGTCTGATTAGTTCACTGCTGCATTTCCAGGGCCAACAGTGTATCTGGTAGATAACTGACATTGGCATCACCTAATCCCTTCACATGCTTCATCTTGGTCGGTTTAGCATCAATTTAGATACTAACTATATGCATTCTTTCTCTCTTTAGTGGCCAATCCATGACCTTTACATAAATGTTACTCCAGGGGAAAAATGAGTTCATTCAACAAATATTCTACTATGTCCATAGTGTCTAATATGTATATTGTCTATTATATATAGACACTGTAGTGGCTATTATGTATCAGATATTGTGTTAGGTGCTTATGACAGGATGACTGGTGAATTATACAGGTTATTTCTTTAATGCATAAATAGACATACAGCATCTCTCCAAAAACTGAATTAGTAATTAACTTAATAAATATGGTTCAGAAATAAGTCTCCAATGAGTAAGCAATAAAATAAAATATTTATTTTAGAAATGTTATCCAGTGGATCATAGTGTGAAGTGATTAAAATGAGTCCTATGGCTCAATTAACAAATCTAAGAATATTTAATCTATATCTAGGGTCCTTTTCTAAATGTTTTAAAATTTTGGCCACCCTTTGCTTCGTCTTGCAGCCAACCACATACCACCAAGTATGTGCCTTATAATGCCAATCCAGGGAACATGAAGCTGATATCCCTCCTAGGAGTACTGAGTACCTTCTTTGGAGCTGGAAGGTAGGATGCCATAATTTGGATCTTAACATCCCCCAGAGCCCATGCATTAAAGGCTTGGTCCACCACAGGGTGCTTTCAAAAGATAGTGGAATCTTTGAGAAGTAGGACTTTATGAGAATTCCTTAGGTCATTGGGGCCATGCCCCCAAAAGGGATTGTAGAATCCTGACTTGTTCTCTCTTTTTTTCCTGGCCAAAAGGTGAACAATTTTGCTCTGTCACCTATTCCTAATATGATGTTGCCTTGCCACATGCCCAAAGCAATAGGACCAGTCCATCTTGGACTAGAATCTCCAAAACAGCAAACTAAACAAAACATTTCTCTTTATAAGTTAATTATATCAGATCTCTTATTATAGTGACATAAAACTAGTGCATAAGATGTCAACACCTTGGACCTATTATACTTTGATTCATTAACCCCACACTGCTGACAAAAAAGGCATTCCTAACCCCATTTCAGAACAAGTCACAATGTTTCAGAATATAGTCCTTCAGCTTTTAGCAATTAAGTGAGGATTCAAATACATCATAATGATTTTCCAAACCCCACACCTTCAACTAATCTAAAACTCTCCTGCCACAAATTTTCCTAGGCTCATGTGATTTTTCTGATCAGAACTAGGTTGTCAGGCTCCACAAGGACAATTACTTAATGCTCAGCACAAGTGCTAAGTCTAGTAATTTGCTTCTCCATCTCCTCCTCTTTCCTGTCCCCACCCAATCTCCTACCATCCTCTTTCCCATTCCCCATCAGTATCTGCTCCCTGGAGTCTTTCATTCTCTCTGAAGTACAGCGATTGACAACACTGAAAATCCAGAGTTTCCTAAAAGGAAGCATTTGCCCATGCTTCAGAATCTTAAGCTAATGTCAAAACAAGTAAATAAAATTTATTTGTTCATTCACCTGCTGCATGAGAAATGCCCGTGCATTGATGGAGATTTCTCAGTAATTCCTAAAACTACTCCTAAATAGAAATGTGGCACTGGAATGGACTCCTAAGAAGTGCTGAGAGAGCTCTGACTGCAGTCCTGAGGCAGGATATCTACTAAGTATGGAGCACCCACCTTTTGTCCCTGCAGTTTGGAAAGATGCAAATATCACAGGCCATGGGGGTATAGCTCAGTGGTATAGCATTTAACTGCAAATATCACAGGCCCTCTGTCCATAGGCACTCTAAGCAGTTGTTTTCCATATTTGAAGACTTAAATGAGTCATTGTGAGAATTTAGAGGTGGTTTCTACAAAATACTGGCACATAGTAGGCACTGTATAAATGGAAGCTGCTTCATGGTTTTCTCTACTTCTCCTAACCAATGGTATTGGGTCTACTGGTCCTTCTTTTGAACCTGCTAATAAAGCCAAGGAACCCTTTGAATAAAAATGGTGTTGGAGTGTATTGCCTAATTAACTAGGCTGGTAATTAAATTGCAATGGAAACAGCCTATATGCACTTAACTAGACATTTATTATAGCTTAATAAGGTAACGACTGTATGATAAATACCACTTGATTACAAGGAATAGATAAATTCTTTGCATACTAACAAATGCCGGTGACAGGCTAAAAGTATTACAAAGTTTGTGAGGGTTCTTTCATTAAGAAATAAGCACATTAATTCCCTTACCTACTTCTTCGGTTTCCTCATATGAGAAGCATTCAATTGATTAAACAAACATGATGAAATGATCTATTAATCTGCTTTGCCAAAGCTCATAGTTTTGTGATTTTGTGATTGAGCATAGTTGGACTCCGATGATGCCACATGGAGAGGTGACATATCAGAAATGGGAGCACCCTTAGAGGCCAGCTGGCTCACTCCTTCCTGAGAAATCTGAGGCCAATAAAAAGTCACACCTTACCTGAGATCACACAGTGGAGAGTCTAAGGACACAGCCCTGCCCTCCATGATGTCTTCTCACATGTTCTTTTCTCTCCACAATGTGGATATGAGCTTGTAGAAGTCATTCTTCTCATTTTCCATGAAATGTCTACCTGCTCATTGACATAAAATGTCCAGTTCTTTCTTCCAGAGTGGAAAAGACATCCTCTGAAATGGGGACCTAAAAGGCAGAAAAGTATAAATGACTAATGAAAATCCTATTCGGACAGTGGGTTTTGACACAGATGGCAGGACAGACAGCAATTATTAGGGCCAGTGATGTGCTGGAGCCAGCTCACACCAGATCAGATTGCAGGAATTGAAATTGCCTCCCCTTCCTTGCTTTGTGAAGACTTCATGGCAGCCTGAAATCAACCCTTATATGGTATTTACACCATGGATAATCAAAATACTATAACCTGGTTAGGGCTTTGGGAGTTGGAAGGGAGTGGGTAACGAGGACTGAGGGAGCGAGTAGGAGGTTGAGTTAGGTTGTGTTTGATGAAGGTCAACAGGGACCATTTTCCAGATTTGCCAAGAGTTGTTCCTGGGCATAGCTTCCATCCCCAGGATCTTTCTGATCCAAATCCATGTGCACAGACATTTTTTTTAGTAAAAAGGAACTGAACACAGAAAGGAAATAAATAGGGCTACATAAGAAGATAATTCAGAGTATACTCCTGATTGATTAAAGTGATTGGCATTCCAGATAGAGACACAGATAGAGGAGAGAGCGATATATCTGAGATTCTCCATTGGTTGAGTATAAACATAATGTTTGAAAAAAAAAAAAGCCCTATAGAACATTTTTTAAGCTTTGTAAAACTTAGGTATAAAATGCTAAAAATCGTGGCTCTCATAATCACCTGTCACTTAATTAAAATCTAATAATGGCCTTATTATATCAAAGAAAATCCTTCCTGAATGCAGACAGCAGACAAAAGAACCTGAACTCAATATTTTTTATTGAAATCATGCCATCTGGTTCTTTGTTATACTACAAGATGAAAGAACATAATAGTAGTATTATCCCAATCATGTGAGCTGGCATTGCAGGGTAGGAATTGGAAATTAAAAGAATATTTTATCAAATAAGAAATCATATGTTTAAATCAATTACTTACCCAACCTTGTTGCTAATACACACTGAAGTGAAGAGATTTAGAGAGCATTCAGCAATGCTTTTCCTTCATATTATTTTCAGGCTATGTTTGAAGGTGAGGTCCTTGGAGGTTGAAGCAGCTTCTCTGCCTCCTACGGTTCTACAGTGAGATTTTTCTCATAAAACAGGCCTGAGAGGTGGTGGCCAACCAATTCTAGAGCCCTAAACCATGTGTCTTCTGTGGAAAGCAATTTGACAAGCAACTCCTCAGAAGAAACTAAAATCTCTGATTTACTTTCATGTGTAGCCAGAGCTATGAACCACTGTTCCTGGCCATTATCAGTCTCATCCTGTCTTGCCCTCTCTTCCAGGGTGAGTACGTCTCCCCTCGTTATCATCAAAAATGTTTTGAACAACCAACAATAAAATAAAATAAAAAAAAAAAACAGAATAACACAGTTGTCCCCTCCCTTTCCTCCCATGACATTTACCTACTAAATGCTATTTATCATATGTCCCATTATCTCAGTGCAACATCAAAATCAATCTTCCAAGTAGATATTATTATTCCTACCTTATTATAAGGAAGTTATGAACTGTTTTACTCACACCACTTCTGGTGAAATAGGTGTATTTTATTCTCCACTAAACAATTCTTCAATTTTTCAGATACAAACTGAGTGTCTTGCAATCAATATAATTCTGGCATTAACTCCCTGAAGTTAGTACATACCCTGTAGGTAAAGGGTTCAATTCCATAAGACCAACTTCACTTCAGATACCAGTTACACATCCTAGGTTTCCACCCATACTATAATTATCTATAGAACCAATTGCAGTACCAGTTTAATCTACTGACTATAATTGCTGGATTATGTAATTCTATATTTAAATTATTGAAGAATTTATATAATTTTTCTACACTGGTTGCACCATTTTATATTCCCCAAATCTATAAGGGTTCCAATTTCCTCCTCACGTTTGATAATTTATTAGAACAGCTCACAGAACTAAATAGGCACCTTACCTTCTTTTACTGACCATCTAAATGGAAGAGATGCATAGAGCAAGGTATGAAGGACAGAATATGAGCTACAATACCTTCTCCAGACATGCCAACCTCTCAGCCCCTCAGTATGATCACCCACTTGGAGACTGCTCATCACTTAAGGTTTTTATAGAGGTTTTATTACATAGGTATTATTGACTAAATCATTGGCCAATGGTAACTGAACTCAATCTCCGGCTCTTCTCCCCTCCCCAGAGGTCCAGAGATGGGATGAAAATTTCCAATCCTCGAATCACATGGTTGTTTCTTCTGGCAACTACCCCAGCCCAAAGTTTTCTTGAGATTCTTCAAGAGCCTCCTCATTAGTGTAAACTTAACTATTATTGAAATGGGGTTCACCTGGATTACAAGAAAGATCTTGACACCCCTATCACTTAAGAAATTCAAAGAAATTTAGAAGTTCTGCATCAAAACTCAGGGACAAAGACTGTGTGTGTGTGTGTGTGTGTGTGTGTGTGTGTGTGTGTGTGTGTGGTATTTTCACAGAAGGTTAAAAAAGTGTGTGCTGAAAGTAGGACAATACCAGGAAATGTGCCATGACTCCACTCCAGTCCTATGATATGAGACCCAGAGCTCCACCACCTACTTTTAAAAAGTGCTGATGCTTGGGTCTCCATCTCTACAATTCTAAATTATTGATAGCTCCCAAACACCACTATTTTTCTCAACAGTTTCAAGGGAGATTTTAATATACAACCACCATTGAGAAGCATTCAGCTGGAGAATGTGGTCAAAATCCTAGCCATCCCAATGAGTACATGAAAAGATAATCAACATTCCTAACCATTAAAGAAACTCAAAACCACAATGAGACACAGCTTCACATTGTTAGGATAACTACTAGCAAAAAAAAAATGTTCACAAGGATATTAAGAAATTGAAATCTTGATCATCATTGGTGGGAATATAACATAGAAGACTGTATATAGAGATAGTCTATGTATGTATGTATAAATATGTTTATGTATTATATGTTCATACACAAATGTATATACATACACTACATAAACATTTATAAATATATGTTTATGCATAATGTATATATATGTGTGTGTGTATTTATACATACATACATAGACTCTATATATAGACAATAATATGGTGGTTAAAAATTAAATTTAAAATGATATAATTCAACAATTCCATTTCTTATAGATACCCAAAAGAATTAAAAGCAGACTCAAAAAGATATTTGTACCCACAAGTTCTTATCAGGATTATTCTCAAGCTCCTAAAGAAGAAAAACACTCAAGTGTCCATTGACAGATGAACAGAAAAACAAACCATGGCATATACCTAGGTTTTTCAGCCTTAGAGCATTTTTGTGGCACATGCTACAACATTGATAAACCTTGGAGACTTATGTTGTGAAATTAACCACAGAATTTTCCCCCAACCATGGAATACTGCATGATTCTACTTACAGGAGGTAACTACAGTGGTAAAATGTACAGAGGCAGAAAGGAGAAGGGTAATTTCCAGGGGCTGCAGAAAGGAGAACAGCCCAGCTGACTCCTCCCAGGAGATGGATCCACAAAAGTTCTTGCCCTCTTATAAGGAGAGAGGTAAAATTACCAGGCCTCAGCCAGCTGCAGCACATTGTGTTTAGATATGAGGTGTCCCCAAAAGCCCATGGGTGAGATAATGCAAGAAAGCTTAGAGGTGAAGTGATTGGGTTATAAGAGCCTTAACCTAATGAGTGCATTAATCCCTTAACAGGGATTCACTGGGTGCTAACTATAGGCAAGTAGAGTGTGGCTAGAGGAGGTGGGTCCTTGGGAGGGTGCCTTCAGGGTTTATTTGTTGCGGTGGTGAGCTGAGCTTTCTCTCTCTCTCTCTCTCTCTCTCTCTCTCTCTCTCTCTCTCTCTCTCTCTCTCTCTCTCTCCCCCCCCCCCTCTCCCCTTCCTGGTGCCAGCTGTTCCCTGCTGCTTTCCTCTGCCACACTCTTCTGCCATGATGTTCTGCCTCACCTCTTGTCCCCAAAATGGCCATCTCCGGATTGAGACCTCTGAAATCATGAACCCCCAAATAAACTTTGCCTTCTCTAAAATTGTTCTTGCCAGGTCTTTTGGTCCCAGCCGTGGAAAAGCTGACTACAACAAGCATCAGCCCATGTGGCCCCTTAATAGGTGTGTCAGCAGAGGCTGAGTATTGAAGAGCCCGATCATCACAGCCTGTGCTCAGGGTTCTTGGAATCTGCCATGGTCCAGGTCAGAGCGCTTTGACTGATGAGAACATTGGCAATTGTTTTATTCATGTGAATTCCTAGAATCTTAGAAACAAAGAATTAGACTAAATTAAGTCATTTGGGGCTTTGGGTTAGAGTTTGGTTAGAGTTTAAAATCATCATCATCATCATCACATAGAATCTTTTCAGGTCTGTCCTGGGACTCCCACTGTCAAACTGGGGAAGCCTCCACTCTTCCCAGCAGGGATTCTGAGGCTTCTCCCTTACCCTCCATGTCAAACAGCACATTCAGGAATTCAGAGGAGCCCAGCTTAGTGTCCTTTAGCCAGAAAGGAGACTAAATACACAAACTTATGGACAACCTTTCTCTTCCAAATGCAAACAGTATATGAAGGTTAAAAACCTCCTACTCCCAAAACAGTTCCCCGCAGGCCTGGATGCTTCATAACTCAGAGGACTTCTGACCAAGCAAATACCAGGTTGAGAGGGGATATAAGCCCCAGTGAATTTTTCTAGAATTTTCCTCAAGAAATGCAGGACTATTTAGTACGTTTATTACAGTACTCCTTAGTACACTTATTACAGTATTTAGAACTGTAATTCACAAGTACAGCAGAGTGGGATCCAACTGACCCTGGCTGTAGCCTTCCCCTTAAAGGCTAGACAACCTTGATCAAGTCCCATTATTGTGCTGGGCCTCAATTGTGCATTATCGTGCTGGGCCTTATTGTGCTGTGCATTATTGTGCATTATTGTGTTGGGCCTCGATTTCCCTTCAGACAAAGCAGGTTATAAAGTCCTTATCAATCCCAGAAGAAATTCAGTATTTTATTAAATTAATGTGTCTTATGAAGATACCTAGGAAAAGTCTTACACAGTCTCCCGACACCAGGTGTTTTCACTTTTACGATGCCTGCGTTGCCTTTCATGCAGTCACCCTGTCTATCCTGGGGATGGGGAAGTGAAGAGTGGCTGGTGGCATTTGGCAACAATTTACACCACAGATAAATACACCCACCTTGACATTTTCAAAGCCTGGCTCCGAAGAAAAAGTCCCTTTTTTTCTCTGAAGCATTAAAGAAAATGTGCATGATTATCATCTGTCTGAAAAAAAAATGGGGAAAAGAAAGAGGGAGGGAAAAGGAATACGGCGGAACTGACACTGAGAAACTCACCATTTCATTCTGCACAATTGAACTTCATTAATCATAGAAAATCAGAGATGGAAAAGACCTATTAGGTCACCCCATCTATCCCTCTGAAAGCATTAAAAGCTTTCAAATGAGACAGAAATCGGAGGTCCTGATTGCTGATGGTCATTAAAGATGGTTTTTGTGAAGAAAAATGTTAACCTTTGCGTCCCTGACAAATTACACTCTGGGTGGTTACGGCTGCCTTTGCCAGAACGCCCCAGTTCTGGGGTTGGAGGTCACCACCCCTTAGCATGAGTGCCGCTAAGTGGCTTCATCAGGGGCCCCTATTCAATAACCACCACTCACTGATGGAGGGGGCCCGCAGGAGAGGAGCTTGGCCTACTTCCCTGTTTTTCCTCTGATCTCCCTGCTGAGAGGAAGAATGCAGTTTCCCCTCCAAAGACATCTTCCTTGCAACTTCTGCTTTTGCCAGGGAGCCTTCTCAATTCTGTGCCCACTTCAGAACACACACACAGTGTGATCCCCTTGGCTGAGCCTCATACCCATAAGTTCTGGGCTTCACAGGACAGCCCTGACCCACAGAAGGAGCACCAGCTGTTTCAGAATGTCCCAGACTTCTTTAGCCCTTCCTCTGGCAAGAGCCTTCACCCATGCCCAATTTATTGTAGAAAGTATTCCTTTTTCCATTCTGTGTGGCTGTAGTGAGGTAGGACCAAACCTTTTAGAGAGATCACATACTTGGGACTTGCCATAATAATAGCTAAACCCTCCAGTTGGCCAGAAAGGAATACATGATCCCAGTCACTCTAATCTAGGCCTTTTGCTGAAACTTGATATATCAACATTAGAAGAAAGAGGCTTTCTCATTCCTCCGATGTCCCTAAGCTTGTATGGTACAAACCCAAAATTGCAGTAGCAGGCACCATAGTAAAGGGAAGTAGCTCACCTAATCAGAATAGAATTAGGCCAATGACTCCTGTTTTTCTCAGTTACATAGACAATAAATTGATTTTCTTCACTGAAGTTACTGTGAGTTTAGTTTCTCTCCCCAGGAACCCATGCAGTCTGGACTACTAAATGCCACCAGGTTCGATCATCCTCTGCTTGTTCATGCATGAGAGCCTCGACTCCCCTGCAGAATGGCAGATCCAGAGGGGCAGAAATCACACCTTCTCCTTCTCTTCAGTGCTATGGCCCAAGCCCCAATCAGCTGGTCATTAAACAGCATTTAATTGGATTGGAAACAATTGTGTTTGCCAACAGGGAACTTGCCTTCACTTTTCTTCTCTGCAGGGACTATTGGTAACTGAGAAGCAACATGAGTCATACCCCCCAATTCACAGGCTGAGTGAAACCCCAAGATGTGCATCCTTCTCCAAGGATGTGATCAATATGACTAGGCTGACCAAAATGTCTGCCCAGCGCACCCCTCAAGGCGTTCCCTTCCTCAGGGTGACTGGTGCTGGGGGTTTTGTTGCAGGGACTGCCTTTTACATATTATGTGCGACTTTATTCATACCAACCAAACCCTTTATTGCCTTCCTGTCACATCTTCTTGCTGTTGTTGTTATTAATCAGGCCCAGTTTGGGAATGTGACCTTCAGGATTAAGGATAGAGTTTGGCAGGGAGGGGAATGCAGATTTTAATAATAGCCAAGGGGGTAACTGGCATCAACAACCCTTCAGCCCAAAGGTAGAAAGTCACAAGAAAAAATTTGGAATGTGGCAAGAAAAAATAAGTGTCAGTAAAGAAATAACTAAAATGAAGACTTAAACAAAATCACAAAACTTGTGTTCGTTCACACTTCTCTGTAGCATCAGTCTCTGAACACTTCTGTAGTGTTCTACTCCAAAGTTGTCACCTTGTTTGTGTTTTCTAGAGATTCCCAAAATTTACATGTGGCCAACTCAGATAAATATCAAGGAAGAAGCTAATAAATGCCACTTCTTATTAATCCTCCCAGGAGTGAGCTGTATGTTTTGAATTTGTTTTTTAACATTGAGCCCAGTGATAGCAATAGCAACACGTACACGTGTTGGAGGCTGGCCACTATTCTACTTTACAAAGATTAACTCATTTTATCTTCACAAAAACCTTAGACACAAGACTACTTACAAGCATCAGTGGGGTCTGGAAACTTGCTTGTGTCCTCATGGCTGAGATGACAGTCCCCGAATTGTTTTTTACAAGAAAATATCTGTGGTCAACAGAATTACAAATATGCATTATTTTAAATTGGAGATGAGTTGGGGTATTGACAATTCAGTAATAGGATGTGTAGGAGAAATGGAAAATGAAAGAAAGATAAATCTCAAAAGGCAAGTGATGGGGATTCATCTGGTAGAAGTGAGCAACCACAGAGAATTTGAGGAGGCAGTTGGAGATTGAGAAGTTTGGAGGCAAACAATACTAGCACCAAAGCAAACAGCAAGTCCATTGGTAGGCAGTCAACAGGCATTGCCCTGGGCACAGCAGCAAAGACATGGGATGCCCCTCCCAGATGTTACGCCCCCCAGGATGGCCCTGGGCAGCCACTGGCATGGTTGATCCCAACAAGAAAATCCCAGAGCAGAGAATAGAGATATCTCCCCAGGCTCTAATAGCTAGACCTCTTATGGACTGCAACTTTGTAGATAAATAAAATCTGAGTTTCAAATAGTAATGGGTACCACTGAATATGGGAGATCCATATATTATAATAATAAATTATTTTGATGATCTTAATTATCCTTAGTAAAACAAATGATTTATAGTTAATTGCTTTACTGTAATGAAATAAAGTGATTGTAACTATAATTGTTACATATAATATAGCATTCACGCTCTAAAACAGTTCTATTATAATAAACAAATACATGAATTAGATACACAGTTGCACATTGCAGATGTTTGACCTGAAGGGCTTTACTTTTTTTCCCCCCCTCCAGGTTGATCCTAAATTTTCTAATATGGAGGTCTGTTTTGTAAAATTTTACACTCAATTGCCACCTCAGGGTGGACGTAGTCCACATCTGAGTAATAAGCAGGTTCACTATCAGAAGTAAACCATCTCCTGGTCCTTGACATACCAGCTTCCACTAAGGAAAAGCTTACCTTCATTTTAAAGCAACTTTCTTAAACTGTAATATACCCATGATGCACTGCACCCATTTTGATTGTGAAATTCAATGCATTTTGGCAAATCTGTGCATCCATTTAAATATCACCACAATTACTACTGAATTGAACATGAAGAAATGCAAATAGGTACAGTTACAGTGATGTTTCCCAATGATGAGAAAAGGGATAAAGAAATGTCATGCAACTCAACACAAAGTTGTTGATAATGGGCTCACAAATACTTAGTCCAATGACTGCCACATTAGTCTCATTATAAAGAACAGTATAAGTCACCAACTATCCAAGAAGAGGTAGAGAACTCTGTCAGAAAGGAATAGGAAACCAAGAAGACTTTTCACTGACTTGAAAATTTTGTTCCAGGTAATCCTAAGAATCAATGTGTTGGAACAGAACAAGTATGGGATAGCCCATGTATAGTTATATCTCATGAATCAAGTACAAAGATTTGCCTTGATCATCCTACATGTGATCACCCTCCATTACTGACTTGAGAACTCTCTCCAAGTGAAAGTCTCTGTATGTGTTATACAGATGCCCATCACTGTGACAAAATACCTGAGATAAGCAACTTATAAGAAAGAAAAGTTTATTTTGGCTCACAATTTCAGAGGTTTCACTCCATGATTGCTGAGCCTTATCACTTTGGGCCTGTGGTGGCATAGTACACCATGGCAATAGCATGTGGCAGAAGAGGACTGTTCACTTCATAGAAGCCTGAAGCAAGAAGAGAGAGGGAGGGGCCAGGGTTCCAATGTCTCCATTAAGGGAAAGTCCCCAATTCTCTAACTTCCTTTTATTATACTCTGCTTCCAAAAGGTTCCACCACCTCCCAACAGCACCATCAAAGGCTGGCGACCAAGTCTTTTACCCAGGGCCCTTGGAGGGACACTGTGGATTCAAACTATAGCATTTCACAACCTGTCATCACTCTATCATGTGAGCCTGGATTCTCAGAGGTTAAATCTTCTCTGCCATCACCAACGTGACTGCGAAAGAAACCCAAATTGTTGAGTACAGTGGGATTAAATGTCTATTAGCCCTCATGCATTCGATTCTTTTTCTCAGTACTCTTCAATTATGGGAAAATCTTAACCCTGTGGTTAAGGTTATTTTGGGAGCCAAGGACATTTCCTGCCAAAGACCAAGAGTGATATGTACCATTAGGATCCAACAGTTGAGTGCAGCTGTTTTCTGAGAATGTGTTTCCTACAAGATGAAAAAGCAAGCTGCCTCTCTCAGAAACCCTGGTGCAAAGAGGGCAAGAGGGTGATGGGTAGTTCAGGCAGCAAGCTGAGAAGTTGGAATCGCAGGTCCACTTAAGGCCATTCAGATGCCCTCAGAAGAGCCATGAAATCACTTTCCTTCAGTCAAGTGAACTCTACATGTTTCCACTCTTTAAGTCGTCACCTCCAAGTTTAACTTCTCTTTCTCAGAAGACCGAAACTCTTTCCAACAAATAAGCTGAAATGTGTTTATTGTTGATTCAATGTACACAGGCACTCTGCTCTTAAGTCATGGGCATCTCACTTGGAGAAACAAGACATGTCTTAATGAAAATACAGGAAATGAACAATGGGCCCAACGAGGACTGAAGGAATTCCAAGATAGGTAGTATTCTGAGATTGAGAAATTTATTTTATTTTTAATAATAGATTTTGGAGTGAGTTGAGGATAAGACTTCCCATACCCTTATAGTGAAGACAAATTTAAACTTTTTATACCCAACTCAAATTTCTCATGCTTTAATTTTCCTTCACAGGGCACTCCACGGGCATGGCAATCAGCTGATCACCAACCATCTCATAAACTTCACAAATTGCTAAGAATGAACTTTCCTTTAGAAAAAGACAGACTTTTTAAATGTGCATTCCCTATCTTCTTCACTGTTTTTTTTTAATTCATCTTAGTTGCTAAATGTGGGTTTCTTTAATATTATGACCTCATTGTGCTCTAGACTGTTTGCATACTCTTTTCTGGAATTCTCGAAACACTCTTAGAAAATTAGAATGATCAAAGATTTTTACAGTTCTATGGACCTTACTGTGTTCCTGGACACCAAAATGACACCCACAAAGAAAACTGACTTTTTGAGACCACATCCCAACTTAATAAAATATCTGCCCATAACAGTAAAAATCAAACAGGAAAACTGACGTATATAGGTTTCACTGCTTTATATGAATTGGTTGATAGGATGTT
This sequence comes from Spermophilus citellus, assembly GCF_964194105.1. Classification (NCBI taxonomy): domain Eukaryota; kingdom Metazoa; phylum Chordata; class Mammalia; order Rodentia; family Sciuridae; genus Spermophilus; species Spermophilus citellus. The sequence goes on along the minus strand of NC_138198.1, from coordinate 95,958,550 downwards.
TTAGGATTTTCCAGACACATACTCAGTGCTCAATCCCTGCACTATCATAACCAAGTTTAGCACAGTGATTGGATGTTCAAAGATGAGTATCTGTTTCTGGAAGAATATATTTCTTTTGGGGTCATCTAAGATCAGCACCCCTCGAAATATACATTTTGGAGCTCTTTCATTAATAAGGAAGACCTTCTTTGGCTTACAATGTCAAACATAAATCCTACTCTGTTCCTTTCTTTTTGCAGTGAACTGAGAAGGACAATATATTTGTCAAATTAAAGAAAAACATATTGCCCTGGGCTTTCTCTCTCCCTTTTGCTTCCTTCACTCCTCAGATGATGCCAAGATCCTTTGAGAGTGGACAAGAGATCCATGACTGGTGTTGACCATTAGATCTACTAATCAAATTTAAAATGCCACTAGACTAGTCTAGTCATTTTATGCAAGTTCTATGATTAACTCACTGACTACCTGACCCTTTTCAGTCCACCTAACCCTCAGGATTAATTGTTAAACAAGACTAGTACACACCCATCCTACCAACAGTGCTCATTCTTTCTAAACCAAATACCTACATATATATGTAGATCCCAAGTGCCCCTATGGATAATGCAGTGCCTCTTTCCTTCTCTGTCTTTCATAACAGATGTTACCTTTATTTATTCAGGTATTTAAAAAAGAGTGCTTTAGTTTATTTTTTACTGCAGCGATCAAAAGACCTGACAAGAACAATTTTAGAGGTGAAAACGTTTATTTGGGGGCTATGGTTTCAGAAGTCTCCATCCCTAGGAGGCCAGCTCCATTCCTCAGGTCTCGAGATGAGACAGAACATCATGGCAGAAGTGTGTAGTGGAGGAAAGCAGCTGGGCACATGGCACCAGGAAGCAAAGAGAGAGCTCTCAACAAGGACAAAATATAAAGCTCAAACACCCCCCCCCCCAATGATACACCTTCTCCAGCCACACCCTATCTGCCTACCATTACCAGTCAGTTAATCCCTATCAGTGGAACAACACACTGATTAGGTTAAGGCTATTATAACCCAATCATTTCTCCTCTAAACCCTTTCACCTTGATTCACACATGGCTCTTGGGGGATGCCTCATATCTAAATTATAATAGAAAAACTTGGATTCATCTTAAAGAAGCCCCCAAATATATTCTGTCAACTTGACTATTTGTTACTTCTTCCATAATACATTGTTAAATATTGCTCCTCTTTACCTTTTTTCCCTATTTAAACTTTTATCATGATTAATCTGTATTATTCTAGTGGTTTCCAGTTTGGTCTTTGGTGCTCCTTACCTCCCATGTTGAACAGCCAATTTATTCTCCACTGTTACCAAAACGACATTTCTAAAACTTAATCTGATTATATCATCATGTAGTTAATATCTACCATCTGCATTGCCTTTATAAAAATATTCACACTATTGGGCAATATTAAAACACCTTCCTATCCTTTTTTTATCATTGCTTATGCTAATTATTCTGCCTGGATCTTTAGCTTTGTTTCTTTTTTCACTCTGCCTTTTCTTACCCCACACACTTATAGACTATTTTCCTAACGTTCTTCGTATGTCACAGTATCACTATTGTACTTGCTAAAATAGGTATACTTTCTTCACATTCCCATAGTACTGTGTGTCAAGAATTATGAATGGTCTGAAATGTTATCCTAACAAACAAGTTAGCCTACTACAGTTTTATGGATACTGATAGAAGACATAAGACTTTTGAATATGATATGAGGGACAAGTTATTTCTTATAGTATTGCAGAAGCTAGAGTATTAGCAGGTACTCCAGTTCTGAATTCCTACAGGCTAAATCACAGAGAGTTAAAAGGCATCTTTAAACATAGTGGATGGTGTTATTGGACAGGTGCTCTGAGCTTAGGGAAGCCAATCTTTTATAATGGGCAGTAAGCCCACCCACCCTTTGCACAAGAAGAAATCATATGTACCTTTTAAGATTGATTGTTATACTAACATCTTTGAAAAGAAGTCCAAAACAAGGAACGATTAGCACCTCACTAAAAACATGTGCAGAAAATTAGAGATCCATGAAGAACTGTCTTCCAACACACTGAACATTATGCAATCACAGTTTTTGTAACACTGAGTTTTTTTTACCCTTATAACAGTCAATCTTCATCACTAGAATTTGAACTTCTTGACAGTAGAGACTGAGCCCTGTTATTCTGCGCCATGTATAGTGTGCAACATAGTTGGGATTTCAAATACAACATTTGAATAATGACAGAATTTGATCAAGAAAAAAAATCTTAGATGCACATTATTTTGTTTACACCTAAACAGAATTTGTAAAATTTCAATTAGATTAAAAAAATGTTTTCTACAAGGTTATAATGAATTATAAAAAGAAGCTATAACAAGTCTTGAACTTTTTTTTAAATGACTTTTTTCTTGTTTGAAAGTAAGGTAGTTAAATTCTAGTGTACATTTATTATTCAAAGCCTGATCTATGAATCTTTATTTTCTTGGATATCTTGGAACAATTCCTAATGGAAAACACACTTCAAAACCCTCTATTTTCATAAAAAAGATTTCTGACCAAACTGGTGGTCATTTATACTTCCATGGACTCCCCTCAGTAAAGGGAATACACTTACACACAAACCCCTACAAAAGAACACGAAGAAATATTTAGAGGTGATGCATGTTTATTACCTTGATGTTAATAAACATGGTATTGACATCATGAATTTTTTACAAATATGCAAACTTATCAAAATTTATATATGTTAAATAGGTGTACATTTATATATAAATTATATCTCAATGAAGTTTTGAGAATATTGAAAATATTTTTTTAAAACTCCCATTTAATTTCCATACAAAGCCTTCCTACCTCAGTTTTAGTTAGCTTTTCATCACTGTGACCAAAGACCTGACAAGAACAACTCAGAGGAGAAAAAGTTTATTTGGCTCACGGATTCAGAGATTTAGTCCATGGTCTACTGACTCCTTTGCTCTGGGCCCAAGATGGCAGAAGGGCATGGCAGAGGAAAGTAGCTCAGGACATGAGAGCCAGGGGGCAAAGAGAGCAAGCTCCACTCACCAGGAACAAAATGTAAACCCCAAAGGCATGTGATCTACTTCCTCCAGCCCTCACCCTACCTGACTATAGTTACCTCTCACTTGACCCATTAGAGTTGATTAATCCACCGATCAAGTTACAGTTCTCATGATCTAATCATTTCACCTTTGAACTTTTTGCATTCTCTTTCAGAAAAACCTCATGTCCAGACCTTAACAACCTCTCTGGTCAAATCCTCCAGGTCTGATTTCTCCATCTCTTCCCTTACACAGCAGCCATAGTAGGAAGTGCTTTCTTCCCGGGGTCTAGATAAGGGTGGCACTGTCCTCTGTCCATTGTCCTCTGTCCAATCTTATGAGTAGAGCTACAATTTTATGAAAAAAATAAAGGTGGTATTCTGGATGTGTAGAGAACTTGGGTGAGGGGAAAGAGGTTTGGAGACTAATGCAACACTAAAAATAATTTTATTTAGACACTCCAAGGGTGGCCTAGCACAGAAACAGCTCTATCTGCAGGAAATAAATACTGTTCTCAGTATGTCCCAAATGGTTAAAAGTGGCCTGTTCTTTCCTACTTGATTTCAGTCCTTGGCCCATCCATGATTTAATAGGTAAGCTATGGTATCTCAAGAACATCATTGTGACAGCACAAATATAATTCAAAGGGAAGAAGGAAATAAGGGGGGAAAGGGCTCACCTATAATAGTCCTTTGCATTTCCATATCATTAAAACATATATGAGTTTTATTTTATTATCTTTTAATGGGAAAAATTTAAGCATTTATATTTATTGCCATAATTGATATCCTGAGGCTTTAGCACACTTTATAAGTTTTCTTGGCATTTCCTTAATTTTTTTTGTCTTTCGCTGGATTATGTTTTAGCTGCTTTTATTTTTCTCCAGCTATTTGGAAAGTTATAAATTCATATTTTTTTAATTGTATTAACAGATGATTTTAAATAGTTTTGATGAAAAACAATGCATGCAAAAAAGAGTACTATAAATATCTCATATTTTCAGAAATAAGAAGCTACCAAAACAACATCAAGAAACAGAAAATATCTTCTATTTCAGAAGCAGCCTCCTTGTCCTCCACTTTAGTCTGATCCTCCAAGGGTAGCTGCTCCCCTAATTTTTAAGAGCACACATTAGTTTTGCACTTTGTATAAATAGAATCACCCAGCATGTACTCCTTCATGACTGGTTTCCCTAGCTCAACATTATATTTATGAGTTATATCCATAGGGTCTTGGGAAGTTACAGTGTCTTGATTCTCATTGCTACCCAGTAGTCCTCAGGGTGAATATACCACTACGTATCTATGAGCTTGCAAAACAAACAAATCTAAGTAAATACAAGTGTCTACAAAGACAGAACACATGCACTTGGTTACCTGGGACAGATGCTGCCAGACACTGGAAAGAAGTCAGCTAAAATTCTTATTGAACCATTTGGGCCAAGTTATGGATCTCAAGAGAGTGGAGAATGCCTGAAGCTTCAGATAAGATAGAAATTTGCATCTGCAGGCTGGCTCTTCTATATGCACCTCATTGGTTATCAAAAAGGATTGGTGAGAGTCCTGAAGGTATGGCATCTTATATTGAAAGCCTGGAGGAAGAGATCAGCAGCTGTTAATAGGAAATCATAAAACTCCACCCACTTTTTCCTTGCCTACTCCTCTTCAAAATAAAAGCAGAAGGAAAGCCCACAAGCAACTCTTACATAGGGGCAATTGTGAAAGCCTACTTCCCAAGGGGAAGAGAAAAGAAAACATTTGTGGAGAAACCCTTCTCTAGACAGGGCCAGGAATATGAACTAGGCTGAGAATTGCCCCAAGAAGAGGGGCAGGAACACTTAGAAGACCACAGTTCTGTGGCCTAGACAGTACCTGGATGAGGCAGAAGCTTAATTTGAAGAAAAGAGAATACACCTGCTCCCACCACAGGGCTAAGCATCACATAAAAAGTAACAGCTACTAGAGGGACAAGATCAGGACCTCAGCCTCCATACCCCATGCAATTAAAGGTGTGTTTCTTTCAATAATAACTTATAAAACATAGCCAAAAATAATAAGAAGAACACCAAAGGGCACAAGCAAAACTACCGTCAAGACAACGCCATCAACAGAACCACATACACATGACACATATGTTGAAACTATCAGGAATTCCAAAATTAACACGTTAAAAGTGGTAATGGAAGAATGAGCAGCATGAAATATCAGATAGGTCATTTTAACAAAGAAATAGAAGCTAAAAGGAAAAAAAAAAGAATCAGATGGAGATCCTAGAAATGAAGACATGGATGGTGGAGACGCCATCCATGATCTCAACAGTAGGCTGCTGGGGAAAGAAGCAATGGATTTGAAACTAGGTTCATAGAAATTACCCAAATTGAAACAAAAGGAGAAGGAAATAGCAGGAGGAGATCAATGAAAGAACAGAGCCCACAAGACCAGGAGACACACAAAAGCTACAGTGGACTTTCAGAAGGTGAAGAGAGAGAAAGAGACAGAAGAATACTTGGGAATATGAGAGCTGAGAATTTATCAAATAGGGAACAAATACAATTTTAAAACTGGGTGCCTCATATTCAAACCACTTGAAAACAAAGACGAGGAAAAATCTTGAGGTCACCAGACAAAAAGGCTGCCTTACCTATAGAGAAATAAATATAAGAATCATAGTAAACTTCTCATCTGATATCATGCATACCAGTAGAAAATGAGATGGCATTTTAAACTATTGGAAGAAAAATATCTGTCAATTCAGAATTCTATCCTCAACACAAATACAAAAAAAAATGGTCTTTAAAAAGCAAATGAAAAAATACTTTATCAGACAAAGAGAAACTAAGAGAACTCACTGTCAGAAGACCTCTACTACCAAAAAAAATGTAGTTATTAAACATTTAAAAGCAGAAAGAATTTGATACCAGAAAGACCATATGAAATCTGCATTATAGAAAATGACCCAGAGCTGGGCAAGATAGCATATGCCTATAATACCAGCAGCTCAAGAGGCTGAGGCAGGAGAATAGCAAGTTCAAAGTCAGCCTCAGCAATATAATGATGTCCTAAGCAACTCGGCAAGACCATGTCTCTAAATAAAATATTTAAAAAGGGGCTGGGGATGTGGCTCAGTGGTTAAGTGCCCCTGGGCTCAATCCCCAGTACTGAGAGAGGAGTTGGGAAACTAGATGACATCATATGGAAAAAGATGGAGACTGCATTAATAAAGATAACATAAAATTTCCTTTATTCTTATTTGTATTAACTTTAAAAGACAACTGTCTACAGCAAATATAGTTGTGATGCATCGTATTTATAGCATATGTAAGGGTAAAATGTACAATAAAAGTAATACAGAGAGAATTAAAGAGAAATTGGGAATAACATTTATATCAATAACAGTGTCTGCACTATTTACCAAAAATCTTTCACTCCATACTTCTCATCTAGATGGGACTCCTAGGTGCACTGGATGTGGAAAGAAGGCAGGGAGACTTGCTGACCCCTTTAGTGCCCAGAGATGACAAGGTGAAATCCTGGTTAACTCTGACAAGTGAAGAGACACAGAGACCCCTTTAGAACAAGTTTCAGCAGAAAGGAAGACCAGTTATTTTCATGTATTCCTGCCATATACTTTTCTTTAGATCCTGGCAGATTTTTCAGACACTTGAAGAAAGAACCTATTCAAACCTTCTCTCCCGGTTCTAATTCACTCTCTATTCTATCCTATTCTATTCTATTCCATTCTATTCCCGTTCTTGGGACAAAAGGCTTCTTTCTGCGGCAATGGAAGTCTCCAGGCCACACTGACAGCGGAAGAAGCAGTTCCCCTGTAGCACACACCCCTTTCTTGGGCTGTCTCCTACCATACCAAAGGAGCCCACTTAGAAGCAAATTTACAACCCAAGCTGAAAAATCCAATCTCTCCGGCAAGAAAAAGCTGGATTTTATAATAACTCAGGAAGGTAGAATTTGAGAAAGGAATCACCACACTTTTGATGGTGTGTCAAATCTGCAACGGCTGAGCGAACTCCAGAAGCTGCCCAGTGCTGCCCAGCTCTCGGGCTTTGAGCTGAGCTAAAGAGGTTGGCAGGTGGTGATGGAGACAGGGCAGGCCTGGCGCAGGCAGCTGCTGACAGGAGCAGGGGGCAGGCTGGGGATCTGACACAGACCCAGCCCCACCTCCCTGCTGCTTGCACCATTCTATCATGATCCAATAACGGGTGAACCTGGCAGAGCCGCCATTTGTAAGCAACAAGCAGCTACCTGTGTAAGATCTGAGCTGGAAACACACACAGCAAGTCCCAACCCTCTAACCTTGGACATGCAACTCAATAATTAGAAGCCCAAAGCCAACGAAGAACCCCAATACATGGGCTAATGCTTCTGTTCATGCAAACTTAATCATTTGTTAAGGCCAATGTTTTTCTCCACCACAAAATTTTCTCTGATCATGTCCTAAAAGGACTTTGTCTGATGCTTAGATATGATGTTTCACCTAACAAATAAGATAGAAATATCTGCTACTGGAAAAACAAAAGGGAAATAAGGCATTCACACTAAGACTTGGTGGGTATTCTCTGAAGGCCAAGTCAGTGGTGTGTATCAAATGGAGACTGGACACATCCTTGGTCTTGGAATTCCTCTTCCAAGAATTTTAACCATAGGGACATGTGTGTACAAGGGTGTCCATGGAAAGGCATTCATACAGGGTGAATCTGAAGACAGATGAACTAGTTCTGGTTCAAAGCTCCAAAGCATTCTGACTTTTACTTTTTATATCTGCAAAATGGTTACACACAGGGTTGTTGTGTAGATCGGGGAATAAAATGCATGTAACCAACTTGGCAAATAATGAAATCCAGTAACTTTCTATTTTCCTTATTTTATTACATAATTTTATTACTTATATAACCATCAGTAGTATTTGATTAGATATAATAAATACTTGCAATAGGATATTGTAGAAGCTTTTAAAAGAATAAAAGCTCTTGAAACATATTGCATCAAAACAAAAAAAAAATCAGATTTCAGAAGAGCCTATGTATATATGTGTCTGCCACTATGTGGGTGAGTCCTGTGCCTAAGTCTATGATGTGTACATGTTTTCTGTGTTTGCAATGTATGCATGTGTGTGAGCGCCATGTGGAAGCCTTCATATGTGCATCTGTCTGTGGTGTGTGTATGTGTGAGGCATGTGTGTACCTCTGCAGCATATGTGTGAGTTCTGCAGGTATAGGTGGAGTATGCATGTGAGTTGAGTGCATGTGTGGTATGCATGTGAATTCAGTGTGTCTCTGGGTGTGTGTGCCTTTGAATGTAGCCAGTATTAGAAGATGAATAAGAACTTGGGCTCTGAATGAAAGGAGGCTGAGTTTTCTTCCTGGCTGGTCAGAGTGTTTCACCCTGAAAAAGTTATTTAACTCCTCTAATTCCAGTTTTTTAATTATTATTATTTATTAAAAACCACCACAACTCCTTACTAATGGACATGTGAAAATCAGGTGACCAAATGTATAGGAAGCCTAGTCCTAGGTCTGGCACATAGTAGGTATCCAAGAAAGTTTAGCAGACATTCATCATTATCATGTTTAGAGAGAGGTGTTGGAAAGGATATTATCTGACCCTTAACCCAGGAGTAAAAATCATTTGTAATTTTCTCTATTGCTTGATATTTTTTTAAAGAGAGAGAGAGAGAGAGAGAGAGAGAGAGAGAGAGAGAGAGAATTTTTAATATTTGTTTTTTTTAGTTCTCGGCGGACACAACATCTTTGTTGGTATGTGGTGCTGAGGATCGAACCCGCGCTACTGCTTGAGCCACATTCCCAGCCCCTATTGCTTGATATTTTGCATGCATATATATCATCTCTGAAAATCAAATATTCAGTGTGTATCCTTTGCAACAAAAGCCTGACACTGGCATCCCCAGTACAAACACCCCTCATCTCCCACTGCTGTGCCAAGTGGTATATCTTTCAGAATTCATCTCCCTCTTCTCCTCTGACTTCCCATCCTCCTTGTAGCGATTCTGGATTAAAAGTTGAGACTATGAGGTTATGTCCAGAAAGCCCTGCTTTAAATTCCCATGATACCTGGGATTGGTCAGTTATTGGTGCAACTTTCTGTCTTAATCCCACTAGAATTGATTTCTTCAACCAGATTAACGTGTTACTTTGCACAGGGTGGGGGTAAAGGGCAGCAGTGTCACTGGCTGTCAGAGCATGAGGAGGGGGAGCCCAGAGTGATGCAGATGAGTCCACAGCTGGAAAGGGACTTCAGAGGACTGAGATGAAACCACAGGCTAGAGTTCGGTGGAGGACTGGAAGCTCAGCATGAGTGACTAAAGAAAAAGAAAACACTTTCTGTACGATTTGGCTCAGGTCAGGTGTTCCCATTCTTCATGTTTGCCAGAATCACCTTGGAAGCTTGTCGAAAACACAAGTTCCAGGTAAGATACCCTTCTGATAAAGAGGTGAGGGGCTCAGGAGGTGGGCATGGGCTTCCCTGGTGAGAAATGGATTAATCGCTATGAAGCAAGGTGAAAAGTCCTTAGGGTCCAAATCTCACTGTGAAAGGCCAGGTGATCTGCCGCTTTCATATCTGTGTGACTTCAGTTTAATTACTCAACTTCTCTGGGCTCTTCATGCCAGAGAGATAAGGGCGATGAGCCAGAACAAAATGATGATGAAGCTATTAAGATCCGACATTTTATGAGGGAAGATAGAAGCTTGTTCGTCTGAAGCCAATGCACCACTTTCCCTTTCTCTGAAAGGAGACCCCGTGAGGGTGATTTTTGACCCTAGGTCGAGCAAGGCGCTTCCCCTGCCTCAGAAGCTTCTTCAGACACTCCAGGTCCTGCAGCGCAGGCAGCCTGCGAGTGTGCTCCACTGCCCCCTGGTGGTCCCATTCGGGAAGGCGAGCAGAATCTCCGCCGGTATTCAGCTTCATTCAGGACCCAGAGCAAAGCCACAGTCAGCCGCCAGGCCAGGGGCAGAGACGGCCAGCCACCTGGAGGGTGTCTGAGGCTGGGGGACCTCAGAATGAAGGAAATGGCTGTCCTCCTGACCACCGCCTGCCTGCTGGTGCTGGTGCTCGCGCTTCTCGTGGGGAGAGGTAGCTGCTGCAGCTCAAGGATCTCCTCACCCTTTCTGGACTGGGAGAAGGGGGAAGGGGATATACCTGTTGCTTTGGGAGCTCAGAGAGAAGTTTGATTCATGAGATAATCATACATGGACGTGAGATCCTAGAGAAATAAGCACTAAAAGGATTACAAGACCAGGGATCACCTGTGCCCTCTTATATCATTCAGCTTCAGCCTAGAAGAAGGATCCAAAGGCTGAAGGTGGTTCCAGCAAATGTCTAACTCTCAGAGAGGCTCTGCCATCTGCAGGGCTGCACTAGCCAAAGATGGACAATCAAATCCAACAACCCAGACTCCCAGTTCCACAAGTCTGACCCTTCTAACCTTCACTTGCAAGCCTCAGGCTGCACCCCCACCAGAGGCCATGCCCACCACCAAGCCCTTCCCCCTTCTCCCTGCAATGAAACACCACACCCTGTCCCCCAAACACACCCTTGGGAGAGACCTTTGGGCAGGGGCATCCCAACTTACACCTTCTCAAGGCAAAGCCTGACCTTGGTCATCTGATTCCATTTCTGGTGAAAGCCAGGAGGATTTGAGGCTGATATAGGGAAAGAGCTATCAAGGGCAGAGCACCATCCCCTAACCAGAAACACCTTGTCCAGACATAAGCCAGCCACAGGAAGCAGGTATTTGGGGATGTCCACTGTGGCCCCGTGTCCCTGTGTTCTAGCACAGGCACTGTGGATTGAAGGTCACCTATCCGGGGTATCAGCAAGGACAGAAGGCAGAGCTGGGCTCCCAGACCTCCTCACCTGGCAGTCAGCCTCAGACAGCATCAGGAGGGAAAGAGAGAGATTGTGGCTTCTGAACCACCCTCTCGCACTTGGGCAAATGAACTAGATGTCTGCTCAGAAAGCCAGCCGCTGGGGCTTTGGAACCCCCTGTGCTTTCCGTCAGCAGGCTACCTGGAGGGGTAGATTCGGAGCTCGCTTTCTTCAGCGAGAAGCTGTGCAGGGCGCCCACTGCAGTCGTAAAGCTCCCTATGAAGATGAAGCTCGTCTGCGTCATCACTGACACCCTTGTGCCAAAAGCAATCTCCCTGGGTTGCAGTCGCCTTCCTTGTTTTGCTCTGAAATTCTCTGAACACCCACCACCAACCACAGACCACTTCCTCTGCTCCTTCTATTCCCCCCCCCCACTCTAGAAAACAAACCCCATGTCTGTTTCAATTTAAATAGAGACAGCAAAAATTATAAACATGAAAATGAACACATTGTACTTGTAAAATGAACCAGTCTCCATAAATTGTTTGTACCATAAGTGAGCCCATTTAACTCTTACAGAAGCCCAGGGGAGTCAGGGAGGCACCCAGTGGTAAAGACCAAAAGGGACAAAGACTCAGAGAGGCCGAAATAGGAAGCAGCAGAAGCTAGATCGGATTCACTATTCCTGACCTAAGTTCTCTCTACTCAACAGACAGGTCCTCGTCTTCTCATGGCGTGATTCCCAGTGGGGTTTCTTTGCCTCCCTAGAGAACCTGATGCTATTTCCCCTCTGCTCTTTCACTCTGGAGGAAGGGTGTATAAACACAAATGAGACCTTATTACTAGATGCTGGTGACCCAGGGAACAAGGAGTGGCCACCTCGGCTTGTTCAGATGGCCTGTTCTGTACCCAACTCCTGATGCTTCCAATACCCCAGCCTCCCTCTTCCCCACAGCCCAGGCCTGCATGCACACCGCACAGGACATTGCAGTATCTATCCTCACGGGGATTAAGGTTCAGCCCTAATAACTCTGTTTCTCTCCTGTTCCTCTAAATCCTGCTCCAAGTTACTGCTCCAGTGGCAACATCCTGATCAGGCTGACAGATCCCAGAAATAGTTCCCCGAGTTGACTTTGAGCATGCCAGGCTCCTCACTACCCGCTGCCTCTCCTCCTGTGCTGGTCCTTCCAACCTGCAAACTTTCCAGAACCCAGGGCTCAGTCCCTTCTCTCTTCTCTGTCTACACTCACTCTCTCAGGATGTCATCCAGCCAAGGGGGCCTCTATATCATGTGCATTGCCCCAAAACTCCTACTCTAACTACACATGATATCTCCACTTGGTGTCAAATAAGCACGTCAAAGGTGACATAGATAAAACCAAACTCTTCATTTCTCCCCACACTGGGTACCTACTGGCACCTCAACAGAGGCAACTCTGTCTTCTAGCTGCTCAGGCCACAGTCATGCTTGACTCCATTTCTCTCATGCCATCCATCCAACTTCTAGTAAATCCTGTCCGTTCTACAGTCAATATGTACCTAAAATCCAGGTGCTCCTCCCACCTCTACTGCCCCTTTTTTTCCAGCCTGGATTGATGCAATCACAGCCTGGCTGGTCTGCCTGCTCCTGTCCTTGCAAACGACAGCAGCTTGGCAATCCCACTGAAACCTCAGTGAGACCATACTAAGTCCCCCACTCCTGGCCCAGAAGCTCAGAGGCACCTCAGCCCCTTACAGGGACAGCCAGCACCCCACAGGACTACCTCCATGAAGGTGGCCATGCATGCACCCCAGCCTGTGGAGGGTCCTGTGGTTTCTGTCTGCCTAGGGTCATTAGTGATAGCACCCCTTCTATCAGCAAAGTCCCATGACCATGCTACACGCCCCACCCACATGCACTGCCTGATGGGGTCCTCGTCCTTCTGGCCCTCCATCCTCCTTCTCTCCCATCTTTCACACATTGTACCCCATCACCAGCCATGACCTCTGTCTCTATCTGGAGCACTCTCCCCACAGAGAGCATGTGTTTCCCTGATCATTTCCTTCAAATGCTCAATGTCACCTTATCTGCTTACTCAACAATGCCTCCCTGTGCCCCCTCTCGGGACAACATCCAGTTGCTCTCCACCAGGACTCTGCTGATCCTTCCTCACAGCAGCCATCCCACTTGGTGGCTGTACCATCCTCGTGTTACTGTCCCCATAGGACATAAGGTTTCTGACCCCAAGGTTTTTGTCTTGCTGTCCACGGCTCCAACTCAGGGACTAGGACAGCCCCTCACACGTGGGCCATGCTCCATGATTATTTGTCAGGAGAATGAATGAGTGACTGGCCAGGTTTAAAAAGAATCACAAAACATGTGGCTTTCCTTTTCCTACAAACCGTGAAAACCCGTTACATCCGATTCCAATGCACACACAGGGCAACTTGGATCAATGGAAACTAGATAAACCTTAGGAATCTTTGTCAGTAACTCACACGCTGGTTACTCGTCGGAGGTTTGGTGGTATGTGATTTCAACTACACCACTTCACCAAGCCTTCCCCAGAGCCTTACTTTCTTTATTTCCAGAATACAACACTGTCTAAAACTCCATGTCTTAGGTCCCAGAAAAGGTGCAAAGCCAAAAACCTGAATCATCAGAGAACAAGTATCTTGCTGCCTTTCTGCCCTCCCAGGGACATCCAGTCTCACCCATCGTCTCACATACTAACCTACCTCCCACCTGCACTGGAACTTCTGGGGCTCACACAGACACAGGGACAAGGAAGTGCTGTCCTATACAGTGCTATCCTCCTGGAGGCCACTGACCTTGAAATACTAAGAGACAACTACCTTATTTGCCAGCCCATTTCTGCACATTGGCTGCTCAATGACCTCCAGTTGTAGAAATGGAAATAGGAAAATCAGAAGAAATGCATTTGGGGGAACAGGGAACACAAAGTGTCCTTCATGGGATCGCTGAGAGGCTGCATGGGAATAGAAGCAGGCTTTTGACTGCCCCCTGGTCCACAGCTTGACTCCCTGGACTGGAGGCTTCTTCCACTGTGAGCAATACTCGTGTGGATACCAGAAGCAGCTCACAGAATCAGGTGGGAATTTGGAAGATCAGCCCAGGATTTGGCAAGCCAGGATTCATTTTTTTTATTTCCTTGAAAAGGGAGCCCCCTTCTCATGGTAGCCCATATTCTTAGCAGTCATCAGCCCCACCCAGTGCCTTGACTATGCCTTGACAAAATAAATATGTGCTGAGCAAACAAAGATGCCAACACATGAATGAATGAAGCACACACATGCACAAATATGCACATACATGCACACACACACACATGCACAAATACGCACATGCATGCACACACACACACACATTTAATCTGCTATATCTTATCCCCCCGGAACCTAAACTTTATCTTGGGTTATTATCTGCCAGTTCATCTTTTTAGAGATTTGGGGGCAAGGCTGGCTCTGTATAGTATCATGTTATGGAAAGAATTCTGAGGCCAGGATTCTGTTAAAAAATTATTTCCCACCAGGGCCCCTCACCCTCGGTCACCAGCACACTCTATCTCCAAGCTCTGGTTCACAGCATTACACATACACTGAGTTTGTAATCAGAATCTAGCAAAATCTATTTTAAATACATGGGGACTACAGTACATATGAATATGCTAATCAACTAAGCTTAATAGTCCTCGTTTGTATTAATGCAAATTAGGCAGCTGCATTTCCCACCAAATATTTTCCTTGGTATTTACTGACGAAATCAAGGTCCTTCTAATAAGTTCTAATATTTAATCTAAAAGCTCTAAAGAAGGTGCTTTAGTTGAGTATAATCTAATTTCGCTGAACAAAATTGCATCTAAAAGCAATATAAAGTTACAATTTGTTCCTTGTCAAATAGTAAAAATGGCCTTTAAATTTTACATGGTTTTGACCTTTGGTTTTTGCATTTCAATTAAACTTCCCTCAGAGCCCAGAGGATCAAATGTTCCCTGAGTGTGAATTAGGTCCTAGCGAGAAAGGTGGCTACCAGCTCTCTGTTTCTTTCCTTTTCAAACTGATGTCTGTCCCCCTTTTGACACAGAGCAGAAATGTTCTCCCTCAATGCCTGGAATAGAGGTAAACAGAAACACTGGGCCAGACCAATATCTTATCTTCAGACACTTGAAATTTCTAGTGGTGGATCTTCACAATTCATTCCTGGCAGACCATACTGCCAGGCTCCCTGCAACTGGTCTGAGGATGACCCAAACTCCCCTCCTACTCATTTTAGAGCAAGAATTCTACCTTTGTAACACCCGTTGGCATCTTTCACTTCACTCAGACTTCAGAAAAACCCAGGGACCCAGAGGTGAGGTCATCTTTGAATTCTTTTTTTTTTTTTCTTAAAATTTGACAGTTTTATTTAATAGCATTTGGCACACAAATTGTAATATTTAATATTTACAAATTATATGCTCAGGTTTCAGAGGCTGTGACACCACCCGATATCCACTTTCCCCTTCTTTCTTGGTAAACGGAGTTACATTTTACTTCGGGTTAATGCTGCCCTTCGCTAAATACTATGTCCACCTGTCTCTTTGCAAATAATGAAATGAAAAGGTTGTAGAACCACCATCCTATCTCTGGCTATTACCTCCAGGCATCCTTAGGAAGAAATCAAATGTGTTTTTCTGTTGTATGCCTCTGGATCTAATCTTAACTATTGCAAGATTCAAGTATGTACCACAGTTACTGGCATAGAGGTGCAAAATACATTATAGCAATTAGTCAAGAATCAGATGGAAGATTGGTCCAGATGATGCATCATGAAAACCAACAAAGGAGAGAGAGAGAGAGAGAGAGAGAAGAGGAGGGGAAGGGAGGGGAGGGGAGGGGAAGGGAGGGGGAAAGGGGGAGCAGAAAACAATTTAATACAGATAGAGCATATATTGAAGCTTATATGTATCACCATCCTAGTAGATTTTGTGTTGCTATAACTAAATATCTGAGACTTGGTACTTTGTAAAGAAAAAATGTTTATTTAGTTCACACAATTTTGGAATCTAAGAAATCCAACCTCAGGTGGCCACATCTGCTGAAAGCCTCATGTTGTGGTCATAATGGTAGATGGCATCACATGTCAGGAGCTCATACAAAAGCAGCAAGTGACATTTGTGGAGGAAACCAAACATGTGGTGTCTCACTCTATGACACTCTATGACAACCCACTCTTGAGGTACTTTTTCACAAGCCCTAACCCACTCCCACTAGATGGGTATTGATACCTTCCAGGGACATGTTCCCGTGACCTATTTACCGCTCATTAGGCGTCACTTCTTAAAGGCTCCATCACCTCTTAACATGGTGACTTTGGGGACCAAGCTTTCAGCACATGAACCTTTAGGAGACAGAACATAACAAAACCATTGCAATTAACTTAATAATAAGAAGAACAGTATTTACTGAATTCATGGACACCGAGCACTCTTCTAAATATTTTACATCCTTCAGTTCCTGTATTCTCAGCAGTAGTAAAATTGTGAGTCCCCAATAAAATGGGTGTTGAATAAACAGAAGGACAGAAAAAGTACATCTTGCTCATCTGGACCTAAGCCTGACCTACTAATTCCTCCGGTCATGATCTAGGTTATTTGACACACGAACTCTTTGGCCCACAGTTTATCTCTCTGAACCTGATTTCCCTAAGTCAGTATCATTTATCTCCAACTTACTGGGTAATCCTTATGTGCAAGGATCATATCTCTGTCCTCAAAAAGGAAATTTCATCAATACATCTCTTTCCTGAATTTTGCAAATGTATTGTTCTTTTAAGAATTTGCTTCAGATAGAGCCCTAATATCCAGAATATACAAAGAACTCAAAAAATTAAACAATAAGATAACAAACAACCCTATCAACAAATGGGTCAAGGACCTGAACAGACACTTCTCAGAGGAGGACATACAATCAATCAATAAGTATATGAAAAAATGCTCACCATCTCTAGCAGTCAGAGAAATGCAAATCAAAACCACCCTAAGATACCATCTCACTCCAGTAAGATTGGCAGCCATTATGAAGTCAAGTAACAATAAGTGCTGGCGAGGATGTGGGGAAAAAGGTACACTTGTACATTGCTGGTGGGACTGCAAATTGGTGCGGCCAATATGGAAAGCAGTATGGAGATTCCTAGGAAAGCTGGGAATGGAACCACCATTTGACCTAGCTATCACCCTTCTCGGTCTATTCCCTGAGGACCTTAAAAGAGCATACTATAGGGATACTGCCACATCAATGATCATAGCAGCACAATTCACAATAGCTAGACTTTGGAATCAACCTAGATGCCCTTCAATAGATGAATGGATTAAAAAACTGTGGCATTTATACACAATGGAGTATTACGCAGCACTAAAAAATGACAAAATCATGGATTTTGCAGGGAAATGGATGGCATTAGAGCAGATAATGCTAAGTGAAGCTAGCCAATCCTTAAAAAACAAATGCCAAATGTCTTCTTTGATATAAAGAGAGCAACTAAGATCAGAACACGGAAGAAGAACATGAGGAAAAGACTAACATTAAACAGAGACGAGTGGGGTGGGAGAAAGGGAGAGAGAAGGGAAACTGTATGGAAATGGAAGGAGACCCTCATTGTTACACAAAATTACATATAAGAGTTTGTGAGGGGAAATGGGGAAAAAAACAAGAGAGAGAATTAAACAACAGCAGATGGGGTAGAGAGGGAAAATGAGAGGGAAGGGGAGGGGGGATAGTAGGGGATAGGAAAGGTAGCAAAATACAACAGTCATTAATATGGTATTATGTAAAAATGTGGATGTGTAACCAATGTGATTCTGCAACTTGTATTTGGGGTAAAAAATGGGAGTTCATAACCCACTTGAATCAAATGTATGGAAGATGATATGTCATGAGCTTTGTAATGTTTTGAACAACCAATAATAAAAAATAAATAAATAAATAAATAAAAGAATTTGCCATCTCCCTGACCCAGGTAGTCACAAGATGAAGATTTTGACAGGACACATGGAAGGGCTATCTGCCATATCATAGGCCAGGGCCCAAGCAGAGATTTCTGAAATTTCCACAACAAAGCACTAAGAATTGGACATTTGCATAGTTCATCTTTATAATGGGTTCATGAGTCCATGAGTTCCAAAACTACTTCAGTCAAAACACACTAAGGATCAGGGATATCATGGCTTCCTCCATCATTCAAACTTACTAAACACCTACTATGTGTCAGGCATTAACTTAGGGGAATATAAGAAGAAATATGACATATTAAGATAGACATGTAAAACTCATGCCTGATGATGCTGTAATGAAAGTGAGTATCAGATATTCCAATTAGTCACAAGGAGCGTGCTCTCAGAGTAGGGCAGAAGGTGCACCAGGGGAAGTCACTCTAGGGAGAGCTTAGTAACACAAAAGGTGCTAAGAAAGCGGCATCTGGAGTAACTGGAGCACTTTGGTAGGCTGAACTCTCTTTCCCAAAATTTCCTTTCTTATGTTTCTAGTAAGGAGAGCCACAAAGGAGATTCTTGAAAAAATATGGGATACCAGAAGGCAGAAATGAAGCAGCAGCCATTTTATAGCACACATGTGTTAACTGCTGATTCACTGCAGGGATGTGAAGCAGCCATAGGTTGGGCAGTTTCTCTGTTTTCCTTGGTAGCCTTTCCTTTCCTCTAGCTCTTGGGCTAGATGTGCATGTTTAGCTCCATGGTAGAGGGCCCCAGTTTCTATAGGATAACCTGTCACCAACGTGAGAGGCAGCGGGCTTGAATACAGGTTTCAATTTGTGCTTCTCTGATGTCGACTGGTGCTTACAGATTGCTGCCTACTCCTGATCTCCCCTTCCCAACCGCCTGCATTTAGACTCATCACATCTCATTTAGATGACACTTTAGGCCTTGAGTTAATAACAAAGAAGAAGTACATGAACTTGGGGAGGCCAAGGTAGAACTCTAAAGATTGAATAATTCCTCCCTTCTAATGACCTGTTGAAATTCTACTCCAAGAATTTGGAGTAGAATTTGATGGTACTTGGAGAGGGCATCTTGGAGGTGATTAGGTGACCTAGGGATAGGATTAATGTCCCTTATGAAAGAGACCTCATAGGGACCCCTCACCCTGAAGGGAAAGCCAGGAACAAGAGACGAGAGACAGAAAAGCAAGAAATGAAAGATGGAGACCAAGCAGAGATACACAGGAGAGTCTATTTGTCAGAGCTAACAAATAAAGGCCATATCTCTAATAGGAAAGAGGGACAAAATAGCCTTGGGTTCTAAGACTTATATGGAGTGGGTCCTAATGCAGGCAGTTAGGAGTTGGGTTGGTATGAAGGAGTGGTGAGCCTTTCTCAGAAATGCCCTTGAGCAAGAAAATGAAACTTTTTCCTTAAAATGGTGGCTGTCACTTAATATGGCCATCCAGATGCTAAGCAAGGACCTTATACACCCCTTCCACTATATAAGGCCACAGTGAATCAGGATGCCATCCTTCACCAATTACCAAGCACATTGGCACGATGATCTTTGACTTTCCAGTTTACAGAATCATGAGAAATAAACTTCTGTTGTTTACAAGCTACCCAGTCTATAGTTCTTCATTACAGGAGCCTAAGTGGGATAAGACAGGCCCTAGCTCCTAAGAGTTCCAAGTTTCCAACAGGTAAAAGAGATGTTTGTGGTTGGAGTCCTAGGTGGAAGGAGCAGCCGAATGATCAGTTAAAGCAGACAGCAGAATTTAGCCCTGAAGGAAGAAGGGCCTAGTTCAAGGTAGCTCCTGACTGTGGCCCTACACTCTCTTTTGCTTGATTCCAAGGCAAAGGATGATTGTGGTACTGTCATGTAACTACTCTAACCACAGCAAAGATAAGGAGCCCCCACAATGGAAGCAGGCCCTTTCTGTGCCAGTGGAGATTGCCATAGCTGGAGCCAAGCCTGGATGCTTTGATAGAATGGCTCTTAGGTCATGGGGTTTGGGTTTCCTTTTTTTTTTTTTAACCTTCCAAAAAAAAAAAAAAAGTAGTCAAGAGGCTGTCAGGCAGCTCAGCATCTCCATTAGAATTCAGAGTATTCCACGGTAATTACAAAACAGCTGTAATGGAAAATTGGTAGTCAAACCCATTTTCCAGCGACTAGAACGGTGAATGGGCTCCATTATGTTCCTAATTCTCATTAACTTAATTTGCATAGGAAACAATGAAGGAATACATAATGAGGTACAGTGGGCCAGCAGTGCCCAGCCCTCACCCCAACAGTGCTGGGTTCAACTCACAATGACCCACCCCAAGAAAGGAAAAGGCCAAGAACACACTCTGGGATGGACCCCACAGTCCAGTGATCTGAGGCTCACAGCCTGAGCTAGGACAGAATGGGACTTGGTGGAGGATGACTGCATGCCCGGTGCTTATCCAGGATCACCTTGCCTCAGTGCACACAAGCACAAGTCCCATTTCTTCTCCTCATCCCACTCCATTGCTTTTGGTAAAGCTGAAGAAGTGGAGCAGAAGGAGGCGAATCTTGCTTTGGGGTAAGCAATTCCAAGCTTGGCTGTGTGTGTTCATGAGTGTTTCTTCCTACAAATCTGGTTTTAATTATAATTGGTCCTGGAAAAAGGATGATATCAGCAGCAGGGAGCTGGGTAGGGTTGGGGTGCAAGGCTGAGCCTGGGCTGGGCTCTGGCTTCCCTTTGGGAACTGAAGAGAGTAAGGCCTAGTCCCAGTTTTGACTCGCTAAGCAGTGGTGACCATGTCAGACCCGACCTCTGCTGGTAGAGCAAATGGAAACAAAGAGGAGGCAGGGACAGATCACAGTCAAACTCAAAGCACAACAGCTAATACCTAAATCTATCCACCAAACTGTGGGAGCAGTGGAAAGTCAAAAGTTGCTTGTACTCTTGACTTTAGCATAGAAAATTATAGCACTCCCCGCAAACAAAAGTGATATATTCAATTCACAGTTTGGAGTATCTGATGTATCAGACACTAAACTGGACTGTTTCGATGAATCTTTAGAGCAAAAGTGTGAGGGGGAAAATATCAGTTTTGCTCATGAGGAAACTGAGTTTCAAATAATTTGATATGCTAAGGCTGATCATGACACACAGAGAAAATGTTATTATTTTTATGGTACTTGGAGTGAAACTTGAAGCCTGAAGAAAGCTGCCCCTACCCCCAATTCAGTGAAGCCACATGGATTGGAAAACTCAAAACTAATCTAGAGGAAAAATGGTGACTCCACTTGTAGGAAAATACAAGAGCTACCAGGAAAGTAGCTCTACCCCAACATACCAGAAAAGTGGCTCTATCTCAACAGTGTCTCACTTCATAAGACAGAAATGCATAAATGTCACTATTAGTTGAGTTAATCATTGTCTTCCCCATATCCTTGTCAAATGCATATCTGTGATAAGGTATAACATTTATCACATAAAGAAACATAATGCAAGAAGCATTTAATTTGAAGACCTGGATTTGATTCCTGCATTTATCATTTAACAGACCTTGTGCAATTCAGTTCAAGGAAGTTGGACCAGTGAATGATGCTTATATTAAAATTGCAAATGTATCCATCATAGGTCTCTCTCTTGAGGTGGGAACAGGCCAGTGGTACACAACATGCTAAACCTAGAAGGAAACAGGCAGAGTGAAGGAACAGTAGCCAACTATGTCACATCAACTCCATCAGCCCCACCACCTCCAACAGCAATTTTCTGAGAACCTACTATTAGGTATCACATATGTATGTTCACCATGCATTTAACAACACTGTGATATGGGTTTCATCATCACCTTTAGATGAGCCCCTGTCATGACAAGAGGATAAACTAGAAGTTTTGGTGTTTGGCAAGATTTGTGTGTCTAGCTTTATCTCTATTACTAGCAGAGGTCCTCTTCATTTTTGCAACAAACTTTTGATGGACATAATCAATTGGATTGGCTCTTAGAGTGCCGTGAATATGCAGCCCAGACTGCAGCACCCTTGAAAACCAGTACAATAATCTCTTGCATGCAACACCAAGGAAAATAGCTAGTCCACATGCATGTAGACAGAGCTTCTACCTTGCTGTTTGTGCCCACCCGAAACCAGTTCATACAGTACTCAGTTCGTCTGTGTTGATGAACAGATTGACTTATTGCCTTTTTTTGGTACCCTGTACTATTTACCAAGTACCTAGTATGTGTCCTCCTACCAGGAGTTGTAAAGAATTTTTGCACTTCTCCATTTTGTAGAACACATTCAGATTTTTTACCTAAGTCTTATTATTATTCCATTAAACTGCTTGGTTGTGACTAGGCACTGAGAAATGTTCATCCTTCTCGATGCTAACCTCATGGCTTAAGAGTATGTTATATGATATGACAAACAGGAGACCAAGAGATGAGTGTTCTAATGGTGCCTGTCTTTTCCCCTGATTTTAAGGATAAATAACAGCGGGCCTAATTAACCAAGCATCAATTTCAAAGCAATTCCCATTCTCAATGTACATTGGTTTTCCTGTATGTTCTCCCAGCCCAGTTTCTCATTTCTACCTAGAAGAGAGAAATGCCGAGGATGTGCTAGGAAGATTCAGGGCTGGTTTGTTTCTTCCTTTCCTGGGTTCACTCAATGGTTCTTACACACTGACAAAAACCCACTTGTGGCTGAAGTTTCCCACGCAAGAGTCTCAGGCCCTCGGCGTTCCCTAGGTAAAGTGCCTGCCGCTGCATTCCCAGGAACCAGCACCACCCGGCACAGCTCTGCCAACTGCATCACTTTTAGATTCTGGCTTTGAAACCAAATAAAAATTGATATGTGTGTAATCACATTTGTTTAATTAAAGTAACACATCTGTGCAGTAAATATTCCAGCACGAGCTGGTCAATAGCAAATCCTCGGCATGTACAGTAATAATTGACTAATGTAATTAAATGCATGTCAGAGTTTTAAAAGAAAATATAATGAGATTTCATCATTTTATATGTACAGGTAATTAGTTCTTAGGAATGTGAGTAAAAGCAAATTATCTACAGATTTGAACTATCAGCAGATAATTCAAATGACCTAGTTTGAGAGAGAAAATGCTATCTAAAAACTAGAGAAATCCAAACCAAAACAAATGTTTTCTGCTATTAAATCTGAAAGCTATATTAAGAAATGAGCATACTTAATTTTGCTCAACCTGTTTCCATCAAGCGTTCCTTTTGGATGAGGGAGGATGCCAGGTTGAAGTGAGGTGTCTCCCAGCTCACACTCCTCCTCCAGCTGTCTATGTGTCCAGGAACTTTCTAGCACCAAGCTCCAGGTCACTGAACAAATCTTATATTTGCTTTGCCTGCAAGCCACCCTACCTCCTGCTGCTTCTTAGCAGTTCCTGTTTAGTCTGAACATTCTCACCCTGAATTTTGGAAAGCATGCTCCCAGGCAAGGATATGGGAAGGGCCTTCCAAGAGTTAGGAACAATATATGCAGATACAAGGAAGCAGGAAAACTCATGGCCCATTTGGGAGGCAGCAAGGAGCTCAGTATGACTGGAGAAGAGCCCAGGAGAAGAGAAGATGCGGCTGTCAAAATGGTCTGGGATATGATGGGCAGAGTTTTGAATATCAGCCAAGGAGTTTCAGCATCACTCTCTGAAAGCAATACAGAGTTGCTGAAGATGTTGTTTTTTGCTACTTTACTCAACACTAATCATGCCAAATGCTTCAAAAATCCCAGCTTTCAAATATAAACCAGCTGCTGGCCAACACACTCAAGTGGATATCACCCAAGCCTGGCTATTCTGAGATTAGGGTCCTTTCTCTCCAGGATGGAGCTATCCAGAAGCATCTCTCTCCCTCATGCCTCCACTCCATTCCCTTCTTTAAATTCCTACAGGTGATGAAACTGGCCACCTTAATGGCCCAGGTTGATGACTGTGGCCCTGGATTGCGTTTCCTGTCTTGTGTGAGTCTTACCATAACCATACCAAGGGTGGGCAGGGATAGTGTCAGCCTGCATATAATTATATTTTTATTTGTATACACAGGCGGTTTGATTTCACCTTTGCTTCCATGATCATGGGTCATAAAATAACAGTGAGAGGACAGAATGACCATGACCAACAAAACACCTACCTTCATTTGATAGACAAGTAGTCTACTCTTCAGTAGTTGGAGAGCGGAAGCTTTCCCTAGTAGCAGTGACTGTACTGAGAGACACTTCCACCTACTCCCTGGCTTATATCCTTCATGATCAGAGCCTTCCTTCTGTAGGAGAGTGTGTGCTGGTACATCAGTAACCAGAACTAAAAGTTAGCATGGCCCCATATTTAGGGCTTAGTAGTTGACAATTTATGTTTTCTTAAACAGAAACAAAAAAAAACAATAATGATAAAGATGAAACCTATAAGTGAAAATAGATAGACATATTTTATTTAACAATAACAAAGTACCTATTTAACAGGCAATAAAGAACTTATTTGGATCAAACAAATTGGAAGTAGCTATATAAAGCAATGGAAGAAATATGAACATTTGCTAGATATTTGTGCACAGGGAATTTTTGTTTAGTTTTAGATGTGATCATGGTATCATGGTTCTACCTTGATCTTTTTCAAAATAGTCCTTAAGTTTTAGAGACACAAACCAAAAATACCTACAGATAATATGATATGACAATGTCTATACTTCCTTCATAATAATCAAGGAGAGTGAGAGGGAAAAAGTAAATAAGAATATGAATGAAATACGCTGACCATGTAACTGCTGGATCTGAAAAACAAGTACATAGGGCTCAATATACTATTTTCTTGATGTCTACATTTAAATTTAAATATTTAATTTTTCATCTAAAATGATGATTGATCTTACAAGAGAAGAAGTTTTCTGCAGCTGGTTTTTTAGCTCATGGTCAAAGTTTGAAGTTAAACTAAAACTTAACTCTGGGTTCCATTTATGGCTAGGGTTATAAATTTATAATTTATCAGGTGTAGAACAATCTATGACCAAGAAAAGAGGCCAGAAGTAGTCTGTGTGGTCATGGTTATGGAGTAACTTTGGATCTGGAATTGAAATCAGTCTGTGGCTAACATTAGGGATGAGAAGGAAGTTGGAATTAAAAAGAAATTATTTATCATTAAGAAGGAAGATAATTGTTTTGAAGATGAAAATGGTCTTTGCTCTCTTTTAGGGATATATGTCTTTCCAGAGCTAAAATTCAAATCTGTGAGCAAATGGTGAAGAAGTTTTGGGTACACTGTGTGGCAAAGTGGGGCGGATGGTGTGTTTAATCTGCTTTGGCATCATATCAACAAATAAGAACTAGAAACCAGTGTGTGGTTGAAGTCAGGATCCACTCTGACTCGTTTCAGAAGCTTGTTTATCAAAGGAGTTAAAACATTGTACAGTTCAGTTCTCATAAGATGAGGAGGGAGTTTTATACCCGAGGCTGCATATCAAGGTTTCCTATGGGGAGTAGGGATATCAAATGCTGATATCTAGGGCCCAGCTGAACCCACTGATCTAGAACTCCAAGATCAGGTCTGAAGCCATGGTGGGAAGCACTGAGTTAGGGTTTACCACACTAAATGACCATTTACTGGACTAAGGGTTCATTTGTATCTGATGTTAAATGGTGTTCTGTGACTGTAGTCCCAAGTGTTACGGGGTCAGACTGTAGTCACATAATAGATTAAAGGAACATGGGCCTCCATGACTTTGATGCAGCAAATTTATTTCATTAGCTCTGGGTTCTAACTTAAATGGTGGGAGGAGGATAAAAGGGAAGATGGATCTCCCAACTTCTTTTTAAACCATAAATGCTTCCTTGAAGGGATAACATGCTTCAATTCAGTACTCTGTTCTGGATTTTATTTGATAGGTCAACCCATTTGATACATGGTTACACCTACTCTTTGTGCCTGCAAATGTGTCTAAGTCATGAACTTGTTGAGAAGAGGCTTGTAGCCTGGATAGCAGGGACCTAGGTTCAGCTAGACAGAGAAGACATGGGAAATAGCCAGGCCACAACACATAGTGTTGTAGGGTAGATGGCCCCTGACAGTTTTAACAGCTATTCCTAACTAGAAAAGCCGGTCATCGTTTCCCTCTTAGAGGGTCTCTGGTACATGGAACTTGTCAGATGTTTCTTTCTCTGTTCCTTTGACCACTTATAAGTGTTGTGAAACTCCTTTGAGGTGGTCTATACTCTGTTAAGATCTTGATCTGTGTTCTGATCACATGAAAGAGCACAGAGAAGAGCCCTAAATGGGATGAAATGTTCTAGAAGTAGGATCTCAAAGAAGTGGGAGGTAAGAAAAAAGCATTGTTGGGGGTGGTAGACACTGTAGTTACCTATCAAATGCTACCATTTTTCCTGCCTACAAACAGAATCCAAATTTAATTCAGAAGGAAATGTGTCCAGTTTCAAAGACCATTTCCTAGCATCCCTTGCTATTAGAGATGATCATGACACAGGGTGACTAATGAGATATTAGTAAAATTCCCCTGGAGGAATACATAAAACACCTCTTCTTCCTTTATTCATAGGTTCAAAGTTCCACACAATTATTTTCTTGCAGAAAGAATAAAATTTTGAAATTACCAGTTCATGGAAGATAACACCTATACCTGTCCCAAAATTGAATATATTCTTCTGAATCATTCTTCTCCAGCTACTAACAAGAGAAAAAATCTGTTCTATGTATAAATCTGTCTAAGTCCACTTGAGTGGCCATAACAAAAATACTATAAACTGAATAACTTATAAACAACAGAAACTATGTCTCATGGTTCTACAGGCAAAGAAATCCAACATAAAGGCCCCAGTAGATTCATTACCTTGCAGAGGACCTCTGTTTTAGACATGGCATCTTCTCATTCTACCCTTCTGACCTCTTTTATGAGAGCACTAATCCCATTCACATTTAATCTAATCACCTTCAAAAGGCCCCACTTCCTATTACTATCCCTTTGAGGGTTATGATTTCAGTCTATGAATTTTGAGTGAACACAAATATTCATTCCAAAACAAAGTGATCAGTAAGTCCATGTTGGAGTCTGGGGTAGTGCTGTGGCCATCTCATTCTAGAAAAGACCATGGTGCATTTCCATCCAGGCAGTTTCTACAAGAGGGCTGAGAGTCAGGAACATCACATTTCCATTGCTTCCCTAGCCAGAGATATACCAGGAAATTGCCCTGAGTGGCCTCACCTTACCTGTGAACTTGTTATAGTGGAAAGATAAAAGGTACACAGATTATCTTGCAGGGATTTCTTTGGAAATGGCAGTGGAAAGAGCAAAGACATCCTGAATTCTGGGTTCTGAACAAAACTCTTCCATCTTCATTTTGAACCAGTTGACTCACACACAGTAAGTCAAGTATCTAGAAGTCATGGCTAGACTTAGAGCATGTGACAGTGTCTGGTGACAGTCACCAGGCCAAGAGACTAAACAGATAGACCATATACCCTAGAAGTGTCTTCTGCAGTCACCCAAGGGGAGGTAAACCTGCATGGGAATAAGACCCCAGTTGTCTCGGCTTACCAAGGTTGCACTCAGAGAAAACCCTTCTGATTCTGTCTCCTAAACCAGCAAGAGCCAAATCTCTCATCCAAGATGGGTTACTTAGAAAGAAGAACTGGGAATAAAGGAAACCAGGTAGCTTCTGATAGTGAGAACAGAGCAAATTAGAAATAAAGTTTTCCATTTTAAAGGGTAACTGGGACTAGCTTAGCAAGGCCCCTCAAGTTCAAAGGAGAAAAGAAGAATCAAAGAGACTCCCTTGTCTCCAAAGAGCTGGGGCCCTACCAAAGAACAAGCAAGGTCGAAGACTGGGTTCCAGAGGAGGGAGCATTTCCTGGCCTTGATTGGGAAGATGCTGTAACTAACAGTCAGGTTCTAACCACAACCACCTCATGTAACCAGGATTATTTTTACTTGACAAATATCATTATTACTCTCTGCTAATGCAGATGAGGAGGCTGAAGATCTGCAAGACACAATCAGGCACACAGCAAATGGCAGAAAGGAGATCAAAGCTGGGGCTGCAACTCCAAAGCCTGAATTATTCTCTTTATTCTTTTGTGGTCTTAATTGCATGATGAAACAAATTCAGTGAGTGAGTGAGTGAGTGTGTGTGTGTGTGTATGTGTGTGTGTGTGTGTGTAGGTGCAAGCACAAAGAGAAGGCAGAGGGTGAGCCAGAAGAAAATGATAATAATCATGGAAAGTCCTGAAGGCCTAACTGAGAGGTTTTCAGTTGATTTGACAGTAAAGAAGAACCATTCTAACTTCTTGAACCAGGGCACAGACCATAAAAGTGGTGTTTGGGGATGCTTACTCTTTCAGGGAGAATTGAAAGATAAAAGCTTTGGGAGCAAGAAAGTCAGGCTTCAAGGATCAGGGTTACCCACATTCCCCTCCTTGGATACTAAGTCACAAGTAACAAAGTAGTTTCCTTGTCAATTTCTCCCTTCAGGCTTATTTTCCATTGCTAGGAGGGAGTGGGGGTCAGCAGCTAGGATTGGTTGTATTGGGATTTGCACCCCTGAGAGCTATTTTCTCCCTAAAAAAACACAACAGTATGTTTAACCCTCAGTTGTCCTCATTTTGTATGAAAGAGGAATGTCACAAGCATCAACCCTCATCAGCTGCATTCTGGGGCTGAGGGAAATCTTAACAATAGGGGAAACTCTTGTAAACAAAGTCAAGCATAGCAGGTAATTCAGTTTCTTAAAAGACAGGACTTTTTTGGATAGGAATTTTGAATTGATGCTGCCAAAGACTTCTCCAATTTCATGATTTTATGAGGATGAGATTCTAATTTTTAAAAATGTGTCAGGTCCAGCCTTCTGCCTTTCAGCAGACCTGCACTCCTGGAGGAAGCTCAATTCCTGGAGCTTGCCAAGCCTTCTGCATTCCAGGGACTTGGCACTTGCTGTTTCCTCTTCCTGGATGGCTCTTCCTCTTGCTCTTTGCAAAGCTGGCTTGTTCTCTTCCTCCAGGTATTTGTTTTAAATGTCTTTTGCTCACAGAGGGCTTTCTCAAACACCTACTTAAGAGGATTGCCTTGATTGTTGTTTTCTCATCTTGGAATCCTGGTTATTTTTTACATGAATCTTACACATTCTGATAGCTTTATATATTTGTTTGCTTTATTGATATTTTCTTCCCCAATTAGAATACTGACTCCACAGATGTTTCTACTACTGAATCCCCAGCAAGGAGGTAGCTCTGGGTGTGGCACACAGTGGGTACACAAGAAATACTGAATAGATAGAAGGATCTTGGATATTTAAAGGCATGGATGGATGAATGGATGGATGCATGGACGGATGGTGGATGGTAAATGGATGGAAGAATGAAAAAAATGTATTAAGTATGCCATGGAAAAGAAAGTTCTGAGGTCAAATGGGTTTGCAAAATGTGTTCTCTTCCTTTCTTGGAACTTTACATGGCTCATTAGCATTTAAAATGGTATGAAAATTCCCCAGTAAGGAAAAAAAAAAAAGCTTACTTAATTTCATTTAACCCAGCATTTCCTAAACTTATTTTAACTCAAAATACTTCGCCTTCATGGTATGCTTACTTAACATCCTGCCAGAGAATGTTCCTTGAAACACCAGTTTGGAAAATCTGCTCCTTTATATCCATTGCCACATTGAATAGTAATTATTTTTTCAACTATCCTTCTAGGTTGTATGGACCCTAAGTATATAGACTAAGATTTATTCATCTTCATATCTTCTCTATATACCACAGGATCAGATGCAGAGCAAACACTCAGAAATAACTGAGTACCTAAGAAGGAAGGAAAACTGAAAGAAGGAGGAGAGAAAGTGGGGAGAGGAGGAAGGGAGGATGTAGTTGGGTGAGTCAGTGAATAACTACTTTCTGATATGAACTTCAATTGACTTTGAGACCTATAATAAAATCTTAATGATTATCTTACTATGTCAGAACCCAGGATGACATTAACCATCTCAGATAAATTCTAAATTAACAATTGACCTAGGATTCTCGTTAGGATTAATTTATAATAAATGCCTCCCAACCCTTTGCACCCTAATACATGCACATAACACGTAGCATTCTCGTGCCAAGCTCTCTCCTATGTCTTAATTCCTATATTTAGAGAGTCTTAACAACAGTATTTCCTACTGGTTAAAAGTATAGGTTCTGAAGTCAAACATGGACTCTACCACTTACTAGCTATGTGAACTTGAAGCATTTAACCTTTCTGGGGCTCAGTTTCCTCCCCTGTAAAATGCAAATAGTGTGTAATTACAGAGCTGTGAATATTAAATAAGTGTGCTATGGGCTTAGGACTCTGCCTGGCATGAAGCAAGTAATTAATAATCTACTACTACCTCGTGGATAAGGACTCCCCTTCGGATAACTTGGAAGTTAAGGAATTTCATCTCCCAAGTAAATTGCCTTCAGAATACCTAAGGAACTGCTTAACTCAGAAGAGCGGTGTTCTGATTGTAAGATTTCAGGACCAGAGAGAGACAATTTCAGGGGATACGGCTCTTCAAATCTCATGCCAAGATTCTATCTTCTCTTTGAACACCTTGTGAAATTGCACACAATCCGGTTTCATTTAGCACTTCATAGATGCTCTCTGCACCACAAGACTGGTGGGAAACCAAAAATAAGCACATTTTCTCTAGAGAAAATTCAACCCACATTGGCTTGTAGAAATATACCTGGAGCCAGATTTGTCCCTCATTTTCCTTATAATCATGTAGGATTCATTTCTTTCTTTTCTCCATTTCTCTTTGGGGTTTGTGAATTACAAACACAGGAAATGTCTCTCTGCACAATGTCTGTGTATACACAGGGATGGGAGGGACCACAAGAGACATTACTTTGGCCTGGGAGGGAATGATGGAGGGGTAGACTGGGGAGCAGGTGTGGCTAAAATTTACAAGTACCCAGAGTTGAATACAAAATAAATACATAGCAAAGATTCAGAAATGTATTTAATACAAGAAGGCCACCCAAGAATCGTTATATTAAAGAGGATTTAGATTCAGAATAAATACAAATCTCCCCTTCTGACTTCAAATGTCCTACAATTATGGCCCCAGTAGAAGAGTTACATGCTCAAAAGATTAAAAGAAACTCAGAGCACACTGTGATCTCCTGCCACTGAACAAGATTCACCTGAAATCAGTTCCAATGGTCTTTACCTCTCTTTTAAATAAACTCTAAGTTCATCTAAATAATCCTAGACTCTTAGAGGTGGTAGAGACTCCTTCCTGAAATCCAACATCTTTGACAGATGGCTGTACAGGCTTGGAGGGAGGAGGGGGTGAGTTCAAGAGCTGCATCCCACATCTCTAATCTTTAGAAAGTTAGTTCTCATGTCAAGCTGAAATCTGCTCCACTGCAACTTCCATCTGCTGTTCCAGTTCTGCCATTTGGAGCCACACAGGACAGGTCTGCTCTCTTCCATTTGACATCCTTTCATTTCTGACCCCCACCTCCCACCATCTCTCTTTGCACTAAACATGCCCTTCTCTTTGAATGTTCCCAACATGCTGTGGTTTCCTTATCACTTACCATAATAGGGACCTCCCTGTGAAGCCACAGTTTGCTTATGTTCTGTCTTACAATATGCCTTTTACAACTGACTCCGATGTCCTAGATTTGTTGAAGCCACATAGAGCACTCAGGCACTCACTGGTCAAGAAGAGCTTCAGCAGTCAAGGTAAACTCTCTGAACCTAAGTTTCTCTAGCTATAAAACAGACATAATCATAAGGCTTTCCAGAGCTTTAAACATGTATAAAAAGCATTAGGCACAATACTTGGTGCATGTTTAGCACAAAATAAATGGTAACCACAATGAATGTTGGTGCTACTAGCATTATTAGTATAATATCCATGACTTGTTTTAAAAAATTAACAGCTATTCATGATGTTAATTAACAAGTCAAACAAAAACCTATTTTTCCCACAAATTGTTATCAAGCTCACATCTCCCCTACCTTGCATTTGTGTAACTTGTAATTTGTATCCAAATTCAGAATTTGTCTATATCCATGTTTATCTTCTGGTTGATTTCCCCAGCACACAGATACCAACTTTTATGGGTTAGAACCCATAAAAGACCCTAAAAGACCTTCCCTTACCCACAAACTACAGAACTTGACTGCACACAGAATCTATAAGCTTATTTACACAAGCAAAATCCCCACATGGTTGTGTTCATATTGACTCATGTTTTCTTTCCCCGCCTGGGACTCATGTGTCCAAATTTTCACCATTAGGAATTTAACCTATGAGTTTATTCAATAAGTAAATGCATGTTTGTTGAATGTCCTCCCTGTAACAAATGTCTTCTCCTAGCTGGGGCTTTGCAATGGATGAAACAGGCAAGACCCCTTCTCCTGTTGAGCATGCATTCCAGAGTGAGAGAAGGACAAGCACAAAGTGTATACACCGGATGTTTGGGTTGATTTTCATTCCTGTAACTAAAATATCCCACAAGAACAAATGAGGGATGGGCTGGGGATGTGGCTCAAGCGGTAGCGCGCTCGCCTGGCATGCGTGCGGCCCGGGTTCGATCCTCAGCACCACATACCAACAAAGATGTTGTGTCCCCCGAGAACTAAAAAAAAAAAAAATAAATATTAAAAATTCTCTCTCTCTCTCTCTCTCTCTCTCTCTCTCTCCTCTCACTCTCTCTTTAAAAAAAAAAAAAAAAAAAAAAAAAAGAACAAATGAGGGGAGAGAAAGTTTATTGGATATTCATGATTTCAGGGGTCTCAATCCATAGACAGTCAACTTCACTGCTCTGGGCCCAAGGTGAGGTGGCACATCAAGGGGAAAGGGCCCAGCGAAGGAAAACTGTTCAGCTCTTGACTGGGTCAGAGAGCAAAGAGATGGAGTGGGGGAAAGGCCACAGGGAAGATGCATGCTTCCAGGACAGTCCCAGTGAATCCCTCACTTCCAGCCATGCACAACATGCCTTCGGTTACCACCTCGTCATTCAAACCACGTGGATTAAGTAGGTTATGGCTCTCATAATCCAATCGCTTTACCTCTAAACATTGCTTCTTTTAACACAGGAGCTTTTATGGGGACACCTCACATCTAAACCATAACAGCAGATAATTGCAGACTATGGTCAGTGTTAAAATGAAATAAGGAAGATAGGAAGATTGTAAGGGATGTGGGCCTGGCACGGTGGTGCGTGCCTGTAATCCCAGTGACTTGTGGGGCTGAGGGGCGAGGAGAGCACAAGTTCAAAGTCAGCCTCAGAAGTGAGCGAGGCCTTAAAGCAAATTAGAGAGACTTGGTCTTTAAATAATTTTTTTTAAAAAGGCCTGGAGGTGTGGTTCAAAGGTTAAGCACCCCTGGGTTCAATCCATGGTACCAAAAGAAAGAGAGAGGGAGTGAGAGAGAGAGAGAGAGAAAGAGAAGGAAAGAAAAAAAGGAAGGAAGAAATTAAAGAAAGAAAAGAAAGGGATGTGTGTTGAAAGAGCAGCACTAGACCGACTACCTAAAGCAAGGCTACAAACCAACAGGACACAGCAAATGCATAAGTCAGCATTTCCCTGGTCTCTTCTGTAGTTCTTTTCTTATAAACACGAATGGCACCAGTATGCATATCCTACAAGGTAGTGAATTGCTCTATCTTCCAAACTTCTAAAAGCCTGGCTCAGGTTTCAACCTGCAGCGAGTTCCTTGGGCTCATGAGACAGAGCCTCCTTTGCAGTTGCCAGGAACGACAGCAGTTTAGTGTGGTAATCTGGAAATCACATGCTTTTCGGAAGTTATGGGAGCAGTTAAAATGGGAAAACATGTTCTTACTAAATTGGCTCACTTGGGAAACAAAATCTTATGGAATCCCTAAGAAGCTGGGTACAGAAGGCTGACTTGGGAGAATCTGGGAGTCATTTCTCTCAATTTCAGACCAGAAAGATCCCAAGCCCATTTTCTAAATCTCTCTAGTTCAGTGTCAGAACACCACTCAAATCAAATAATCAGATTTCTCATGAGAAAAGAATTCTCTTCCTTCTTGTCAAAAGATTAGAGGTACACTGAGGAAGGGCTTGTTAATTAAGCCATGCTCTCCTGGGGCTCCAGGTGACATGTCCATTCATCTCAGATTGCCCTACTTTCTCCCCAAGATAGCCTCTTGCTATTTACATGCAGAACTTCACTTCTTCCAATGCCCCATTGAGAAAATGTGAAAAAACAAGAAAACATATCAGCACTAAGTAATGAATACTCTTTGGTCAGACTCTGGGGAGAGTCTCCACTAGTTCCATGAGTTAAGGTAGGGATTAAATGGGCAGGTGAGCCTGGTGAAGGGAACAAGGCCACAAGTTTAAGAAGATGGTCTTACCTTTTCCTGTGACTTATCAGACACCAGCCCATTTGCTTGCTGAAGCAAAAGGGGTACCTTTCTGAGGTGACCAGTTTGCTCTGGACATCTCCTCAAATTCACTTCCAAAACTTATTATTCCTGCCTTCAATATATTCTCAGAATATTCTTTTCCTGTAATAATACTTTATGTTGTTTAAAGTTATAAATATAGGTGTCCTTCAACTTATGGTGGGGTTATGTCTTGATAAACTCATTGTAAATTGAAAATATCCTAAATTGAAAATGTATTTAATACACCTAGCCATCCAACCTCATTACCTAACTTAACTTACCTAAAATATCCTCAGAATACTTACATTAGCCTATAGTTGGACAAAACCATTCAACACAAAGCTGACTGTATAATTAAGTGTTGAGTATCTTGTGTAAATTATCAAATATTATACAGAAAGTGAAAAACAGAATGGTTATATGGATACATTTCACACAATAGTAAAGTTGAGTAACTGAGTTGTAACATAGTAAGTCAGGAACTATTTGTATATGTATATTCATAGAAAATTTTCTATAAAAATTATATACAAAATGTTCACAGTAGTTATCTCTTGGGAGAGAGTTTAAATTCAGGAAGGGGTGATCAAATAGCATTTTTTAAAAATCTGTATGGTTTCAATATTCAAAGAGAGGATGTTTTCAGGAATTACCTGGGGAGAGTCTCCACTAGTTCCATGAGCTAGGGTAGAAATTAAATGAAAATTAATAGTGTAAAGAAAAAAAAATCACTACCAAAATCTAGGTAGAAATGAACCAAGAAGATTATATGATAAGATATTTTTATAAAATTTTTTAAAAACAGGCCTAGATTCCTATGCACCACTAAATATGAGAAGACACAAAATTTTAATAGTATTTTTAAGGAAATTCTATAAATAATCAAGTAATTATTATATGAAAACTATATGAAGAAACATATCTTTGGAATAAAATTGCCCCAAAACATATCAATTAATCCAATAATAAATTGTGGTAAATAATTTAGAATAAAAGATCAGGGTTCAAAAGGAATAGTGGTACATATCAAAAGCATTTAAACATAGAATGAGTCTAAATGGTTGAAGGAAGTGTAGATTCATTATTAATATTGCAGTTCTGAAATTCCCAAGTAACCACAGAAAAAAACAGGAAGTGAATGAATAGCTAAAAGCATGCCATGGAGTAGAACTGTACTAATATCTTCATTTGCAGAGTAGACAACTGTCAGGTTCTCCTTTACTTGGGCAAGTTTCCTCAGCTTTCTGGATTTCTGAGTCTTGCAGTGAAAACTGAATGAATGCACATATATTGTTGAGAACAGTAGCATGGTATCCATGAGGGGCTCAATAAGCTTTATATTGATGTTGGTACTTCTAACACTACAGGCACACATATAATAAGCTACTCAGTCTTTGGTAAAATTAAAAATCAGATGCATAATTAGCAATTTATAAAAGAAGCAAAAGCAAATAAAATGTAATATATGGGAAACAATCAAAATACAAAACATGAAATGAAAGTAAAGAGATTAAAAATGAACATATTGTGTTAGTTAGGTTCTCTGCTACAAGTAGCTGATACCCTGATTTAAATTGACTTAAACAATAAATAACGGCCTAATTTTATGTAACAGGAACATTAGATGTAGGACAGCCTCAGGGCCACTGATTCAGAAGATCAGGGATCATCAGGAGCCCAGATATTTTTTTTCCCAACTCTGTGCTCTACTATCCTTATAAGAACTTCATCCACAGGCGGGGAACAAGATGGCACCTATCACATTGCCAGATTCCAGTTCTGAGACTCAACAGAAGACAGACCACCCTTTCCTATGGCTTTCCTAAGAGCACAGCAATTTTCTCCAGAAATGCCCCAAATCCATTTCCTTTCTCAGTATTTTATCTAAAATTAAATTCCCTGACCATTTTTGAGCCATTCACTGGTATAAAGTGGTATTACACTTAAACTAATCCCCCACCCTGGGAGTTGGACTGGAGTTAAGTTCTCCTGATGTACCAAGAGTGAATTTCTGCAAATGCTGGGTTCCCTGAAGACAAAGTAGGAGGGAAAAGATTTGGGGGAAGGAAGAGCAATGTCCACTACAAGCATCAGTTTTGAGAATCACCATCAGTGTAATTAATTCCCTTATTAATAGTCAAAGGCTTTTTATGTTTGGTCAAAATACAAAATACACATGCTACAACTCAAACAAGGTCAGAAATAAAGGTTAAATGCTTAGCCAAGATGTATGCACACAAAAAGGAAACTGGGATAGAAATTGCATACAAAGCATTAAATAGGCCAAGAGGAACATTTTAGATTGATTACAAGTGTAATCCACAATTAAGATACAACAAATGCACACCCTCATCTAACATTATATTATAACAAAGTCTCTGACAAACTGAGAGCCATACAGTAGTCACAGTAAATGGGTACAGATTTCTCCCAGATTTGGGCTGATCATATTATAAGAAAAGCAAATAGGATGCTGAATAATATAATTAATAATGTTATTTAACATATTTTTAATTAAATGTCTTTTAATCTGGTTAATCTTTCCTAAAATAAAATTCACTGAATGGCTCCAGTTAATGACCATTACAAACACCCACCTGACCTAGCTCGCAATAAAACCCTCCAAGTGCCTCTCTGATGTTCCTCAATGTCCCTAAGGCTCCTCATATGCAAGCCTACCCCATCAACATGGAGGACCAGGCCCAAGACCTCTGCTCATCTGATCCCACTGCTCAGCCGCCATCTTGTTGGGAGAGAACCTGGTGAGGGTTAGTTCAGGTGTTAACTTGCCTTGGCAGAGGATTCATTTCCTTCTCTTAAGTACCAGAGCAGGTAACAGTCTTTGGCAAAAGAGTTCATAAGGAGTGAAAGTGAAAAGAAATTATTTTTTCAACAGATGCACCCACTTCCAAAGGTTCCAGACCTAAGTTTGCCCTGGTATCCCTCCAGCCACCCTCCTTTCACTGCATTTATTCTATCCCCAGGAGTCACCTTCCTGTCCAATCCTGCCCTGGTGTTCTCTCCAAACCAAGGTTGGCCTCCCAGGCCTTGACCCATGTTCAAGGCACTGACTGACAGAGGGAAGGTCCCTCAATTTCAAATGGAACCCTCTCCTTCTCCAGTGATAGTACAGTGACTGGTTGCATCAGTGACGTTATACAGATTTGTCCTCTATCTGTTGTTTTTAAAACTTTATTTTATAGTTGTAGATGAACACACTACCTTTATTTTATTTATTTATATGGTGCTAAGGATCGAATCCAGTGCCCCATGCATGAGGGGAAAGCTCTCTACCACTGAGCCAAAACCCCAGTACTGTTTTTAAAACTCTTAAGGCTACATTTCATCTTGAGAATCTCTTCACAAACATGCACCTCACTATAGATAGCACCAACAGAAAATACTATATCTTTTCAAATACACAGGAAGCATTACACAACCGCATTCTATGTTAAGCCATAATGAAAATTTGAATGAATTGCAAATAGGAGAACCTTTGTAAATGAATAGCAAATAGCAGAAACAATCAAATACAACCTCTTGAAAAATTAAAAGGTATTTCAAAATTACAGCATGATTAATTTTTTAAATAACTTTTTAAATGACTATTTAGGAATTACAACAAACAGAAAACTGTACATAAAATTTTTATGTTAACACCAAAATGTTTTCAGTATAAATCTGAAGACTTACTTACCTATAAAATTTAAAATGAAACATGAAAATAAATGAACAAATCATCCAAATTAGTTATCAGAAGAAAAATTAAAATATGAATTAGAAATGAGGAAACTGGTAAATCCTAGAAATAGATCTTTGAAAGAAAAAGTCAATTAGCTAAATATCTATCAAGTATATTAAAGTAATAAAAAAGACACAATTACAAAAAAAAAATTAAAGATGAGGAAGCAAATGTATGCATAAGATATTCTTTAAAAATTATACAATGATGAAATGGGCAATTTAGGAAAAGAAAATGAATCAAAACTTAATCATGAAGAAAAATATTATCTAAACTAATCAAAAACATTGAGAAAACTCTCAAAGTATAGATATTATCTCAATATAAGTGACACAGGCAAATATGTGAGTTCTTTAAAATTCTCAAAGAATAGACAATTTTCATGTTATATAAAATATAAAAAGTACATTTTATAATGGACATTTTTGAGTTGTTTTCCACATGCTAATACCCCAAATTCATGAAGAAAATTTACTTTTAAATAAACACAAACATACATACACACAAATTTACAAACATCGCCAGATACTACTTATTGAAAACACAAATGCAAAATCACAAATAAAATATCAGCACAAACTCAAATCCTATGTATACTGAAAATATTAATCAACATACATAATCAGGTAAGTAATTTTCAGAAATTGAAGATTCACTCTGGTTTATACAATCTACAAATATTCTATCAATTATTAAAGGGGAAATATTTTGATTAAACTATTAAGTAAATATTCTAGTTAAGCTTTTAATTACTCATAAAAGTATGTGATTAATTTATGTACAAATAAAATCATATATAATATGTTATATGTTATTATAGAATTATAGTTATATATATCATTATTACATATAATTTTATGTAATATGTGATTGTATATTATAATAGAATGTGATATGCATAATTCTATGTTATAATTATGTATGATTATATAATTGTATGATCATATGTATTATATATAATATGCTTTACATATGTATTAAATAGATAATAAAATATTTTATCTTTACAACAATGAAGCCTTAAACCTGGACATTTAGTTAAATGATGAAACACTAGAGAAATATGCATTAGAATGAACCTCAAAGCAAATCATACAGAGTATAACCATAACTGTGTAATACTTTGAAAGTACTAACGAATGCAACAAAACAAGAAAAATAAATAAATTGTATACATTTTAATAGATGAGGCAAAAGGAAAAATTAAAAGAAGCAACTAAAATATTAGTGACCAAATATAAAATAACACACACACACACATATTCACACCCCACTATGGCTTTCCACCAAAAGTATCAGCAAATATATGAACTATCTAACAATAGACAGAGCACTTGATGAAGCAAACTGTTATTTTACTGAAGGACATAAAATAGTCTTAAGTAAATAGAAAAAAGTAGTATTCCTGAACAGGAAGAATTTTTTTTCAAAAGGAATTAGTATTGTCAATGTATAGTTCCGTCAAAATAATCCATATGTTTCTGTTAATTTTAATTAAGATGGCAAAATTCCCTTCAAAAGGAAAAAAATCCACCTAAAAGAATAAAAAAGACCCCCCCCCAAAAAAAGAATACTGAAAAGAAGACTAATGCTACCAGATAATATCATTTACTACTTTATATAACTCACTAATTAAGCTAATGTGTTGCTGGAGAAAAATTGTCAAATGGATCAATGTTTCCAGAAATAGCCTCAAATACAAATTAAAGTTCAGCATTTGACCAAAATCACATTTAAAATCAAGGGATAAAGAAGGGAATATTTAATAAATGGTTCTTAGACAACTGATTACATATTTGAAAAGAAAAAATATTACAATTCTTTCCTGCACCATACCCAGAGGTACTGACCCACTAATTATAAAATGAGAGAAAGGAAGGAAGAGAGAGAAACAGGGAGGGAAGGAGAGGGAGAGAGAAAGAACAAAGCAGAAGAAATTTGATCTAAACCTTAAAACAAACAAAAAAAAATCGTTAAATGACAGCTAAATTTTTAGATACAAATGCTAGACCTTTCTGTTTGTAGGGAGAGAAATCGTTAATTTTTTTTCTAAAGAAAATATCTAAGGAAAATATTTATAGCTTATATCAGAACTCTACAAGAAATAAGAAAAAGTATTTACGGATCATTAGAAAATGGGCAAGAATGTAAGCAGGCAATTCACACAAGGGAAACCAAAAATAAGCAATAATAATAAGCATGTATTTAGTATTTCATGCAAATTAAAGCAACACTGTGATTTCCTTTTTGGCTATTTATCAAAATACTACTTTTCCTCTTTCTTTAAATTACCTTGTTCAATATTAACAACATTGCAGGATAAATATGTACCTCCAAATACCATAAATGGGAGATTAAATTGATTCAGACTTTCTGGAGTATATATAAAAATATGTATCAAACATTTTCATATTTTTTTTAAAAAATCAACATTTTTAGCAATATTTTTAAGAATATAATTTAAAATAGGCCCCAAGATGTATATATTAATATACCCACAAATGCTATATAACTAATTTTAAAACTAATAAAGAACAACTTTTATGACTTAGAAACAGGGTTAATATGCTTCTAAAAGTTTAACGATGTTGCTTAAGATTTAATTCATTAATTGAAAAAGACTAAATGTAATTTTATCATATATAATAACATGAATGTGAATTGGAGTTTGTAAAGAAAAATAGATGAGGGAGGACAAAAGAGAAAAAGAAAGAATAAATTCACCAAATGTGAGTTAAATGGTAGGGATATAGACCTTTTTCTGTTTTCTTATATCTTCCTTGGAGTTTGTTTTCCTATTTAATGAATAAGCATTGCTTTTAATGAGAAATGTGGTGTCACTATAAAAGTAGACACCATTGCCATCAGAATCCTTATTTAGTTGGATGTATTTAGACCAGAGTCAAGCCTCCTTGGACCCCTTTATGCCTTAAATGCTTTATCCACAAATGATTGTCACCATCTTCATCCTCATGAAGATGTTTCTGCTAAGCCCCTCTTCATTTCAGGAAAGTGGTGTGTACTAGAGACAAAGACACATAGTGAATTTACCAGCTACTAGGAGTGTGAAGTCCAGGTTGACTTTGTATGTAGAACTGATGCCACGTTAAATATTGAACTTATTTTGTATTTGTCTCATTTTTCTTTCTCTGGACTAAGAGAAGTCTCAGTCTTTCTTCAGAGGATAAATCATAACTGAGGTGCAAAGATGGCTCTTTCCCTTGCAGAGGCAAAAGGGCACCTCATCGGTGAAAAGTCTAGACTTAGACCACTTTCATCTAATGCTTCTGACAAAGAGGATGTGCCCCACCTCATGGTGGTCCTAGAACAAGATCCCCTTCTGACAACATAGCAGGGGCCTCAGCTCACAGTGAGGAATGGGGACAAGCCAGCAAGTAAAAGAACTGAGGCCCAAGGAACTACATTAAGAAGAAATCATGACTTAATTGCTCCATGGAGGGGACTATTCTCCACAAAATATCCTGGTGGGGAACTAGAACCCTCCAGAGTAAACTGAGAAAGAAAATTATGATCATCTTAACATACTAAGTAAAAAAAAGCCTCATGTATAACTTTATCATGTATAACATCAATATGAGCTTAAATTTGCAAAACAACAAATTTTTCTCTGTCCCAT
The DNA here is from genome assembly GCF_964194105.1 of Spermophilus citellus. Taxonomy (NCBI): domain Eukaryota; kingdom Metazoa; phylum Chordata; class Mammalia; order Rodentia; family Sciuridae; genus Spermophilus; species Spermophilus citellus. The sequence continues at coordinate 95,916,894 of NC_138198.1, read as the reverse complement.
AAGTGAACCCAACTAAGGAAGGACTTTCAATAACAGAACTGTGACAGGAAGAAGAAATTGCAGGTCCAGAGAGTAGCCTGATTCAGAACCATCACACTTCCCACATAGTTCATCCTTTAAGGATGACACCTCTTGCTTTTGGATTTTGTAAACCCTTGGGATTTCATTTTTCTTAAAATTTTAAATGCATATTCAAAGAATGGGGAAGGAATTCGAACAAAAAGAAACACATAAACAAAAGTAAAAAAAATCTGGAAATGCTATTGTAACTGTAAGAAGAAGCAATAAAGGGCTGCATTTTCTTTCAATGTGTATATTTACAGTTTGTCTCTGCTGTAAGTTTAAAAATTGTGTATCTAAAAAAAAGGCATAAACTGCATTTACCCCACTGGATTTGTCAACACCAAAATCATTTTTTTCCTTCCTTCCTTTGTTTTACTCAAGATATTTGGTCCTCCCACTTGAATCCCAAATGGTAGAAAATAATAATCAACAATTGATTTATTTGTGTGGACAAAATGATTTGATGCTGCTTCTTGTCGTTGACAGAATGATCTGAGTGGAATTGCATTACATTGATAAAAACTGTGATGAAATGTTATTCGTTGGATGAATAAAGTTAGAAGTCAAGAGAAATTGCTTTGGCTCACATGATATTTTTTCAGCTGTCAGTCATTTCTTGGCATTTGATCATATCATTGTCTCTGTTCCCATCATATTGACTCCGTTGTCTGTTATTAATTGAAGCATGACTTTTCTTTCAAAACTACAACCAAAGCACAAACTCTAAAAATGGAATAAGTTTCACTTTAACTTTTCCTGGCTTTTTTGGCTGTTTAATTCTCCCCTGAGTAATTCACCTTCCTTATTGGCATACTTCAAATATCACAAACAGGTATATCCTGCTTTCAAAGATGTGCTCTATAAAAGAAAACTTCGTATGAGTTGTCTTCATTCAGCACATCTTCAAATGGCCCCAGGAAGATACAAAACTCACAATAAAACTCCCTTACTATGAAGTAAAAATGCCACTTGGCACTGAGAAATAAAGAACTGATAATGCAAAACAGCATGGCTGCATCTCCCAAGCATGGTGTTGAGTGAAAGAAGCCAGACACAAAAGATGCATACTGTAAGAGTCCATTTATATAAAGTTCAAATTCAGACAAGACTAATCACTGATGTTAAAAGTCAAGGGAATGTTTACCCTTGGGAGCAGTGGATGATAAATGGCAGGTAGGGTGGGTTTTTTAACTGAATGGAAGTTACAGAGATATAGTGTACTTTGAAGACAAAAATCTCAACATATAGCACACTTATGCACTTTCTGCATACAGGTAATACTTTAATAATAATTTACTAGCAATAAAAATAGGTACTATAGAGAGGAGAGTTTGGTTTATTAACTAATCAGATAGGGAAGTAAAAGAAAATGAGACTCCAGTGTGACCTTTAAGTTTCTTTCACTCATTAATGAGTGGGTGGGGATATAGATAAACACAGAGAATCTAGTAGAAGGTCTTTCCATTTTTGTTTGTTGGAGAGTTGGTAACTGATGTGACACAGCAATCTGTATACGGGGTAAAAATGGGAGTTCATAACCCACTTGAATCAATCTGTGAAATATGGTATAATAAGAACTATGTAATGTTTTGAACAACCAACAATAAAATAATTTAAAAAAAAAAAGAAAAGAAAAGTTGAGTTTGAAGTATCTGCTAGTCAGAACTCTGAGTCTAAACCCAGAGGGGACAACAAAGCATTTAGGAGTTATCAGTACAGAAACAGTAACTAGAGCACATGAGGGGTTGGGATTACATGGGGAAAAAGAGAAGAGAAGGTCTGAGGAAGGAGCAGGAAGAGGCTCCTGCGCTACACATTTTCATCCCAGAGGACATGGGCAGGGTGCACTTCCGGGACATTCATCCTCCATAGACCTGGCCTGCACCTAGCCTCCATCCCACTCAATAGGAGGTGAGGCAATTCCCAGTGCCAGTCCTTTTCCCCAATGACCCTATGACCTTGACCTCCATTTTGCATATCCACACACCCAAGCTTCTTGCACATATTTGATGAATGAATGCTTCACAGATAAGTCCTGAATCATAATGCCATCAGTAGGCTTTGTTGACAGACACCTCAAGTAAATAAAACCACCATATATGTGCCCATAAGATGAGGGGTGCAGTTTTTGCACATAACAGGAATGGAATCACAGAGCATAGTAGAGGAATTTCATTTCAGGTTTGGGCAGAGCAGCAGGAGTTGGGTTAGGGATAATTATTAGCAATTCTCTCACTTATAATTCCCTGTATACTTCCTCCAGTTAAGTTCAATAAAGACACCCATAAAGTAAGTTCTCTTCCTTTCTATTGGCAGTCAATAATATTTGACAACAAGCAGGTCAGCAAAAATGGCAGTTTTATCTGCAATATGGAAATTACCAAAGAAAACCATTGTTTGCTTTGAAATAAATGCCTCTTGGAATCAATAATACATTGGAAAATTGATATTGACTACAATGTGTTTGTGGGTGGCTTTCAACAGGGTTGGAAGGTCCAACACCTCCCTTTTTACTACAGTAGTTAAATTAGCAAGTTACTGTGTACAGTAGTTACAAGGCTTCTGCCCATCTCATGCTTATAAAAGGTGCCCAAGACCAAATAAGAAGTAAGGAAATATTTGCAACTATTTGTCAGTTGGGAATTGTTGTTTGGGAATTATTGTTGTCATTTGTTGGTTGAAAATAAATCACCATGAATTAACAACATTAACTCTATTAAGGATTTAGTAGATATTTTGATGCTTGTCTTGGGTTCAGTTTTGTGCTATAGACTCTAAGAAAATTAATAAATAAGACAAAGCCCTCTCAAGGTTAGAATCTAACTTAATCTTAACTAAAGGGGCTTGAATAGCATTTATGCCAATGATATAGTTTTTTAGATGAGGAAATTAAGACTCAAAGAGATAAAGAACCAAGTGTAGAACAGTTTTCCCGACTCTCACCTTAGGGTACATTTTAGAATCCAATCTCTTCTGTACTTGGAGTTTTCATGACTGCCTCATAGGAAACACAAGAAAAAATTACAACCGTAAAAAAATAATATAGTCATAGTTTATGGTTCATGCTCTACTGGTGATAGTGTTCAGATAGGGGAGAAACCTTAGAGTCAGTATAATATAGTGGAAAGGGATGCTGTCAAAGGGTCATGGGTACAAACCCCAGCTCTGCCACCTTCTAGAAGGATGGCCTGAGATAAGCTACCTAACTCCCATGAGCTTCTTTAAAATGAAGATAAAAGGCCTTCCTTAGAGGTGGCTCTCAGGAAGAAATAAAATAATGCATGAAAAACAACTAACAATGCACCTGGCACAGTAGACAACATATGTTAACTTCCTCCCTTTTGGTGCTCCTGTACACAAAGTATGGTACACACAACACTCATACACAGAGCTTCACACAAGAACACACAAGTTCTGCTTACACATATGCACACACATACCTTCACAGAAAGACCACCATGACTTTGCATATCCCTGTGTCTACACACATCTCACATATGTGCACCATCTCTCCCCTTTCTGGGCTTGCAACAGCCATAGAAGGATAGTTTGGCTCTAGAATCAGAACAGAATTTGCATTCCTGTTCTAACTTTTTCCACTCAACAGCCATGGATCATGGGCCAGCCATTCAACCTTGTAAACCTCTTTGCTCATCTGCAAAATGGGAGTAATAATGGTTTCTACCTCGAAAGGTTTAAATAGGATAATGTATTTGAAGTACTTGGCATGCTGCCTGCCAAACAGTTAATGTTCCATAAGTGATATAGGTAGATATTATATCCCCACAATCCCATATTCAGAGTCTCCAAATAAAGATTTAAAAACCAAAAGACTTTTCATAGCCTGACCTGAACTGACATAAGGCTTGCCATCATGCTAATTCGCTTGTCCAGCATCAATAATCCTAAGTTTTGCTGCAGAACTGTTAGTATGTTTGGTTAGGATACTGTCCCAGTTGCTACCAGGGTTTTGCTTTATAAACCAAATTTATCACTTTACCTTTGGGATACCTGAAAAATCCTGTTTTAAAACAAGTCTGGTCCCAAGGTTTGGACAAGGAATTGTAGACCAGCATTGCTATCAATATCATTAGTTTCTATAATAAAAATAAGAATAAATGATATGTAATAATAGCCACCACAGTATGATTAGATTGTAAGGAAAGAACAGCTCTTGTTGTAATCATTGCACCTATTCTCTCTGACCTTTTAGCACATACAACTAAATGCAAGCCATGGTGGTGAGTTCACTAATGGGGCCATCTTTCTTTCTTTCTCAGACACCAAGCCACTTTATCCTTGCATCATTTCCCAAGTTCAGAAGAGATGGAAGCCTCTCAAGCTATGCCAGAGAAATGGGTGTTTGGATAAGGAGACAGCAGTCTTGCTCCTGGCCAAAGTCTTCCTTCCCTGTTGCTGCACATACCAAGCTCTCTTCCCACCCTCACCTTCTCACACATACACTGAATCTCACATCCCCCGTCCAGGGTTCCATGGGAGGCAGTGAGTGTTTCAGAGATGACTGGGCTGAGGAGCAGGAAACATGTCCCCTTTAGCTGTACTATGATCCCTTGGACAGTAGAAGTCTCCAATCTTACCTTCTTGAACCCCCCCCCCCATACCTAAGGACCAAGACGATCAAATAATTAGTAGATACCAGTGAAATCAAAATTCTTACTTGGCTTTTCTTCCCTCTCAGAACCCTGAGCACACCCAATAATGGTTGGATTTTTCTAAGTCCCTGTCAGATGAGACCTCAGGTCAGACCTGTAGCCTTCTGCCTTGGTGGCTCTGAGGCTCTAGTCCTCAGCCTTAGGCATTCATTAGAGTGACTTGGGGAGATTTTTTTTTAAATTCCAGTAAATAGATTATACCCCAAACCAATTAATTCAGAACCTCTGGGCTTAGAACCAGGCAACAGGGTATTTCCTTTAAAGCTTCCTAGATATTTTCGATGTGCAACCAACATAAAGAATTTCTGCTCTCTGGGCCTCTGGAAGGAAAATCTCAACAGCATTCTATACTAAGTTCCACCACAAGATGTTCCCTGTGTGATCCTGGCAGCCAGGGTCTCTGGGCTAAGTACTGTGAGGAGGAGAATCTTCCCCCAAGAAGCCCTGCATGGTCTGCCCCGGAACAGGAACCAGGAGACAAAGCAGCATTTGTTTCCTGAAAGACAAAGGACAGCCCTGGAACTAGAGCCCTGCTCAAAGACTTAGTTAGGGTTTCCAGGTAAAATACAGGGCACTCAGTTAAATTTAAGTTCCAAATAAACAACGAATACTTATTTTAGTTGAGTACCAAATATTACATGGGATATACTTGTGCTAAAAAAATATTCTTTATCTCAAATTCAAATTAACTACACATTCTGTATTTTTATGAGTCAAATCCATTGATGTTAGGGGGGGAATCACCCTGAGTGCCTTCCACCTGCATCATGAATGATTGTTTATTCAAAAAAAAAAAAAAGAGGAAAGCAGTCATGAGACTCCAGACAACATCCACTCCATTCCACTTGCCAAATAAATGGAATCCGCACTTTCCTTCCAAAAATAAAAAATAAAAATCAAGCTTGTTTAGGTTTCTCTTTCTTTCAGAGATGGGGTCCTTCATATTAAGCTAGCACGTCTATTCTTTGACAAAGACCCTTCCAATCTGTAACACAGGGAATTCTGGGATGTAGACCCTTTCTGTCTACCTTGCATGTAGATAGGATTGTGGATGGCCCTGGCTGAAATCCCTTCAACTGCCTCCTACCTCTTTGATATTCAACATGCCCCCCCTAGAAGAATCCTGGGCTCAGGGTTCTTATCTGCCCTGGCCTGCAAAGCTTCACTCCAGGAAGGAAGGGCAGAAGGAATTGGGCTGCAGCAGAGACAGTGCTAATTGGAGCAAAAAGATTTCACCTAATGGAAATAGTAGCTGTGGGCAAGCTCAGATCTGATGAGCCCTGTGACACATGAAGGGGCTGCCTCCATTCTGGTTCCCGTGGGGGAGACAAGACTAAATCCCCATTGAGGCAAGACAGAAAAGGCTTAAAATGAACCAACTAAAAAAATAAGGAAATAAATATCTGTATTTTTACCTTATGTCTCTTTGTGAATGTTATAGTCTTATTCTAAAAGGAGAAATGTTTGCTCCAGCACCACAGAAACTTCTGGTTGGATTGGTTTAAGCTTGACCCCTGAAAGGGTCATCAAGGATGGACTTAGCCAGAAGTTATCACCTCATTTTTTGTAGTCTGCTGGAGCTGAGTTAACCCCTGAACCAAGAAATCTGCAGACCCCTCTGTTAGAACCATCTGTTTCAAAATTCCACATTCCCCAGTCTCAGGAGTCTTCCAGAAGAAATTACAACCCATCTCTGAACCCCACCACTCACTGATACACCCGTATCATGTATTCCAGCATGTTCTAACCAGCATCATTTGTGTGCATCAACCTTACCAGATACCTGAGGCAGAAGGACAAAGAGTGTACATCCCACTGTCCTGTTAGCCAGGCAATGACTAGTCTAGTACTTGACTGAGAAACATTTGATGGATGAAAGAGTGCAAAAATAAATTAGGAATGGCAGACCCCTCCCTATTAAATATAAATGGTTGATATCTTTGTCTTTCCAATCACCTCATAAAGCTCATCTCTAACCTATAAAACAATATTTTGGAGAAAAAAAAAATCTTTCCAAAATGGATTGCAACTCTTCCATGGCAAAGCCAGATTAGTGGTCTCCACCCTGAGAGAGCCTGTCTCAGGGCAAGTTGTGTTTCTGTGCCCTTAGCCAGCATAGCATTCCCTCTTTACCAAGCTGATGAGGGGAGGGTATGCAGGTCACAGATCTCTGAAAATTTGAGAGCTATCATCAAAGACATGGAAATGAGATGGGATCCATCTCTTTCATTATAAATAAATAAATAATTGGAATGTTGTATCAACATATTACAGAAAGGACAGGAACTTCTGAGATATATTTTTTATTTGTTCTTATTAGTTATATATGACAGTGGAATGTATTTTGACATATTATATTTATATGGAGTATTACTCCCCATTCTTCTGGTTGTCTGTGATGTAAAATTACATTGGTCGTGTATTCATATATGCATATAGGATAAAGTAATGCATAGATATAAACATTATATGAAATAATGCATACATAAAATATGTCTGATTCATTCTACTATCTTTCCTATTCCCATTCCCCCTCCCTTCCCTTCATTCCCCTTTGATTATCTGGGTCAAATGACCAGACTGAATCCTTTGGAATAAAAATTGTCATTGGCTAGCACTCCTTTCCAAGGAAGGAAATCAAACTATTTCAAATCAAACAGCATCTTATTCAGATCCCCTCATTTATGTAGTCATTAAATAAAGACTCACTGAGTGCTTGCTCTTCACCAGTCATTTCTTGGGGGCTGGAATAAGTGGGGGAGTAAGGCAGACAGGCTTTCTGCCTTCATGGACTCTACATGCAAGTGGGGGAAATAGATAATAAAATATAAACCAAATAATCAAGCAACAGGACACCAGGGTGTGATGAGGTCTATGAAGAAAATAAAGCAGGTCGGTACAATAGAGGGTAGTCAAGGTCCTGCATTACACCAGTGTCAGGAAAGGCCTCTTGGAGGAAGTGACATTTAACCGAGACTCACCTGAAGGAAGCAGCCATCTTTGCAGAGCTGGATATCAGGGCCATCCCAAGGAGATGAAGCAGCCAGTGAGCGAAGCCAAGGGAGGGTCAGCTTGGGGTTTCTGAGTCACCAAAGGTAGAGTAGGGCTAGCCAGGAGGCAGCAGAGTAAGATGACATCAGAGAGGTAGACAGAGGCCAAGCCCCAGGAAGCCCAACTATGGGACAACTTCAAGGACCAAGATTAGGTGTCTGTGTCTTATTCTTGGTACGAGACACTGGGGGATTCTAAGCAGATGGGGTAATGATTCCATTTATGTTCTCAAAAAATAATTTGGCTTTGTGAAGAATGGATATAGGTAACAGGTGGAGGAAAGGAGAACAGTTAAAAGAAAGATGTTATTATATTCTCAATTGTGAAGATCATAAATTGTTCTGGGTAAAAAGAGAAAAATTCAGAAGGATATAGAATGTATTTTTAGGCAAAGTCAGTAGAATTTTCCAAAGAAAGATATCCAGGGACTAAAGGAACGAGATAAATTAGGGTTAGATTTCTGTTTGGTGTAGGCAAGTAGATATATGGTGGTGCCATTTATGGAGACTTGAGAAAAGAGAAGTCAAGAAAGAAAAAGAAATCAAGATGTTACAGGCCTGAGATTCCTATTAGATAATCAAAAGGAAATGAATAGAGTTGGATCCATGAGTCAAGATCATGGGGAAAGCCAGGCCTATACATTTGAATTTTGGAGTCTTTGACATAAGTTTAATAATTAAAACCACAAGATGAAGAAATTTCCCTGAAAAAAAAAAAAGTGTAATTAAAGAAGGTCCAGGCTGATGCCTCAGGTATGGAAAAATTAAGGCAGTAAGTGGAGTCACAAAGGTGAATGAGATGTGGGTAGTGAGACAGGAGGTGACTCAGGAGAGTAAGGATCCCAGAGTACTGTCCACCAAAGACATCATGAGAGCCTCCTGGAGTGATTTGTGTAGAAACCCAGAACTGGAGCTGGGTGGGATATAGACCCATGTGAGCAAAGGCTTGGACTGGGGCCAGTGGTGAGGGCCTGTGGAGACAGGAAGGAAGAAGGAAAGGTGGAAATAATACTAGGACCACTACACATATACTGGAAACCATAATGGAACGTCAAAGCCAGGTTCTGTGAGAATGCAGGAGGGAGACAGAGCTGCCCATGTCTTCCAAAGCCTACTGTCTCACCCAGGCTCCCTACACCTCAAATGCCCCAGGGGTCAGGCCCCCATGGACAGCACTCTTGCTTCCTCCCTCTCTGCCCCCACCAGCAAAGGCCATCAAGAGGGCTGTCCAGGACCCAGGGTCCTTTTTTTCACAGTGCAACCATCCCATCAGCTACCCTGGATCAAACCCCCTCTTTTTACTGCTATCTGCTTTATGAGAGGGAAGCCTTGGGGAGTCTTTAACCCAAGAATTCAAGAATTCAGGAAATTAGCTCCACTTTAAGCTCCAGTCTCTTCAGCCAACTTTCTGAAAACCCCTGTCTGCCCCAAATTAAGGTAGTTTCTTAATTGAGGTCATCTCCCAGTCCCTCTGTGAGAGAAGGTGCCTTGTTTCCCAACTTTCCTTCTCACCTGCTTCTAAAAGTTTGGTAGACAGTCTCACTTTTTCTAGATTCCCCTCATTTTGTACATTCTACCCAGACAAGGAAATCTGGGTTTCAGCCTGGGCAAAGCAGACCCATCTGCAGTGTCTTCTAACACCTGTCAAAACGCTTCTCATCCTGAGGCCGAAAGCAAGAAAGTCTAGAGCTGGGCAGGAGATCCAGCTCCTCCAAGAGGAACCTGTTCCCAGCAGGGAAAGCCTGCCAGACAGGCAGAGAGAGGGGGCTGCTTTGGTTTCTAGGAAAAGCTTCCTGGAATAAGAGAGAATGGATTGGATGAACTTCACATGTCATCTTCAACCTCATCCCAGGACAGAGAAAGCCTCCACAAGTGTGTGTATACACACACACACACATATGACACATTGCAAACATACACTCTTGTTCACAAGTCATGAAATTGTGTACACAAAACAGTCTAGTGATGCTGTCAGAGGACACTCAAACATGTCCCCTTGATAATACTCATAATTTCACACATAGGTGCACACAGCTGTATAGTATTCACTTTCACCTGCTTTCAAGAAAGAGGGCACTGAGTTCCTAATATCTAATAGCTACAGGTGTCTGAGGCTGCCTCGAGCTGCTTCTGCCCTCACTACCACCTAATTTGACTGAGGCTGATGGGCTGACTCTGAGTGTTAGGAACATCCTGCTCTCGGCTCTGCCTCTTTGTCCTGTCTCCTGGCTCAGCTATTCAGCTGTAACCGTTTGCACATGCTAATGTCTTATTTGTGTCTGTTCTTAGGCCTTTTAAATATGTATGTGTGTCCTAAATACTGGCCCTTGGCAGAAACCACATCTCTCAAATTAGGCCAGGAGGCCTGGGGCTCCCCAGGGTACAGATTGTTTGTCTTCCCCCAGACTTGAGACACCTGGTGATGATGTGCCTGTCAACCCACTTAAGCTGGAGGCTGCTCCAGAGCAGGGCCCTTACTTCTATTTCACTAGAGCCTTTCGTCTGACTCAGTTCAGGGATCAGCACATAGCGCATGCTCTGTAGATGGCATGAAACTGACTGAGGTTGGTAGAGAAACGGGCCCACTTCCTCCTAAGCACTGGTGTACTGGCCAGTCCTCTTTTCAGTCAGGGTGCACAGCAGGACATTTGTCAAAATGACTCAGTTTGTGGTGCTTTACAACCAGGTCTGGAGGCACAGGGCTATGAGACCCTTTATGTCCACAGGGGTACATTCAGCAGCATCAGAAAGACTCTGTGCATGTTTCTACACCCTACCTATCTGTGGGTTTGTTCCCACTTTCTCTCCATCAGTGGTGATAAGTCATAGAGGACCGGTCTCCTTCAGAAGATGACATGTTGACACTGACATTATTCCCTCTTACAGGTCAGCATCTGATTCCAAAGGCTTTTTGAGGGAGAGGCTAAATCTGAGAGCCCTTGAGGTCTAACCATGGTGATGATGTAGAGGAAGCAGCCTCCAGAGAAGGAAGATAGAAAAACACATGAGAGATGCAAACTGAATTCTCATGCTAGTCTGTATTATTTAGGGATCTGCAAAGAAATAGAACCATAGGAGATGGCAAGATGGATGGCAAGAGAGACAGAGATAGAAAGAAAGAGATAAAGGAAGGATTTATTTTGAGAGTTGTCTTACACAATTACGGAGGCTAGAAAGTTCCATAATATTCCACCTGCAAGTTAGAGAACCAAAGAAGCTAATGGTGCAACTCTCAGTTTGAGGTCAACGTCTGAGAAATTAGGTTGAGCCTGGTATAAGTTCTAGAGTCCAAAGACCTAAGAAGCTGGACTCCAAGGGCAACACGTCAGAGAGAACAAATTCACCCTTCCTCTGCTTTTTTGTCCTATCCAGCTCTTGGTGAATTAGCCCACTCACAATAGTAAGAGAAGATCTTATTTACTCAGCCCACTGATTCAAATGTTAATTTTTTCCATGAACAGCCTCATAAACATATTCAGAAGCATTTTATCAGCTCTCTGGGCATCCCCTAGCCCAGTCAAGTTGACATCTAAAACTATCACAATTTTCCTAACCACCTTACACTTTTCTCCACATTTCTCTCCTCTACTCAATCTTTCTCTACCTGAAGTGTAATAAAGAGTACCTAAAAGATGCAAGATTGTAGAGGTGAGCAAGAACACCTACTGTTTTGAGAAGGTGCTCAGACTCCAGGATAGGCTGATAAGAAAGTTTGGAAATACAGAGCAGTGACCTTGGTGAACTCCTTCAGCCAGAGCATCGGCATCCCCCTCTTAGGTTCTACCACATCACTCTTATCATCCTGCAGTTACAATAGCTCAGACAGGGCATTGGAGTTGGCTGTTGACCACTGGCACCTCTGATGGGTGACAAACAACTTGAATAAGAAACTACATTATTTCCCTTCAAATTCCAGGGATTTCGCACAGAGCTCAACATGGTAAGCACTCAACTAGTATCAAAAGAACTATGAAGACAGGGGGAGTTGTCATAGGTTGGGTTCCCCAGAAAGCAGACTCTAGATGAAGCTGGACACTCAGAGGTTTATTGGGAGAGTCTGTGGACTCCATCTCCTATGGAGGAATAGAAGAAATAGGATTGGAAAAGAGAGGAGTTGGACTGGGATATAGTCACTATAGGGTTTTTTGGATCTGCCTTCAGAGTCATCCTGTCTTATTCCACCATCATCTAACAGTCTGCATGAGGGCTGCCCCAGTGCCCCCACACTCCCAGCAGCTGGAGAAGAATGCTTCAAGCCAAATGAGGAATCAGCAACACCTAAGCACTCAACAATGGAAACCCTAACGTAGTATCAACATTTAGGGAAAGGCTAGGAATGCCCTAAAAGTGCCATGGGACCCAAGTCAGGAGCCCCAGACTCTGATCCACACAGGTTTTCTGATCTGGGACAAGTCATTGTACCTGTCTAACTAATAGTTTCTGTATTTATAGAATTAGGATGTAGATTGCATCAGTGTTTACGATGTAAAAGTTAAGTAATTTTAAAATATCACGTAATTATGGTTCACCCTTCATACCAACTGAGTCAAAATCTCTTAAGTGTGAAGGTCAAGACATCAGTGTTCATGAAAACAGGGACTTGTAGAGGTCTGCATTCCACAAAGGCAGCCTGATTGACAGTATTGGCCATTATTTCCAATATTATTTCACCAAAAGCTCCTATCCCAATAAAAAAAAACAGGGAGTATTTGCTAACCTGATCTTGTGCTAAACATTTTTTGAACAAATAGTCCTACGTTCCCCTCAAAGGGAAGGCATCTCAGTCCATTTTCTGTTGCTATAATGGAATACCACAGACTGGGTAACTTATAAAGGAAAGATTGATTTCTCATCATTCTGGAGGCTAGTAAGTCTAAAGAAAGGCCTTCCTGCTGCATCATAACATGACAGAAGGTTGATGAGCTCACACAAGAGAGAGAAAACTCAGGCCAAACCCATTCTTTTATCAGAATCTCACTTTTGAGGCAACTAACCCACAATAATAGCTTTACCTAGCTAATACCTGATGCTGGTATTCTAGTGACTAACCGGCATTAAAGGTCCCACCTCTTTATGCTGCTCTAATAGAATCCAACTCCAACATGGGTTTTGGAGGGGGCATTCACACCTCAGTAGAGGTCAATTGCTTTAAGTGTTTAAAAAGCAAAGGATAAAAGAGACTTCTGACCAATTTTCTATGATAAGTAAATACCGGTTTCCAACTCATTCCCTCAACGACCTGAAAAGTCCTGTGGATGCAACACCACTTGGGAGAGTTTCCCATGAGAATGAAGACTCCTAGCCCACTGTTTTGCACATATAGGAATAAAATATGAAAAATAAAAATGTTCTAGACAGAAGATACAATTATTTTAACTTCTTTTCTACAGGAAGAAAAAAAACATAATTCTGCTATAATTTTCTCTTTACTTCACTTCCTCATTCTCTTCTCTTCTTCTCCCACTGTTTAATTAGTCCCAGAATTTTTCTCCAGAGAACTTTTCCCCAGCATATTACACAGCTTTGGAAATAAACACTGGCTCCAGTTGTATGGCCTGAAAGAATTGGGTGAGCCTAGAGGAACTGCGTTCACCATAACAGAATAGAGCAAAATCTGCATCAGGTGGACTGTTTCTACTTTATTTCCATCTCCTTGTTCAGGTAGTTCCCACTTTAAGGAAACCTTCTGACCCCAACTCTGGGCTTTACCCTAGTATTTGGCCAACAGAGAACACAGAAAGGGAGAATTTTCAATGCCCTGGGGCTCAGTACTTTAGATTCTATGAACCAGCCCTTGAGTTCAGAAACTCTGATCCTAGCCTGATTCTGGCTTGTTACCATCTTGCCTTGTTCCTGTGTGTGGACCCCATCTCCATCATCAACACCAGGAAGTGGCTGATTTTGCTCCAGACCACGAGCTGCCATCTTGGAGACAGCCTTGCTATTGAGTAACCCTATGCTTGCTGAGTTTCTGAAACCAGATGACTGCCAGGTTCCTGAGTTTCAGGTGACCCACCCTTAAGGCACCACTCTGCAGAGAAGTAGTAGTGGGAAGTTGTTAAGAGTGTGAAATCTCCAGTCAACTACCTGGGGTGGTGTTCTGGTACCACTTACCAGCTGAATCACCTGGGACTGTCCTGGCTGCATTCTGACTCCACTTCCTCATCTGTAAAAAGAAAATGAATATTACCTGTCTCACAGGTTACAGGTTCATAGAATCTAAGGAGGAAAGGAGTTAACACATGTAGAGTTCTGAGAACAGTGTGGGACACAAGAAGTACTCAGGGGCTGTTGGCTTCCTCATAGGAGATTTTTTACCTGGAGCTTCTTGCTGATGGCCACTCCCATTGAGCACCAAATTTTCTATCTACCAGATTGGACTCCCCCTAATATCTATCCCATGTGACTAGGCCAATCTTCAGGTACTCCCTCCTAAGCTCAGCTACAGCCTCACGTAAGATACTCCAAATTAAACAGCTCTGAACACACAAAGCATCTCAGCCAAGAATAATTTATTGAGCACTTACTGTGTGTGTCAGGCACTATACTAGATGTGGAGGCATAAAATGAGACAATTTATATTCTCTTTTCTTTACAAGGAGCTGAGAGTCCAATATATTTATAGAATGTCTCTAAAAATCACAATGGAAATTAATAAATAAAAGAATTCCTACTTCCACCTGAAACTTGACCACTACATACAGTTTAAGTGCCCCCAAAGTTTATGTCTGTGAGTTTTTCATGGCTGAGTTCTTTTGAATGAGATGGGGAGAATTGGGTCACCTATCCCAGCATCACATTGAAGACTGACATTATCTGGGTTGTGGACCAAATGGATCTCTAGGGAAGGACCCTGGAGAGGAGGTCCTTTCTCCAGTTCTTAGACATAAAGACCTTATTGCCACCAGGAGATGCATCTATAATGGCTATCCCGGGATGCATAATCTGGTTTTAAATTTAGAAACCTGTCCAGCTGATGCTCCCTGCCCCTGCTCTGATTCATCCCATCATGGTGGTCTCTGTCCTCCAGTCTTACATATGTTCATGTGTGTTCATGCTTGCTTTCATCTTTCCTGTCAGGAACAAAAAGTGTAGCAGGGAGCATCGTTACCCTGTGGGATGTCTCTGGGTGTGTTTCCTGTGCTGGGGCCTTCAGCCAACATCAACTGAGGGCTGCCTCAGGGTTCCTGTGCAAGGAATAGGACCTGAGCCAGTCTTCAGGGTACTCACAAGTAGGGTGGGCCTGTGCATGTAGTGTCTTGAGAAACAAATATAATATGTATGAAGGTGGAAGGCGCCAGGGCTGCAGAATCTTGGTCAACAGATCTTACAGGACTGCCTATTTGGTGCATTAATCATGGTCCCCACAAGGCACCCTGGGAAGCCTGAGGCAGGGTGTGGGAGAGCTCAAGAGAACTTCCCAGAAAAAAACAAATGTGTAAATTAGACTCAAAGAGGGTCCCAAAGAGGGCAATGTTTAACCCAAATGATATAATGTTAAGCCAAGCAAGAAAAGTACCTCAGGCAGACTTTGAGACAGCCATGCTAAAATGATGGGGAGGGACACCGTGCAGAGAGACCTTGCTGGCGGCCCTGAGCCTTGCTACCAAGAGACTGCACTCTGGGGATATTTAAGATGGTTCTAAAAACAGGTTAGATAAGCTGAATAGAAAGTCAGGGTACTGGATACTAGATGCACTCTATGAGTCGGTGTCCCAGGCCTTGGCCTCCCTGAGTCTCCCTCAGGCTTTCCCTGGTGATCCACAGCCAGGAGTTCCCTTGTGACCTACATGTCTTCCCTCCACGCTCCTCTTTCTCCAACCTGCCCCTCAGTTAGGATTTACCATCAGGCAGAGCCTTGCCTGGGTCTCCTGCAGGATGTGTTTTCAGGACACAACAGAGGGGACTGAGACCTCAGTGCTTCATCCCACTCCCTCCCCCCTCTATCTTTTAACATCACATTAAAATACATCTGTCCCCAGGAAGCCTGTTTATGCAACATCAGCATCAAGCCATTTTCCCACTTCCCTAATGCTTTTCCTGAGACACACAGTAATTCACAGGGAGCAGAGCCGAAGCTCTTCCTCCTGCTTTCTGTGACCTGTGTATCTTGATTTCATCAGCATCAACATCCCAGAGATCAACTGCAGCACAAGGTCCCTTCCAGGGTCCCTTCCAGGCACCCCAAAGCTCCCCCAGCCCACATGCACATTCCACAGACTCTCAATTAGGTTCTTCCTCCCTTTACTTTTGTCTTACCTTCCTTCCTTCCTCTTTCTCAACAAGCTTCTCAATTGAATGTCACCCTCATCATAGGTGTGACTAGTATCCGTTTCCATGCAAGGCTCCCCCTACACACTGTCTCAAGCTGCACAGAGGCAGGCATATAGATGCTCAATAAACACCAATTACTTCTTACCTTCAATCACTCTTCTTACCAAAGAAGTATTTTTCCTGGACAAACCCAATCTATTTTCATCACCCCAGCCCTCTAAAGCTAACAGGTATTATTTAGACAGTCTATTCCTTTTACAAGGTGGCTCACTGGGTCTATCTCCTCCTTTGGTCTTGACCTGCTTTAGCCAGCAGTCCTTATATAATTCTGCACATAAATATTCTCACTCATGTAAGCTGATGATACTTGCAAAAGTCATTTGGATGTTTTTCTTTCAAAATATGACTACATGTTATCCTCTCCACCTCTTCACATCTTACCTATCCCTGTCCCAGTTCATCCTCCCTCCTAAAGATGGAGCTCCCCCTTCTCGCCCATGCTCTGTCCTCCCACTACACTATCTGAGACTTGGCAACCACACCCTGACACCCTGGCTATTAGTTCTGGGTATTAGGAGCTGAATTCCTGTACTTAAGAGCTCCCGAAGTAGGTACAGTGCTGATTGCCCTGTCCAACCTCCAAAAAGGTGTGCTGAGCTCATTATGTACTATAAAGGTACTGGTTGGTCTGACTTGAATCATAACTTCAGTTTCCTTCACAGAGGTCCCTACAAGGGCACTACTCCTGATATCTGAGAGCTCTGGACCTTGGTCCTTGGCAACCACAGGCTATCTCCAGCGAAGACCTTAAGAAGAACCAAAGTCAACAGAGAAAGTCATTGCAGAGAAGCTGGGCTCCCCTCAGAGGCAGAACTCAGCCAGGTTGGACATATACAATCTTATCTTCATTCTGCCCAAACTTATAACTTGACCAGACTCAGAAATAACAGAAAGAAAAGAAGCTAAGAAGGCATGCTCCTGCATAGTCTGACAAACTCAGAAGCTGATTGGGGGCAGCAGAACCCAGGGTTGGAACATTACCTGTGACTCTATAACACGGGCTAATTCAAGTGCACACAGATATCTGCATGCTCCCTGGCCAAGAGAGCAAAGCCTGACAGCCCCAGCCCACCCAAAGCTCTCATTTCCTGCAGAGGGTCTATCTCTCCATAGTCAACACTGGAAATCAACACTGGAAATCAACACTACAAAGGGTACCCAGGGCGTGTCTTGCCCTATGACCTCAAGGAACCCCCTAAATAATATAATAATCAATAAACCCAACATTATCTAAGACATAGGAGGATGTCATATAATATATTCTTCATTTTATAATCTTCAGTAATATTGCTTCTCTCCCACTACTCCACCAGTAGAGATGATTGCTAAATCCAAATCATATGGGGACAAGTTCTACCATGTGGATTTGGTTTGGAAAAAGAAGTTGAGGGCTCTGGGTAAGAAATTGCCTACCACAAAGTGACAGAGTCAATAGGATGCACTAGTTAGTCTAGTTAACTGATTCAGGCTGATATGCTAACAGACGGGGCCCAGGGAGCCTCCCATCCTTCACAGCAGCATCTGGATAGGTGAGAGGCCATCTGGAGGCCATTCCTGCCTGATCTAAGAGCAGAGGGCAGCACCAGCTGGTCTAGACTCCAGCTCCCCTTGGCTGGAACACACAGGGTCAGCCTTGGGGCCCTAGAGGAAGACCCAGGGCAAACTGTATAGGAAGGGCCTCTTACCCCTCCCACTTTACATGTGTGACACGTGGATGAAATGTCAAGGGCAGCTCGATCAACACAACTGAATATCTGTATGTCAGCTCAGAAATAGAAGAGAGGACATTCCAGGTGGGGAGAACTGCTAGAACAAGGGTCTGGAGGGTGGAATGATTGCATTGTGTTCTGGGCAGAGGAGAAATCAATTGATTTGAAGAAAATGATTATTAGGAAAAAAAAAAAGACTGAGATTTGTTTTTGTGTTCTTTTTTTTCCTGCATCTTTTTTTAAAGAAATAGACTTAACTAACCTCCCACAAAGAAACCCAGTCTTTCCCTTGGAAACATAAAATCTATTAGTGAGCAAAAGATGAAGATTATAATGCAGGTCTGAACACAAAAATACCACCGGACTTGAACTTGGGCTTGGGGGGGGGGGGATAATTTCAAGGGACATCAGAAAACACCACCACTTAAGAGGGTCTTGATGTCAGGATCACATCAGAAATACTTGCACAGAACTTGCGACTGCTGCTCCAGGGAACAGCTCCTCTGTGTTTGGAGCCCTAAGCTCCATGTGCTTTGGAGGAAGCAGGGACCCCGTTTGCGGGGTAAGATATGCCAGCAGTAACTGCTTCAGTAATTGTGCAGGTGGGGACTCATATTTTTCCTGTCTTGGTGATTTATAATAAATGCTGGGGGTGCCTGGAGCCATCTCTCTGCATCACTAAGTGTGTGGTTCATGGCTCTTTAGGGAGCTATGGGATGGCGATCCAGGCTTCCAGCCCATACAAGAGAGTGGGAGAGGGCTGTGAGCTGTATAGGGTCAGACCGGAAAGAGCTTTTTCCTCTCAGCTGCCAGTCTCTTCCCTTTATACTTCTCCTTTGATGCCCTCTGAAGACCCCCACTCCACACTTGCTCTCCCTAGTCAGGGGAAGAGGAGAAATAGATGAAGAAGAGGTGGGGCTCACAGTTTCCTGACACAGTCCTGCTGTGAAATGAGAGAAACAAAACCTGGGCCTGGATTCTACTCAGCCAAGAGCAGGCCCTGCCTGGGTTGTTTGCCCATAGAGACCCTCCCATTCGAAAGAGGAGCAGTGCCCAGAGCTGAGTCTTGTAAGTTAGCAGTATGGCCGAGACTGAGATTCTTTGTCCTTTTCAGAGGTCTGCTACAGCCTTGGTGCCTGTCTTGCTAGTCTTCAAGGATGCTCAGTGACTTGAGCTCCTATATGACAGAGCCTCTTCCCTATCCAATCTCTCCTCTTCCTGTGACCAGTCAGTGCTCAACCTTCAGGGACCACTAGCAAAGATATCTGGACAAGCAAAGACCTGGGTGACCCCACAGATAGATGTCATGTCAAGTGGCTGTTCTGCATTGACCTTTGGGACCCTGGGCAAATGACTGCATTTCTCTCAGTCTATTTCCTCATCTGGAAGGTAAATATCGGAATGCCTAACTTTACAGATAATTTGAATGATTGGAATTGGGCACACAAATCTCTTAGTTGGTGTATCTGAATATACCAAAGTGGACTTTCGTCTTTATGTATATCCATAATGCACTAATTTTTATTTATTTTTTATTTTTTTTTATTGGTTGTTCAAAAACTAATTTTTTAATAAACTATAGTCCCGTAGAGTAGAGGAAAAGGAAAAGGGGAAGGGAGGAGAATAGGGAAAAGGAAAATACTGGGGACTGAATTGAAACAAATTATATTCCACGTTTGTATAATTATGTCAAAATGAACCCCAATGTTATGTATAGCTATGATGCACACACAAAAAAAATTCATGAGAAAAAATAAATAACTAGTTGATAAAATTAGATTTCTTTACACCATTTTCTAAAATAAGTAAAAGACTCATACTTTAAAAAAAATAGAAGAATATATTAGAAAATGTGTTTATGATGTAGCAGATAAGGAGAGTCTGCCTATAAATAGAATACAAAAGCAAAAATTATCAAGAAACAAGATGATGTAAGTGGGCTAAATAAAAACTAAGCACATGCATATGACAAGAAGCAAAAAAGAATGGGGAGAAGTATTGTCACCAAATGTAATATATGAAGGATTTTATCCTATGTGTGTGTGTTTTAAAAATAAAAAAATAATAATTAAGAAAAAAGAAAGATGACTCCATAAAACAATAGGCAACAAACACAAAGAGTTAATTCACAAAAGAGAAACACAAGTTGCCAACAAGCACATGAAAAGGCTTGACTTTATTAGGAATGAGCCAGGCTCAGTGGCTCACACCTGTAATCCCAGCAGCTCAGGAGGTTGAAACGGGAGGATCACAAGTTCAAAGCCAGCCTCAGCAAAAACAAGGTGCTAAGCAACTCAGTGAGACCCTGTCTATAAATGAAATACAAAATAGCTCTGGGGATGTGGCTCAGTGGTAGAGTGCCCCTGAGTTCAATCCCCGTACCTGCACCCCCCAAAAAAAAAAATCAATGAAATTCTGCATCTTTTCATGCCACTTAGATTGAAAAAAATGGAGTTGGTAATAGGAAGAGATGGTGAGGGGCAGCAAAATATATGATCCATACTTAATTGATGGAAGTATAAGTGTATACAACAACCATGCAACACCCTTAAGACACCTTTGAGACCTATGCATACATTGAGTTAACTTCAGGAATTTTGATGGCAGCACTGTTTGTTGTAAGGAAAAAAAATTAAAACAATGATTAAATTAAATGTGATATCCCTATAATATGGAATAGTACAAAATCAGAAATTGAAGATAGTATATTTCCTACTATGAAATGAAATAATCTCTAGAAGAAACTGAATGAAAAAGATACACATGTATGATACCATTTATATGTGATAGATTGATAAACAGATATTTATATAAACTCTATTCTTTTCTATAACTATATATGTATGCATGTATGTCTATATAGATACATATATAGACATATATATCCTTTTTAAAAGTTAAAAATTCTAATTAGCTGTATACCAAACTGATAAATGCTGGAAACAGGTTGGGAATGGGGGTAGTCAAATGGAATTTAGTTTTCAGTGTAACGTTTTAATTTTTTACAAGGAGAATGTATTCATGAATTTCTTAGTAATTAGAATTAATTTTTAATTGAACAAATAAAATACAATAAAACCTATGCCTCATCATAAACTTGAAATTCTGATCTGAGGGCTGTATTATAACTGCTCATGTTAATTGAGAGATTATCAAATGCCAGGCAGGCCCTGTTCTAAGTGATCTCTATATTATTATTTATATTTTGTATGTTTACGTGTAATTACACTTTCCATTTTCACTTTTATCCTCAGAACACTGATCTGCAGAATGAAGACGCTGGAACAACAGGGAGATAAAATGATGGCCTAAGGTCATCACCCCTCAGTAGTTACAGAATTGGAATTTGCCCACTGCCGGTCTGGTTGGAGGAATGTTCTCTGCAGGTTTCTGTAGCTTCTGGCCTCAGGGGCTGGGCATCTCAAGGCTCTACCCTTTATTCTCCCTAAAAACAAAACAAACAAACAAAAAACACCACATTGGCTTTCTCACAACCAGCTGTCCATGCTGGGAAGATGGTTTACTGGGTATCCTGAGAAGGGTGGCAAGGATGGACTTTGAAGAGTATGGAAAACTGCAGAGTCAGTACAGACACCTGATACAAGAAGCAAAGACAGCCCAGAAGGTCCCAGTCAAACATCTGTGGCAACAGAGAGAGGCTGGGGCAGGGCAACCTCCCAACAACCTGGTCTCTGCCTCTTGAAAAACCAGGTTTTCACCTGCGGATCTTCTGCAGTAGGAGAGCACGCCATATTTAATCCTCCTAAATAGCGCATGAATTATTCAAAGAAATTTAAAAAGTAGAAGAAGAAACCCTCTCTTCTAGTAAATGCAGCTCTTATGGACTCTAATATCTGGTGATTAACAAGGGCCAAAATGAAGCATTTGGCACAGGGTGAGAGCAATAAGTGAAGTGCTTCAATTGAGAAAATTCCAGTCCTGACTAGGGCCTCAGGTCACCAAACCCCAGGCATTTCAGCCAGAGGTATACCCCAGATGAAGTCTGCTAATGAAGGTCTCCTCCCAAGAGCAAACCTTTGCACAGCTGAGCAGAAGGCAGCAGCATACATGTGATTCAAGAGCCATCAGGATGCACAGCCAGCCCTAAATACACCCCCAGGCTCAAAGTTTCTAGATAGAACCCCACAAGGGACGAAGCCATTGATTCAGGAAGACCCATGAACGGGTACCCAGCTAGTAGACCAGAGGAAGGGATTACCCTGGGTCATTCCTTAAAGAAGCTTCTGGACTAGAGGTTCCACAAGTGCCTACCTAAGAATAATAATGGGTGGCACTTGACCACTGAGTATCTGCTAAGTGCTATATGCTTTGCATATATTACCTAATTTAACCCTTATTGCACTATATAAGAGAGCTATCAAAAACCCATCACATAGATTAAGACAGGCACAGAGTTTGATTGGGTAACTTGTCAAAGCTTGTGTAATTAATTCGCAGGTTCCAGAGGAGGGATTGGAACCTGGGGGACCTGATGCTGGAGCCAAGTAAACCCTGCTTCCTCTAATTATGTAGTATTAAGACAGAAACTCTAGAGAGGTGACTAGGGAATCTGCATTTTAATAAGTTCCTCAGGTGATTCTCCTGCACTCAAGTTAGAACTTCAGAATATCATGTGCCTCAGATGAGCTGGTTCCTTCTATGGCCCTGTCTCTTTTACTAGCTCATCTCACCAGGAAGATTTTGTGTTCCTTGGAAGAGGAATATTTTTCCTACTGGATACCTCTCCTATCCCCACCCCACCCCCAGCACAGTTCCAGGTATGAAAGTAAGTACTTACTAGTCCAGGGAGAAAGTTCTGGACCCAGAGTCTGGAAGCCAAAGCTTATGCTCCAACTCTGTCATTAAATTAACATGGGTGGTCTCTGCAGCAAACTCAGCCTTGGTATTCCCATCTGGTCAATGGAGATAATGTCCGAAAAAAGGTACTGTAAAGCGATAACATTTTTAATGGAAATATCTTTTATTAAGTTCTCATTCTGTGATGAGTACTCTGCTAGAATCTTCAGCCATATGTTGACTGATATCCTCAGGATTCTGCAAGGTCAATATCAACATTCCCATGTCACAGATAAACAAGGTTTCAGAGAGATCAGGCTAATTGGCTAAGACCACACAGTCCACCAGCAGTGATAGGAATAGCCTTCTTACCCAGGTACCTTTGAATCCATGTCACTCACTCTTTTCCCAACACCCACTAGCATGATCAGCATTTTCTCTGTCTCATGGATATAATGAGTCAAATAAGACCAGAGATCTATCAGTCAGGATGGACCAGGCAACACTGTGTTAAAGAACATCTCCAAATCTCAGTGGCTTAAAACAGCAATATTTTATTTCTTGTTCTCACTATGTATCCCTCAGGAGAGTCCGCAGGGTGTTTCTGGGCAGCATGCTTACTCTGAGACCTGGATGGAGCAGGTGCCACCTAAGTGTGGCTCAAGAGAAGCAGGGACAAGCCACGCAGGCACAGTGAGAGCTTCTGCTCAGTTAGATGAGCTGCAGGTCACATCCAGTCCTGTTCTAGTGACCAGAGCCAGTCTTGGCCAAGCAGAGTTCATGGGGTGAGAAGGCATTCCAGGGCAGAGAGGAAAGGATAATTGTGAACAAATAATTAATTTGCATAGAAGATATGGATGTAAAGAATGCTCTGGAAGGTGCTCAAGTGAAAACAGCATGAAGGATGCTTCTCCCCATGGAGGAACGGTGGCACGCCCGTGCTCCAAGCTGAGCCTCCACATGCTGAAATCCATGAGGATCTCTTCTGTTATCAGGAATCTAATTATTACTCTGCTTTCTGCTCAATTATTAAAGACAAGGCAGTGAAGAGCCATGGAAGAGGGGAAAGTCTGTTTTGCAGCAATGACAAACCATATTTCATATGCATAAAGGGGAGAAATAAAAGAGCATTGCTTTTACTCTTATAATTGCAATTTCCTGCTCGTTTCCTTTTCAAATTAGTGAATGTAATTGTTTGGTAATAAAATATCAGCATAATATATTAGAGGCAGAGAACAGACGGGCTTAAGGGACAGTTGCCAAGAACAGGAGGGAAAGAAAAGATGGAAAACAATCAGAATGTACAGACCTTGTGGGTCTTTTGCAAAGTGTACATTAGGCTCTTTTCTGGCTCTCTCCCTGCCCTTCCTTCTTGGCTTTTAACTGAAGCCAATGAAAGGTTCATCAAATCAGTATTCTCAGCCTAGCTTAAAATTCATGTCAGTCCCAAGTTCAGACCAGAAAAAAAAAAAAAAAAAAAAAAAAACAAGAGAGAGGAAGAGAGCAAGGGAGAGAATTCAGTAGTGACAGAATGACTATGGTACAGGACAAGAGTTTGGGGCTCACACTTGGGTTTAAAACCAGTTTTACAACACTAGGCTGTGCAGCCTTGGGAAGATCATTCCCCTCTCTGAGTCTCCATTCATTCATTTGCAAAACAAAAATTTAAAAAAAAATACTCTTGTCTCAAAAGACGGTGTTCCATAAAGAGTAGATGTTTACATTACTAGTAAATTAGAGTGAAGCTTTAAATTCTGCAGACGGAACTGTGATGTCCCCAGGAGTCACTTTTGGCAAAATATCAACACTAGAAAATATCTCCTTTGTTGACTTCAATTCTACCATCACCTTCCCTTTCCTTTGTTCTAGCATTCTTCTCCCTTCACTGCCTCATTTCTTCAAGGTTGAACCCATGTCCCCATGTTGCTCACAGATCAATGTTACCTCATGTTGCCATGATAATAATGACAACCAAGGTGTTGTCTGATAAAGAAATCCTAAAAGAGACCTCATGGAGGCATGAAAGACTCCTGGATTGAGGACGTGCTACCACCTCCCACAACAACTGTAAAAGCACCACTGTCTTTAATGCCTGCCCTAATTGAGTGGTTGGACCCCATAGGCGAGCCCTAAATTGGGAGCCATGGGAGGTTAGAAATTAAACAGTAGATTCAGTCTATAACCTCAGGAACCACACAGATGGATGGAGGAAGGAAAAGAAACCAAGACCAGTATGGAGGTTCTGTGCCCTGCTGTTCTCTGGCATGGGCCACTGGGAAGTCACCTAGCAGTGTGAGTTCAGGGACCTGGGAATCCTACACCAAGGAAGAGCTGCTCCAGCTACACAGGACTCCCCACAGTCCATGTGCTATATGGTTTCTTTGTACAAACAACAGTGATTGCCTCAAGGAAAGTACCCTCCATAGATCCTGGGATTTCACTCACTGCCCGATTCCAAGGGGAGGGAGGCCACAACCAAACTTCCAGGTGGGGAAGGTCACAGTGAAGGGAAGCAGGAAGTTGCAGAGAACTTCCTGGTCCCACCCTGAGAGTGCTCTCTGGAGAGATGAGCCACACCAGAAAAGAGGTCTGACAGGAAGCAGAACAAGGAAGGGAGAAAAATGGATGGCCCTCAGTTCCAGCTAGAGAAATTTAGCATGCACTTAAGGTGGAAATTTCTGGCAATTAAGAACCAAGACTGTGAAGTTGAGAATTCTCTGTCACTCTAGCCCCAAGGCCACCTGAATGCAAATTGCCCCTCATGGCAGCCTGATGGGAGTTTTAAAGCAAAGACTGATATTTGCCTCTAGAGGAAGAGAGACTAAGAAACAAATCCCTCAAAGGAAGACCTTAAGACAATAACTGCAAAAAGGGAAATTGGGGGAAGTGCCCAGAGGATGTGGGGCTTGGGGAGCATTTCTGTCCTCTGAGGAACAACCACAAAACTTGGCTTCGTCTTCCTTGACTTAGCTTCCTGGGTCCACCTGAGTCAGGATGAAAGCAAGGGGTACCTTGTATCAGCATGACCCCAGCACTTCCTTTTCAGGCTCTCATACTGTGTACCCACAAATCCCTAGGGAAGACCTACTATGTGTCAGGACATATACTAGACATAAAATTATAAGCCTAGCATTAAAAATCTGAAAGTATTGTACTTCTCAGGTGTAGGGAATGGTGTGTCAGAGGCCCTTTCGGAGTCTTGGGATCCTAGACCCTTCCTATAGCATCTCCCATGATCAAGATCAATACCTATGCCTGCAAGGTCCCCTGGTGCCATCACAGCACAGCCAGAATGCCAGCTCTTGGTGAGGTAGTGCAGTTTCCGGTTGGACAAGTTTGATTCTCAATTTCCTGTGAAGCTTTCCTGAACTACGAAACAGGAAGCCATCTTTCCTTTAACTAGGTATTCTTGCCTTCACGCTCACGTGTGCTGTTCTGCTATTCCCAGTAGTAAGTATAGTAAGTATATCAGCTATGTGCCTCTCATAACTTGAGCTACCTGAGAGACATTCCCCTCTCTCATAATACCTGAAATAGCCTTGAGTGATATGGTGCATGTTTTATATATTTACACGTTGAATACCTTTATATACTAAGGGAACCAATGATTGGGTGTCTAAATGCAAAATGAATTCTGTTGATCTAAATTTGCTCCTTCTCCCATTAATGAGAATCTCAGGAGGTTTCTGGAATTGGTCAAAAACACATGTAGGCTAATAGGACAAGGTTCAAATGCATATGGTGCTTAATGTAAGTGCTGGATTCCATCATCCTCAGCTCCTCCCTTCAGGAGCTGCCTGGACCCTGGATGCATTTTCTCAGCCAGTCATTCCCAGCCAGGAAAATCCTTGAAGCTTGGCTCATCATCTCGGAATGTTTGAATCTTGAATTTCAAGCAGGAAAGCAGTAGACTGCAAGAAGATTAAAACTGAATGTTTTGAACACACACACTTATGACTCCATCCCATTTCCCCCTTTCTACTACCCACCCAAACCCTAATCTCAACCTCACTGTTAATTATTTGTGTAACTGGGGCCCAGGGATACTTGACTTGGAAGATCCATTTTGTTATTTTTTAATCCTTTTTATTCTTTTGCTTGATCATTCCTATAAACAGTAAGTCCCTTGTGAGAGGGAAACTTGGGCCACAAGATAGAATGGGACACTTCCTGTTTCATTTTTCAATCCTACTCTATGCCTTTATGCAGACTTTACAAAAGAAATGAGTTTAAACAGATTTTGCAACTTTGGGATCCCTTGGTTCATATAAGAATTTAGGAGGAGTGGAAAAATGCTTTCTTCTTTCTCCCAGGCTTAATGAGGAGTTCTCCAATGGGAGCATTTGCAGAAATTTGAAATGCATTTTTGTACTTCAAAGGCCCAGGGGACTTTCACCTGACCCACATCTGAAAATGTTAAGGGGGCTAGAACCAGGAATTTGACCCCTTCCTGGAAATCTAGAGTGGGGCCAGCTCAATATTAAGGGCTGCTTCACTGGCATTGGACTTCACCCCTGGATACATCAAGAGATGCATAAGTGTTTACATTGGACTAGATGTGCAACAAGTGGAGAGAGACTACCTGAGACTTTTTTGAGCCCCAGCCAATGGAAGGGACTGGACTTACACCACTGGATGCCCATGGTGTGCTCTCAAATCCTGAACAGCTGCCTTCCCATGCTGGACCCTTCCTACAGAAGCTGCCCGTCTCTTGGTCACAGTGTCTCCCCAGGATCACAGTGTTCAATGTCCCAAGACAAGCCTCTCAGCAATCCTATATGCATTTTAGTTTTGACTTCTGAGAGTCTCAGTAGCCTGAGAATGGAAGCCTTGTGTAACAAATATTTTCAGATGAAACTATCCTGCCTTGACTTGAACAGGGAAAGGAAATCTTCAAAGACAAACCAATCAACCAAGCTAAGCAGGAGGCTGTCAAAATAATCTGTCATTTGGTCTGTTTTGACACTACCTCCACCAGCAATAGCAAAGCAAACCATTATTAAATAATTATTTTTAAGGGTTTTTTTTGTCGTTGACATTGTAAGAAGCCAATCTGAAGTCACAGTTAATAGAGTAGCCTTTTCCTACCCCTAGCAATAGTTTCAAAGGCTGTCCCCTTGTAATCCTTCCTCAGATACCAAATCCTCCTTACCACCCCACTCCAGATTCGCTTTACACACAAGAAGATGAGATTCACACGCACAGGGGATTTGTGCAGTAAGTCACTATAACTCAATTTCCCTGATACTCGTGTGAGAGAAAAAGAAAAAAGAAGAAAAGGAAATGACCAAAAAAAAAAAAAAAGAAAGAAAAAAGAAAGCCCAATGAACTTGGCAACTTGAAAGAGAAATTCAATCAATTGACTCAGAAGTTGAGGGAATCACAGGCTCTATAACTAAATGCAAATAGACTTTCAGTAGAGAAAAGTGTGTGGGAGGCATTGGAGGAGTGGAGAGAGGAAGGAAGACAGAGATTTCTTTGGTACTTACCTGTATGGCATCGACTTCAAGTCGTCTTTAAGTGGAACTGACGGTATTACAAACACAATAAGCACTTCTGGACAAACTGGAATAGCAATCACTTCAGGAGCCGGGAAGCATTCACAATTTTGCTGTTGTCAACGCTTTCAGTGGCTTTAATTTTCAATGGTAAGCACAACTTCTATATAGTGTTGTCAAAACCGCAATGAAGTTATGTCATTGAATATTAAAGGCCCAGCCTGCGGAATGCCAACACACAGATTTGAATTTCATGCTCGCTCCTAAACATCAAGACAAATATGTCTAATTTCATAAAAACCTGGCCAGCCCCAGGGAGGCTGACAATCATATCTATTGTTACCCAAGTTCTCTGGAATAAAACCTGGCCCTGCTCAATGTGTGAGGCCAAAAGGGAGGAGGAAAAAGAGAACAAAAAAAAAGAGAGAGAGAATTATAAGATAAACAGTGAAAGTACACTAACTTTCTATAGCCATTGTCAAATACTCAGATTCCCTGAAGAGTTGATACCAGCCAGCCAATCTCATCCTGCAAGCCTGGATTTACACTTAATGAGCATCTTTTTTTTTTCAATTTTTTGTTTAGATGTCAGTAAACCTTTATTTTATTATTTGTATGTGGTACTAAGAATTGAACCCAGTACCTCACAAAGGCAAGCACTCTACCACCCAGCTGCAACCTCAGGATTTAATGAGCATCTTTAGGAAATCATGTGGCTAGGTTATGGAATGGATATTGGGAAATGTTCAGGAAGTAGGAAATATAACCAGAAGGGACAGGAAGTAGCTCATCAAGGACCGTCCATTACATGTCAAAGCATTTGGACTCTTTCCTGAAGGCAGTAGCAATCCCAGTAGGATTTTAATCATAAGTGAAGTCATACTTGTTTCCTAGAAAGATTACTTTAGCTTCAAAGGAAAAATTGGATCAAGGGAAGTAAAGCTGGAAAGAAATAGAACAGTTAAGAATCAAATATCTCATGAGTCTCTGAACTGGGGAAGCTCTCAAGAAAACAGCAACAACAACAAAAAAATAAAAATGGGCAGATCTTAGAGGTAATTGGCAGATCAGAATCCTTCACACTGGATTAAATAAGGGGGCAAAGAAGGAGCAGTATGGGATGACAATTAGGTGTCTTGCTCCAACAATTGAATGGATGACAATCCATGTTTGTGAAGTGTTGACTATGTGCTAAGCTCTAATTCAATGTGAAGGCCCAGCAAGTGTAATATGGTAAGTTGCCCAATTAGGAAATGGTAGATCCAAGATTCAAAAGCTCACACCCATGTCAACGGGGTCTAGAGTTCCCTCTTCCAACCACTGCACCATACTGATGGCAGAACTTGCTCTGTGATCAAAGGAATGAGTCTGAGTTTAGGAGCTGAGTTAGTAAAAGAGCAGAGGACAGAGGGTGGAAGAAATATGGAGAGTGGTTAGAAATAAAGGAGGAAACCACAGAGAAAGCATAGTGCTGGAGGTCACAAGAGGAAAGATATTTACCAGAGCTTGCAGGAAGAAGAATGTGAAGGCCAAATGCTGCAGAAATCAAGAGGAGAACTGGAAAAGCCCTATGGATTCAGTCATCTAGAGGTCATTGGAGAATTCACTGGGATTCCATGAATTGGAAGGGAGACTCCAGGGACTTAGAAGAATAGAAATGGATGAGGAGGGTGAGAATCTTCAGCATAAAAGGCAACATAAAGGAAGAGAGATGAACTGTTCAGATGCTGAGGGTACAGAGGCAGCTAGATGTTGAAGAAACTAATTGGTTAGGGATGGAGAAGGTGGTAAGGATATCTGAAAGGTGGGAGTAGGTGATTGACTCAGAAGTGTCAAATGTCTAAAGAAGAGCACTAAGGATATGGAATGACCTAATTTAGGAATGTGGGAGTATCATGAACATACCATGGGGTGGGCCAGGTAATGCTAAGACCCTGGTGAGATTGTGGTTTCACCATTAGCATAGGTATGGTGCCACCAGGCTAGTATAGTAGGGTCCACAGCTGAATATTTACAGGACAGTTTTATGCAGTCATCTGATTAAGATGGACAAGAGAACCGTGGACAGATGCATGAATCTAAGTAAATGACTAGAGAAGTGGGTGGCTGGAAAGATGGATGACAAGTTCTTAAGTTTGACCCCAGAGAAACTATTCCCATCAGACCAACATAAGGCAAGGAATGAGGCAAAGCAGAAGTTCACAGCCTCCATTCAAAGAGGAAATCCAAGCATGAGCTAATTAAGTTTTAAAGAACCTTTAAGTGGAGGCAGCTGTGCCTTAGGAAGGCTAAACTCTGTGGCTATACCCTCGATTCTAGCCTAGGGCAGCTCAGACCACCAAGGGAGGGTCATGGCATGGATGGCCTCTTCTTGAGCTCAAGTTGAGAGTCATTACTTCCGGATGGAACACTGTTGTTTGAATTTCTCTTTTTCTCTTTCTGCATACACCCTCATTTCTTTCTCTGAAGATGCAGGTCAAATCTTGCCTTCTAACCTCGCATGGCCCACATCACTCTTCCTGGGTCCAACCTTCTATCACACACCAGATTTAAGCTGTGACCTATTTGATCCTGAATCATACCCATTAACCAGTCTGATTTTCTACTTCATGAATCAGTGTAGCGCAGCTGGGAAAACTATCATGGTTTCTTTCTGAGCCAGAAAGACCTTATTTTTAAATTCCAGTTTGAAGACTGTACAGCAGGTCACTTGGTATCTAGCTTTTTGTCTATAAAGTGAGGATCTGATATTACAAGGTTACAATGAGAATTGGAAATAATCTGCCATTTAATCTAACATATTTTCCAATGCCTGACCCATATTAGGTGTTCAAAAAATAAGAATAGTGTTTTCGTTGTCATCAATGATATTGTTTTGCCCACCTGCATTGCCTCAAGCATACACAGTGGGCCATTATTGGTAGATGTCTTTTATGTCCATGCCAGAGGGTGACTGTAGTTAAAGTCCTCCAACCAAACTGTACAGCAGAAAAGGGTAAGGATAGAAACCCTGGGAGATGAGATAATAGAGTCTCCAGAATTATCACCAAATTCCGTCCCTACAGAGAGAACTGTTCATTAACGAGGGCCAAGAAAGAAATGGAAGGCACCCAAGCTGGAGTTTGAAAAAGAATTTAATGATGAAACTAGCTGCAGGTTTCAAAAAGCCAACAGAGATGTCAAGGCACCCAAGGATTTATATAGCAAAGGGTGTCGCTATTCTAGACCGGAAGGAGAAAGAGGAGGGAGAAAAAAATGGTGTCACCAGAACGTGATAAGGGCTAGAGCCCTAGAGAAGGACTCCTCTTTCAGAAGCTGCAGGTGTGGAGAAACTTCTGCAACCAGAACTTCTGCCTTGGGTGGGCAAAGAGCAGGGAAGAAAGACCTCTACTTCACTTTCTTCTCTATGCCCTGAGTATTCCACCTCCCTTTGGCTGAATCCAACAGGAAGACAGAGAGCTGCAGGGACCCTGGGGAATTTAACATGCAGGGGTCTGCAAGCCAAGGCAGACAATGGTACAGTAAAGTACAGAAAAGGATAGGGGTGGGAGTGGCAGATGGAGTGTAATCAGCATGATTAGAAAAAACAGAGAGGCAACTGAGAAGATGTTTGCAATACATTCATCAGACCAAGAGTTAATATTCTCAGAAGGGGCTGCACACCTAATTGGTAAGAGGTGAGTACTATTGCTGATATTTTAGTGGTATTGGGGATAGACGAGGAAAACCAAGAACCCATTCAGACAGAGTGAGAGTCTTATGCCGGCAGCATGCTGGGGTCTCATGACTCTGTATCTTAAGCCAAATTAAGGGATGATCATGAAATCCTCTTAGCCAGTCTTGGTCTCATATCCAGATATCACCTTCACATGGAAATAAAATATAAATAAACTGAGACCTGGCCCAGGGAAGAGAAGCAGCCCTAACTGAAACATGCCTGAAGACTGAGCAAGTAGGTATCAATCAATTAAAAGAAAATCCTCCTAAGAATGATGGTGGCGGGTGGTCATCACTTTGGGGTCAGTGGTAGCATGACACAGGCAGAGGCCACAGAGGCTCTGATGGCATTGGAGAGAGATTCTTATGTAGCTCACAGACCAGTGGTTATTTTCTTCCTGGAAGGGAATGCAATCTGGGAAATAAGCTATGGTGCTCAGGGGATTAATGGTGCAGCCCCTGCCAGGAGCAGGTGGTAGCTCAGCGGGCTGGAGAGACTGGAGCCCCATATCCCTTCCCCACAACAACTGTGAGTTTTATTAAGAGATGCTCAGATTCCATGAGAGTGGGGATTATGCGGAACTCATCTCACCACACATTTGACTCTGTTGATTAAGTTTCTTTCCCTAAGACCTGGGATGTGAGTGCTTAGAAGGCTGATAAGGGAGAAGCCAGTCCCTAAAAACCTCATTGAGGACAGCAGGTTCACAAGGACTTTAGGCACTTTTCACCTAGGCCCCATGCCAGTTAGGCCCTTGTAAAAATGACATGAGTGAGGGTTTATCGTGGGTTTGTGATATAACATGTAAAAATTTTTCTGAAAAGGCAAATATGAGATGTTATAATACAGGCCAAGAAATATATCTTCATATGTAAATGAGACATAAAGCTAAATTTTCCTCTTCAAATTAAAATATGCATATTTATAACATGCATATATGTATGTAGTACATATGTGTGCAATATATAATACATAATATATTACATTTATTTTATATATATAAACACAGTATGTATATATGTGTGCATGTGTGTATTATATATATATAATATATATAAAATATATATAATATATATTTAAAACATATATATATATATATATATATATTTTACAGAAAGTGATTGGGTAAGCAGGCAGAAATGCTACTGACTAGAAGAACACAGCCTGAATAGCATGGCCCTAATTAGGCCACTGTCTCAGTTCCATGAGAACTGATTATGTGTACTCATTTTATAGGGCTGTGAGGAATGTGGGGTAGAGTGTGGTCTCTTCTGACATCTCCCATAACTCTCAGTGTAGAGTCCATATTTGATCACCATGTGCTTATTAGAGGTCCATTCTGAGAAGATGGCCTTTCCATGGTACCCCTTCCAAGTTTGCACACATATATATGTGTATAGCTAAAAACACCTCCTTGGTTGGCACCCTGTTCCAAATACCATCATTTCTCTCCTGGGTTACCATTTTTGCTTCTAACTGATCTCCCAGTTTACACCCTTGCTATCTACAGTCAATCAACTCCCAACACAGGACAAGTCATTTGTCTGTCCATAACCCATTGGTGACTTCCCATTTTAATTTTTTTTTTTTTTGGAAGGGAAGGATATGAGAGTCCTGTCTACATGGAGTATTACTCTGCATTAAAAAAATGACAAAATCGGAGGGGAGGGGAGGGGAGGGGGGATAGTAGAGGATAGGAAAGGTAGCAGAATACAACAGTCACTAATATGGCAGTATGTAAAAATGTGATGTGTAACCGATGTGATTCTGCAATCTGTATTTGGGGTAAAAATGGGAGTTCATAACCCACTTGATTCTAATGTATGAAATATGATATGTCAAGAGCTTTGTAATGTTGTGAACAACCAATAAAAAAACAATGATAATAATCATAATATTGAAAATAAAATGAAAAATTCAACTATGAACAGTTAAATACTGAAAAAAAAAAGATATTTGGTGGGGGCTGGGGTTGTGGCTCAGTGGTAGAGTGTTTGCCTCACATGTTCAAGACCCTGGGTTCAATCCTTAGCATCACATAGAAATAAATAAGTGAAATAAAGGTATTGTGTCCAACTACAAAAAAAAATAAAATAAAATAAATTAAAAAATGACAAAATCATGGAATTTGCAGGGAAATGGATGACATTAGAGCAGATTATGCTAAGTGAAGCTAGCCAATCCCTAAAAAAACAAATGCCAAATGTCTTCCTTGATATAAGGAGAGTAACTAAGAACAGAGTAGGGAGGAAGAGCATGAGAAGAAGATTAACATTAAACAGGGACGAGAGGTGGGAGGGAAAGGGAGAGAGAAGGGAAGTTGCATGGAAATGGAAGGAGACCCTCATGGTTATACAAAATTACATACAAGAGGAAGTGAGGGGAAAGGGGGGGGGAAACAAGGGGGAGAAATGACTTCCCATTTTACTCACAGAAAAACCAAAGTCCTTCAATGGTCACAACCCCTCATGAAGTGGTCCTGTCACCTCTCTGAACTTATCAGTGTGGCTCACAGCCTCTCAGTCCAGTCAGACTGTACAATTGTCCCCTTGTTCCTCAAACATACATCACATTGAGGTTTCAATACAGGCTGTTCCGTCTTCCTGGATACTCCTCCTACAAATGCCTGCCTCATTAATATCCTACCTACTTCTTCTCCAATGTCACCTCAATCAAGCCTGTTCTGACCCCCCTATTTAAAATTATTTTCTCCCCAGCCATAACAGTCTGTCTATCCCTTACTCTGCTCTAATTTTTTTCATTATTTCCACAATGCACAACATTCTACCATAGTATTTCATTTCCTGTTATGTTTCTTGTCTCTTATCTGTCTCCTTCTCTACAATGTAAGCTCCACAAGGACAAAGATCCACACGTTGTTTATAAATACTTAGAAGAGTGCCTGGAATGTACAGAGCTCTCAGTAGGTATCTTTTAAACGAATGAACAAATGAATGAAAGATCTACCAGGTGCCACACTTTAAATCGAAGGTCTATATTCCATCCTGTTTGTGCCTAACATAAATCTTGTCACAATTAATGTTTCCTAAGGGCTAATTGATGATGTCATGTATTCAACCAGCATTTATTGTGAGCTTATTTTACCTAAAATACCATGGGAGACACTAAGAAATATAAGATATCCAAGCTGCTCTCATAAGTTATTATTTAATTAATGATGAATTTGACATCACAGTGGTCCCCAGTATCCAATTTCTCCTCTCCTCTGGAAACCAGGAAAATTGTATTTTTCAAACTGCCTTGGAGTTGGGCAAGGTTATGTAACTAACTGGCCAATGATGTAAGCAGGAATGATAAGTGTCACATCAGGAAAAAGTCAGTGAAAAAGTACAACCTCCTCTTGGAACAGTGACAAAAATGTCCTGTGCTCCAGGGGAAACTTCCTGGGTGGAGAAGACCTCCTTATCTTACATCCTGAGTCCCCACATTTAGGTCAGTTGCTTGGAGAATTACCTTGACCTGCAACTGCACACTATAGTTATAAAAAAATAAAATAAAACAGAAGTGTTGGAGCAATTGTCATTTAGACAATTTTTGCTCCTGCATAAGCTAGCCCTTCCTGGTTCACATGGAGGCTGGAAAAATCGTGAAACTGGTAAAGACAATGAAGCCAGATGTAGAATGTGACCAGTAAAAGATACAATCATTGAAGGATTCGTTAAGAGGCAGGAGTGGTGGAGAACTGTTGGGTAGACCCAGTGGAAGAACTAAGGGAATTGCAAGGATGAGCAGGATTTAAATAAGCAGAAGACAGAAAGAATATTTTAGTTGGACAAGTGGATTGAACAAGATCATTTTAATGATGGTGATGATGATGATGATGGTGGCCCTTGAGGAGAGTGCTCAGCTGAGACTGCCCCAGGAGAAGCTGATCGAGACACCAATCAATGAAGCCCCCCTTACAGGAATAAGCCTGCTTTGGGGTGGGTCCCAAACAGGTAAAGCATATTTCACAGGAACAATGTTACTTAAAATCCAATTTACTCTTTTTTGTTGATTTAGGGTGGCTGTTTAATTAGTTTTTAGCATTGCATGTTGTTTATGTTCACCGTTTCAGTAGAAGTTAAAAGTAAGAAAGTTTACTATGCCCTTGATTTGTAGACAAAATAACTTAACTGTTCCAGATTTCTCTCCTGTCCCCTTGCCACACAGCTGATTTAACAGTGTTCCTGACCTGGTGAATTGCTTCTAAATCATATCACTGTGATTTCTGAGTTTCTGTTGTGTGGAACTTCTCCTATAAGACAACCTCACGAGAGCCGAGAAAACACATCTCTCAATGTTTTTAGTGATAGGTTGTGTGACATCAAATGCAACAGACCAAATGAATATTTGTTTTCTGGAAATGGCATCATCCTTTTTTTTAATTTTTTTTTTATTGTTGGTTGTTCAAAACATTACATAGTTCTTGACATATCATATTTCACATTTTGATTCAAGTGGGTTATGAACTCCCATTTTTACCCCGTATACAGATTGCAGAATCACATCAGTTACACTTCCATTGATTTACATATTGACATACTCATGTCTGTTGTATTCTGCTGCCTTTCCTATCCTCTACTATCCCACTCCCCTCCCCTCCCCTCCCCTCTTCTCTTCTCTCTCTACCCCCTCTACTGTAATTCATTTCTCCCCCTTGTATTATTTTTCCCTTTCCCCTCACTTCCTCTTGTATGTAATTTTGTATAACCATGAGGGTCTCCTTCCATTTCCATGGCATCATCCTTAATAAGAAAAATTCCACAAAAATTTTTAAGCTGAGAAGTCTACTTCTGAGTTAATTAAGGCTGGTCCCTGGGCAAGCCTAAGACCAAGCTTGAAAGGGGTACCATGGAAAGGCCATATTCTCAGTATGTGCCTCTAATAAGCACATGGTAATCAAATATGGACTCTACACTGAGAGTTATGGGAGATGTCAGAAGAGACCACACTCTACCCCACACTCCTCTCATTTCTATAAAATGAGTACACATAATCAGTTCTCATGGAACTGAGACTAACTGTGGCCTATCTAGGGCCATGTTATTCAGCCTGTGTTCCTCCAGTCACCAGCATTTCTGCCTGCTTGCCCAACATCTTTCTGTAAGCCAAAAAGAAAAAAAATTATTTCTGAGAGAAATCAAAACATAGACAGCTAACAGAAAGTAAAGATTACCTAAAGTTCTAAAATTGAGACAGGGATGGGATTGATGCAAACATAGCATATGAAGGAATGGTCTATTTTAGGAACATTCCTATTTGTGAAAATTGCAATAAGTAGTTAGAGGATGTGATCTTTAAAAAAAAAAAAAAAGAGGTTTTCCTCAAAGCCACCAGGATTTCATTTCTAACTTCTCTTCCTTTACTAATTTGGACTCTCTGTCCTTCCAGGACAGTGTCTCATTGCCAAACCCTACAACACACACACACACACACACACACACACACACACACACACACACCAGTGGGAGGAGTACAGTGGTTAAGAGCTTGAGAGCTTGGATGCTAAAGCCAATGTACTTAGTTCAAACCCAGCTTTATCATTTTATAGATATGTAAACCAAACCACAGAGTCACTTGACCTCTCTATGCATTGATGGCCTTGTCTTAAAATGTGAATGATCATGGTATTTAGCTTTAAGGGCACTATGAAGAATCATTGGGATATGTGTGTAAAAAAGAATAGAACAGTGCCTGACTTTCTATTGTTGATCTTATTGTGTGCATTTCAATTCAGTGGATGGTTAGAGCAGTCTTATGAGACGCTAGGGCTATGAGCTATAAGCAATGTATTTTGCACCCTTGAGTCTATTATATTCTTCCTAGGAAGAAGAGACATACATATAGAGACTAACTAGAGAAGATTCTAGAACCATGGGTACTTGTGTGCCAGATTACAGGTCCTGATTAGTTATATGCCAAACATATGCCCAGCTCTCAGCCCTTACTTTCATGTCTGACTTTCTTCTCACCTAAGTGCAGTGGGTCAAACATGTAAGCAAAGTCAATACATATTGGGGTGCCACAATTCCCATGGAAACTTGACCTTATCACATATTTCCCTTTTCACACCTTGGTCCTAAGGAGTAAGACTTCCAGTGGTGGCCTGTGGTACCAGCAATGTAGAAAAGAGGGGCTAGTAGGTGCTTTGCTCTGTTCTCTGAGCTACTGTTTCTTGGACAGCCAAGAAGCACCTCTCAAAATGCTCTGACTTGCTGCAGCAGCTTCTGGCTTCCAATCTGGAGTTGGTTCTCTCTGCAGGAAGGCAACAACCCTGCACAATGGATCTTGTGTCTCACTCATTCTTAGGGCAGAAGTGAGAAGTAACTCTGCCATTTTGTCTGGCATTGTTTATTAGAATAATGAAAGATTTTAGGAACAGAAAAGCTCCTAAATGTTGTACTAACACCATCCCATTTGTGCTCAAGTGTAAAACAATATATAGCCATGTGTGGTGGCACATGTCTGTAACCCCAGCTATTCTGGAGGCCAAGGCAAGAGGGTCAGAAGTTCAAGGTCAACCTTGGTAACTCAGCAAGACCCCATCTTAAAATTGAAAAAAAAAATGTATATGGGGTGGGGGCGGGGGCTAGCTTAGTGGTAGAGTTCAATCCCTAGTCCCATAAAAACAAAACAAAAAACAATTCCAGTTGATAGGACATGGGGGGGGGGGGCTAGGATAGAAGATAGCAGAATTTAGCAGATGCTAAATGGTTCAGATTAATATTCAAGGAGATGGTTAGAAATGGCAAAAATACATCGGAAATGAGAATCTGCAAAGTGCAATGGCAACTGGTGTGGTACCTGCTGAGGACCATTATTGCCATTATTGCAACACACATATCCATGTGCAGAGTACAAATGCACACATATCTATTTATTTATGTTAGAGAAAATTTTGTACTACCAGATATAACTGTGTATATTGTCTCACTGGATTTTCACAATTGATCTTTTGGATTGGCCAGCTATAATATGATTCTTCACATCACAGGGAGGAAATTCAAGCTTAGAAAAGCAACTTTTTTAGTTCTTAAAATTGATAAATGTGGAATTTAGATTTAAATCTGAAAGCTTAGTGAGTTTTTCAGATGCCTGTTCCCCTCTCCACCTTCCCCTCCTCTCCTCTTCTTTTTTCTTCTCTTTCCTCCTCTTACTTTCCTCCTTTTTCTTTGTCTCTCTGACTTTCACAGTCCTGTGTTTGGAAAAAGGCTGCATATGTGCATGGAGCATCTGGAATGTGTGTGCTAACCAAGCCTGTTGATATTCCTCATGAGGAATGAGTCCCAGAGGTTAGCATGATAATTGTCAGTGTGTGTCATGCCATCTCCCTCCTACCAGAGGACTGGAGCATCTACATACATACATCTACTTACATTCGTTCTCTTACCACTGGGGAGCACAGTGAAACCAAAGTGCAAGGTTCTCAGGAATCCCATCTGCTGAATCTCAGGTACTTCATATCTCAGCATGAAAACAGGAAAGGAACAGAAGAATGGGGGAGTTGGGACAGTAACCAACATTGCAAAAAAGAAAATGCCTTGTATGACTGTCTGAGTTGCCTGAACTCAGGGATGTAGATTCACATAGGGAGCTACAGCAATAAACAAAAACAAATAGAAAAAGAATTGAATAGTATGGAGGAAAATGTCAGGCTTCATACGTAAACATCACTGTCCGAGAGCCATATCTGGTTAGCCAACTAGCCCAGTAATGGATCACAACTCAGAGACTTGGCAATGTACAGAAAGTCAGAATCTGGTCTCTGAGGTCTTCCTTTTCCAAGTGATCTCTAGAATATTCCTTGGTTCAGCGTTCTTGTAAGAATTCTAAATGCTATTGCAGATGCCCTGACACCATCCCCCATGCATGCATGTGTGTGTGTGTGTGTGTGTGTGTGTGTGTGTGTGTGTGTCCCATCCAGTCTTGTACTCATCAAAGAGATCCTGAGCCAATAACCTCTGTTTACATCAGACTTACATCAGACTCTGACCTCCTCCAAGATGCTCCCAGGGAAAAATTGATAATCTCATTTCAATATGGGTGACAATGCCCACGAAAGTGGCTTCCATGTGTTTGTCCTAGTAGTATCCATGGCTTAGGCCACAGAATGAGCCTGCAGAAAAAGCAGATTCTCTGGCTAAAGTGCCATGTAGAACACACAACACATTTTTATCCAGCACCCAACACAGGGAATGGAGAGCAATGAGAAGCTCTAGCCTTGGTTCAGCCTTCGTTTGGATTGCTAGGGACAAGAATGGAGGGGTCCTGGACTCCATAATTCCCACGAAGTTGATACTTCTGAGAAATGAGATCCTGATGTGCACTTCAGAGTCAGCAGGAAGGAGGACCTTTCCAAGTCAATGAGAGCACCAGCAGGCCTCACCCATCATGACTTCTTCCTCTCCTGAGCTCCAGACCCTGGCTCCCCAGAGGCCTCAACCCTGAGGAAGGCAAACCTGCCCTTTCTGGCTCACTTGCTCCTTGGCTTCCTCCCCAGTCCCTGCAGTGGATCTCTCAGAGCCAGCCCATCTGGGAGTCATCGGAACCTTTGAGTTGGTATTGGTTCCCCTTTAGAACCAATGTCATATGGTCATTCCCCTGTGATACAAATTGATTTATGGGTAAGCCTAGGTATTTAAGAAACAAGTCATTGTTCTTCCTCTCTGGCTCCTGCCCCATTCCCAACACAAGCTTATCCATATTTTTTTCTTACCCTCAAACTTACCTTCTAAATTTTTCTGGACTTTACCCCTCTGTGCTATTGGTGTTTAGCAGCAGAAAACTTTTTTTAGGCCAGTGGGACTAAAAAACTTCACTGGAAAGGGGGTGAGGTTTACCCAGGTGGGAAGAAAGCAGGGATCAAGATGAGTAAAGACATTGATGGCAAAAATTACCTTACTGCAAGAAGGACTTCAAGATCCTGGTCTTGCTTGAGCCAAAGAGTTTGAGTGAGGAGGGAACATAAGATCTGAGAAGAGTTAGCACACCACACTGATTGGCAGCTCTAAATGAGACCCAGCCATATATATAGGTTTTGCCTTGGAACTCTGACTCCATCAGAGAACATTCCATGGGAATGGACTTAGTGACTGGAGGCATTTGTGGTCAGACCAATAACATTTGCATCTGATCAAACAC
The DNA here is from genome assembly GCF_964194105.1 of Spermophilus citellus. Lineage (NCBI taxonomy): Eukaryota > Metazoa > Chordata > Mammalia > Rodentia > Sciuridae > Spermophilus > Spermophilus citellus. The sequence goes on along the minus strand of NC_138198.1, from coordinate 95,875,908 downwards.
TGCTTTAAGTTTAACAGGTGCCATTGCAGATTACACACCTCCTTAAAAGTTATGCATGGGCTGGGGATGTGGCTCAAGCGGTAGGTAGCGTGCTCGCCTGGCATGCGCATGGCACAGGGTTCGATCCTCAGCACCACATATAAACAAAGATGTTTGTCCACCGAAAACTGAAAATAAATATTAAATTATTAAATTCTCTCTCTTTCTCTCTCTCTCTCTCTAAAAAAAAAAAAAAGTTATGCATATGTGAATCTTGTCTTCAAAGGAACTACAATCTCCTCTAGGACAAGAACAGAATCTCCCTTGGCATTGCTTTCCCTCTTCACCACCATCCTCCACCCACAGTGCAGGGCTGAGTATGCAGTAAGGAGGTCCTGTGTTGTGACTGTGGGAAAAGCCACCCTTGAACGCAGGAGAGCCAGGTTTTCACCTTGAACGTGTCTAATTATCTTGTGATTTTGGAAAAGCCATTTGAATTCTCTGAGCCTTTACTTTATCACCTGTAAATTTGGGTTAACCACACACTTGTGCTACTCTAGTTCTCAAATGGCTAATCAGTTTTAAAATGCCTTGGACTAATATATTCTATTCCAACCTTGATACTTCAGATCCTATCATTCACAGATTCTCTTATTCCATCTTTAACTGCTTGGAAGTGACCCCCAAAATCCTATGACATGACAGAAAGTCACCATTTTGTCAGGGGCTGGTGTCCATTCAGGAAAAGTACAGTTAGCCTATCATGTGAGCCGGCAAGCTCCCAGCACTCATCTGTCCCCAAGGGCAGCAGTTCTGCCATTTTCAGGCACCACACCTCATTAGGAATCTGAAGGTGCCATGCCAGTTGTTATTTGTCTCTCCACACAATAATAACATGTTTGAATTCCTCCCATTACCACCTTTGGCCCAACCTAGTCTATTTTATCTTCCTTGGGCTATTGTAGTATCTTATAACTGGTCAGTTTACTTCTGCCATACCCTCGATGGCACAGCAGTTGGTATGATCCTTGAAAATCACAAGACACATGTTGTTTCTTCATTCAGACTCTCCCCAGTATCCCCATCAGACCCAGGGCTCTCTGAGGGCAGACTACTGCGCCCAGCTCACAAAGGGCACTGCGTAAACATTTGTAGAATGAGTGAGTGATCGCTGTACTGCGTTTGTAGAGAGAGGGAATTATACATGACTGTGTTTTTCATGCGTTTGAGATTCACAAAAGCCTCAGGATATAATCTCACAGATGTCAAGACTCTCCCACACTACAATAGTAAATAATCCATACATATTTAATTGTATAGGGAAGTGGATTGAACAACACCTAAATCCACATTTCCAGACAATGCCCAGAATAGGTGTACAAATAAATCCATGATTGTGTCATGAAGCATGAGGTTAGCACACATGCAACCCAAGCGAGGGTGGGGTCCCATGAGAGGGTGAGAGGGTGAGAGGATGACACCCCTCCACAGGCACAGGGCTGGCTGGGGCAGGGCAGTTATCACTGCCTGCAGGGGAGGGGCAATGCACCCGGTGACTTGCTGAGAGAATTCTGTGGAGTATGTTAATTTCTGTGGGACTTCAGAGGCCCCATAACTCTTGGAGATTAATAAGAATCTGGGAAGTATCTGTCTTCGCCGGCTGCTTTCATTTGCGCAGTAATAAAGCTCGCCTTTCTTGTTTAATAAAAACAATGTGGAAACAAATGGTTCTGTGCACAGAGGAACTTTAGAGAAATGAATTCGGTGGCACGGAGGGAAGCGTTTCATCACGCTGCCGGCTCCCCAGATCTAAAGAGAAGCCATGTTTCCTTTCTCTTCCTCCTTCCCACGCTCACAAATGCCACCCATATTTTGGTAGTGCGTCTGGACCTCGCCCCAGTGCACCAGGCAGAACGGAAAAGTGTCTCCGTGGGCCTGCACTTGTTCTGTAAATAGAGGAGGCTGAGATTTGGCTCCCGAGACCCCAGAAGCTGGAAGGAGGTGGGTGGAGGCCTAGCCCCAGACTGACAATAAATACACTAAGAAAGAACTAGCTTTCCTGTTATGAGAAACCTGCCTGGTAAGAGAAACAGCCTAAGGAAGGGTTCAGAAGTATTACCGAGACATGAATGGCTAATGGATGCCAGGGAAGTATTGGGGTCCCTTCTCTCTTTCATTTGTTCATCATGCATTGGTCCAAGGCCTGAGGAGGAAAAACAGTCTCCCTGCAACGGCCTCAGCCCCTGAGCCCAAGCACCAGCTAAATCCATCACTGGCTGGAACTTGTTTTCTCAACTGAGGACACTGGACTCATAGAAGAGACTGCATAAAAGCAGCAGGCTTTGCTAGAAATGTTGGACTTCCTCTCTGGGTTCCTGTGTGACCACTTGGGAAATGGCAGTAAGACTGGTGAAGACCTAAGAGGCACTTACAATAAGGAGAAAGACTCACAGAGGGCCTCCCCACCTGCAGGAGAGCTCAGAAAATACAGGATTTATTAACTGCCTACTATGTGCCCTGCCCTGCTGGCCACCATCCCTAGGGGGACATATGAATCACAGTAATGAATTAGAACCTCATTAAATTAGACAAGTCGGGGGTCTGGCCTATCTGCATTAATGAAGATCTGATTTATTAACTATCTTTAAAGAAATGCAGTTTTATTACTTTCAAGTATAAGCATTGATTCATATCAAGTGCCAACAAGCATTGCCAAGTGGAGGTCCTGATGGCCCTGCCTTTAACGAAAAGATAAGATTAATTTGTAATTAACAGCATCCATTTGCATGGAAACAATTAATGGGCTAAAGCCCTCATAAAAACAGTGCAATCTATTAACTAGATTAATAATGCCCCCCTTAGAATCTATGATAACTTATTAGTTTTTTCCAGAAAAGGCAAAGGTCAGATTTCCAGGGGCTTGAGTGCTGTTGCTGAGCCCAGAGAAAATTATAAAGATGTCCAAGCTTGTTTTCAGGGTCCCTGTCTCCCTTATCTCTCTTTCCTTCTCAGTTTCTTTCAGCAGGCCCTTATTAAAGGCAACTGAAAAAAATTTAAAGAAAAAAGTAGAGGATGACCCTTGACCTCAAGGAGATTCCAGGCTGGCTAGGAAGACAAGATGCTCACACGTTAAAAGATTAGGGAGAAATCCAAGCACTAGAACAAAGCAATGTGTAACTATTAAGTAAATTCCAACTGCAGGAAACTAGTTGTGCCAGGCACTGTGGGAAATCCTTGAAATTGTATTTGTTAATTCATAACAAATGAATTTTGTTCATGAAATTTGTCCAAAGCAGCCATTACAACTTCCTTTCCCATTCCACAAACGAAAAAGCAGAGGCACTGATTGCTCTGTATCTTGCCTACAATCACACAGCTGATAAGACCTAAGGTTGTCCTGCAATACCTGGATATTACCCTCCTAAAAAAAAATGATCCTACAATGAACCACACCCCCAAGTCCTCACACCACTCTGTAGATAGCTCCTCTTGAATTTGGGCTTTTTCTCTGGCTCACATTTGACCAACTGCAGAGGTAATGCCTGACTTCTGTGGCTAGATCATAGGACACCCCACAGCATCTGCCCAAGCATGCTGCAAGGAATCCCAACACTGCCAAATGCAGAGGCTGTGTGAAGAAAGATGTCTGAACAATTCTCACCTACTCTAAACATCTCCACTGAGATACCAGACATTTGAATAAAGACTCCATCTGGACAGAAGCCCAGTTGAACTTTCAGTTGACTCCAATACCAGTTGCCAGGTGACTACAAGCGCAAGAAAGATCCCCACCAAAACCTACAACAGCCTATCTGAGCCCAGCCAATCCATAGAATCATTATTTTGTATAATTCTGTGCAACAGATAACCAGAACTATCTGATAAGATGCTAATGCAGAGTTAAAAGCTTAGCCACCATGCCATACCAGCTGTTAGGTATGTAGACCACCATTGTTGAGGACATGTGTCTTCCCACCTTATCCTTCATTCTTCCCTCAATTGAATAGCATCAAACAGGCCTCCTCCTTTATTCTGATCCCAGTGCTCTGAGAATGGTGTTCAGTTTGTGTGTAGCCTCAGCTTCCACAGACGAGCATCCGAGAGATAAGTGCCAAAACATTGAACAGAGGACAGAATGTGCATGTATCTAAGACCCATTTTCATTCCCTACTTGTAACTGATGGCATGAAGTTCTATCCTGAGTAACCCATTCAACCTTCTGCCTTTCTGGTGTGAGTGCTGTGTCCTGGTCTCTGCTTTTAAGCTCATGTGTCCCTCCTCCAATGCTCGTTTGCCTCTCTAGATCCATGAAGTTTGTGCTCTTGAGTTCTGCAGGTGCCTAATTTTATTTGGGAGCTAGGTAGGTATCTCTCTGAATTCAAATGAATTGTCTAGCATCTGACCAACTCCTGGATATTGGTCTACATTGGTCAATCTCCCAACAATGAGTTCTTCCCTGAGTAAAACACTTGTGACCTATTCTAACTTTGGGGTCCTCTTGCCCCAATATTCCCAACAAAACAAGCTGAGATTCATATGCAACAAGGGGGACAAATGACTACAGCTACTCAAAAGGTGACATTGCTTAAGACTACCACCAGGAAAGTGTGTTATGCAGAGTCAAAGTCTGTTACTAATAAAACAAAGCTCTTGTTATAAAATTGCTAACAGCCTTACATTGTGGGATAAATAAATTTCATGAGCTTCTTTTCAAAACCCCCCAAATCCCCAAACCTCCCACCAAGTCAGATGATTACATCTGCCATATATATGGCTGGAAACTTCCATAATTGTGTGCATCCTTGAGATGTTACTTAGGATCCCTTTCATAACTAGGAAATAAACTGGGCTTCAATTGGAGGATGAGGCCATCACAAAAGAAAGAAAACTTCTCTCCTCTTCCTCTCAGCTGTCCACACTGCCCAACCCTGTGGGCTCCAAAAGAAACCCCTAGATGAGAAATTTGCCTCCCAAGCATGGGACAAACAAGTACACATCACAAGTGAAGGTATCTTTCTGGAGACAACCCTGCCTCTGGCAGAGCCCACTAAGGAGAATAACATGGCAGCCCTCAGGATCCCTAATCTGGAGGCAATACCCTCATGAAAACCTGGACTGTCTCATTTTCTGACTTTGTGAATTGGAACAAGTTTCTTAACCACTAAGGCTAGTACCCTCCTCTGTAAAATGGAATGGTCGGTATTTATTGCAAAAATTAGATGAGAAAATACTTTCAAAACTCATATACATAATAGTAAGATGTATCTATTATCATTAGATATATCTATTACTGGTTTTCATATATTTGAGTCAACTTATAAGTTTTCAATATTTGACTTCAAATCATAGCTCCAAACTTAATTTATGTGACTAGAATAAGTTGGTTTTGTATATCATATTGTATTAAATCCTCACAAAACTACTATCTCACAACTGGATTTTTTAAAATGAGACATGGAGAAGTGCAGTAACTTGTATTATCATCCCAGGTTTGGAAGTTAAGAATCTGTAGTTTATAATAAGCAATGATTTGGCCAAAGTGGCAAAACTCCTTGAAAAGTGAAAGCCAGCTTTAAACTCTGTCTTGAAACTTGAAATTGACCACCATGACCTTTGGAATATAATGATTCATCTGGGCTTATACAGGCACTTGCTCAAGCAGCCACTTTCTACCCAGCCATAGAAGAAATATAACGTCAGGAGGGAAAAAAAGTACCCAGGCCTTCTTCTGAAGAGGTCATAATCTAGCATAAGACACAAGGGAAATATAAGCATTGACATTATTTTTAAATAAATACAAAAAAAAAATGTGTATCAAGATTAAGAACTATAGGAGCTCTAAAACAAGAAGAGAGGATAACACCTGGGAGACAAATGTGGTAAACTGTGGCAGGGTCTCCCCAGGAATGGATGGGACCACCCACTTTTGAAGAAATACATCAGCCCAACCAATGAATACGTGGGCATGAGAATTTGGGGTGTCACAAGGGAAGCACTCCCCAGAGCCTACATGCAGAAAGAGTTCTTATAAGGGAACTGGTAGAATGTGTTTTATTCATTTTCTTCTCCCTGGTCTTTATTTTTTGAGCCACTGTTCCACTCTGAAGATGCAGACTACAGAGACACAGCAGAGTTACATTTCTCTTCAATGAGGGTCTACTTCCAAGTTTATCCCCCCCACTACCCCTTATCTTGGACACAATTCCAAGACATTTATATGAGGATCATTGGAGTGATCCTCCAGAGTACAGAAACAAGACAGGAAGGAATCAAACTAAGAAACAAGGGCTCCAACCCACAGTTGAGTCTTATCAGCCAGCAAGCTTGCTGCCCTCTTCAGAACTCAGGGATTCCTCTCCAAAATGCCCAAACTAAGAGAGGATTGACGCTGTCCACTAGCAATGTAACACCATGGAGACATCCCACGCCATTCACATTTGAGTCAACTTGGGACCTTAGGCTCGGATGTGTCCATTAAACACTGATAAAATAAAGAATGGAAAAGTGAGAAGAATGGAAGGAAGAAGGGAGTCTCAAATGGTTAGTGGACTAATCAGCAAGGATGTCCTTATTGACCAACTGTGCTTCTCCGGCACATCACAGGGCACTGTTGAAAGACAGGAAAAAGAACATAATCCAGATAGAGGCAAGACAATGTCAACAGGTGTTCACCTAGTAGAACCAATAAAGACCAGAATAACATAACACTTAACTAGTCATAAGTGTAAGAAGTAGATGCTTGGAAAGAAAATGTGGTAGTGAGTGGACTGAAAAGGAGTGGTCAACCTGAGTGGCTTGAAGGTTACCTAGGATAAATGATGGAGGAAGGTTTCCAAGGTGAAGGGAACAGTTTGGATGAAGGCCAGGAGATCAGCATAAAAAAAAAAAACACACGTCCAGAACATTCAGGGTACAGTATTGCTAACATGTCTAGTTCACATCACAAATACGGATGGACACACACCACACACACAACCCTCAGGACCACTCAAGGCACAAGGGATTTGGAGACTTCCTCTCTAGCAGCGACCAGGTCAGGGCCAGTCCTGAGGACCTAAGAGGGTGAGAAACCATGTAGACCATCTAGACCTCTTACCCCTTCCAGAAAGCCCTGGAATGCCAACAACCTGGATTCTGCTCCAATATCCCAGAGAAGGGGTAACACAAGGTCACCCTTATCCACTCTTGATAGAAAGTTTATTCTGTAAGAACTTAAATCATTCTCACAAAATGTTTTTCTTGTGATCACAATCATCCTTATTGTGAATGTGCCTCTCAGTTTCCCCATGTCCTCTCCTCTCTGTGGACTCTTCCAGGACACCACAGGACTCCCCAAGGGTGCTAGGGGCATTGTCCTCCTGGGAGGGCCCATGCTGATGGCTTCTGCTCTCTGTCTCTCAGCACAGTGCCCAGGGTCAGGCTACTACTTCCTTCCACAATCCAGGCCCCTGCACCTTGACCACTAAAGAAAGCCCATCTGAGGCTCCAACCTAATCATATAGTGCGTGTTTCTGGACATTAAATGGCAGCAACTGTCGTGAGAAATGTCAAGTTGAATAACACAAGAGACCCCACCCACAACTACTCGCCTTCTCTCCCTATTGACACAATCCTTTGAAAGCTGTGGGAAGTAGGAAATTGCTCACTCTCTTTTAATCAAGGACACTCTTTAAGATGCTTAAGTACAATACTATTTAAAAATGGGCAGTTTTATATAAAGGAAAGAAGAAAAATATAGCAGGAATGTACAGTATATCAGATTGAATTAGTTTTTCATGCCACAACATGTAAACAAATCTGTTTAATTAGAACACCTTGTTTTTATTGCATTCTGAACAATTTTTCAATGATGAGGAGGAAATAAGATAGTGGGGAAAGGATTCTAAACTTCCTCAGGCACCCTCTGGAGATTTTCTGTACTCCCCCTGATGACCTAGGCTCCAAGAGTGTTCCTTTGTATTCTCCAAAAGTGCCCCTGGTACCCTCTCTTTGTATTCACCCCACTTCTCCAGCTGCCTTCAAAATAAAAACCTCCGTTTGCAGAGATTTCAGCAGATTTTATGCGCAGAGGTGAAATGAGATAAGGTCTCTGACATGAAGAAAACTGGGGACCCCTCAAAAATGGAGGGACCTGGACCTGAAAAGTCTACCAGTCTCCAGCCAACTAAGAAGAGCAAGCCCTGGACCTGAGTCAGACATATGGTTCACCATAGCAGTTCCCCTGCTCGGGCTTCTGCCTCCTCCTGAGGCAAGTTCAATTTTTGCAGGTAAGAGCTTGATGGAGAGCCCCTGATGGCCCCACAATGGGATTGTGACCTACGTATCAGACTTATGTTCTGACCTATGTATCAAACCTATGTTCCATACATACCCACCTAGGCAGAGAGGCCTAAATGACAGGATCTGGGAAGGGTTTATAGAAGGCAGCTTGTTGCCCCTCACCCCATTCAGAGCCCAGAGGATGCCCTGAGCTCCCCCCACATTCCTGCCTTGGTTCTCTCCTCTCCATTGTGAACCCTCCAAGATGCTTACATGCACCTATTCTTTCTTCCTCACCCCCACCATGGCAGTCACACCTGCAGGAGTATGTTTGTATTTTTGGTTTCTGGTCGGTTTCCTAACAAGCAGAAGATTTAGCTTTTAATCCATCTGTTGGGTGCAAAGCATAATATATTCTGGGAGTGGATTAGGGGACTAAATTTGGGAAATGTGTTGTCAAAATGTGGGTTTGCGATGCAAGCTTGTTGATGAGGGTGTCATTTGGTGTCTGAAGGCCTTTTTGGAATCGCTGCAAGAAGAGGGTTGAGGACGAGGAGAGCAACAGGTGTGCAGAACTCGTCCTCCTCAGAAGGGTGGAGGTGGAAATGTTTCTTTGGGGGATTCCCAATCACTGCTTTCTGGGCTCTCCTCTTCCTCTTGCTTCCTCTCTCATATTGCAGGACCCCTCCATAGTACCACCCTCCACACACTGACTTATAATTAGTCACACATAGAAGTGACAGCTACTAATAAAACATGAATCTTTCTTGCATACGTGCATGTCAGTGATAATGAATGCCTTATGTTCTCATGTGGTGGAACTGTGGGCATCAACCAACATTTAGAGATGATGTTGGAAAGGAGAGATGGACTCCCATCTCACAGACAAAAAAACAAGTGCCCGCTGGACCTATCACTCATGTAACCCCCAAGATCAGCTTGGCCATTAGGACACAGGTTCCGTCTTGAGTCTGGAAGTGATCAAAAAGGCTGCAGTTTGTCTTCTTTCTGGAAATATTCACTGTAATATTCACCTGAAACCTAGGACCAGATGGAGGCCATAGGAGGGGGTACCTAGAATTCAGGAGTCAGCTGCATACATGGGAACAGAAAAGCAAAAGCCATAAGATGACAGGGTAAGCTGGTAGATGGAACTGAGGGTGTGCAAACAGTGGAATCATTACTTACCCTTCCAGTGGGACTGGAGCATCACAGAAAAACAACATGCATCTTAGAGAAAGTTGATAATAATGAAGAAAGCTGTCCAAAGCATCTTGATTGGTCAGACTCCAGTAGATTGTCTGCAGCAAGGGAACATTTATGGCCTCTCAGAAAGGCTGACCACCATGGTCTGGGCATAGACCGACTGTGCAAAGTAGAGAAGACTGACCCTCCCTCAATACAACAATAGATCAAAATGATGACAGCCTCCAAAGTATACATTTGATACAACAGCTTGGGGTGCAATCTTCCCATCAGACTTCTCTGCCCTTTTCACAGCTGACTTGAAGAAGATGAGACTGAAACCTTCTCTGAATGCAGCCTTTGCTTGTAGCTGACCACACTGTCTTCCATCAGTGAAGCACCAAGTATTACCATCTGCTGCCCTGCTCTAGGCAAATGCTAATGCACTGGAGCATATGAAAAGTATAGTCCTGGGCTTTAGGAAACTCACAGTTCACATGGGACTGGGGTGGGAACTTCACCTAGAACATAGAGAGCAGCTCCAAACAGCCAGGAGTAGGGGGAAGGCCCAGAGTGGAATGTGGGTACTAGTAAAGTTAAGTGAAAAAGAGCAGGATCATCTAATAGGAAGTTGCAGGCACTGAAGAAAGACCCCACTCCTCCCAATACCAGTGTCTAGACCTTGCTTTGGAGCAGACAGCTTTCATGAGTCCCATGCTAATTAAAACCTCCAAAGCTATCCACCAGAATTATCTTCTTCTCCCACTTCTTCTTAGTGTGTCTCAATAGGACCCAGAAATAGAGCTTGTCTGTATTGCCTCATGGACTAATATCAGTGAACCCAATTTTGCTTCCTCATGGTCATATCTGGGCAGCAAAGGAAATGGTTCAGGGTTTCATATTCAGAAAATAAAAAATGGCACTACCGTGCCTGAGTGGAGATATGATAGATGACAGGAGAGGAAACACTAATGCTAATGGTGGGACTGAGACTGCCAATGGGACTTGATGCAATCACTGGACAGGAGAGAACCATAATAATGTAATGAATGTCCCAACTGGGGTAAGGAATACCAGAAGTAAAAGCCGGAAAAGCTTCACCAGTTCCATCGGTGGTTTCCATATCACTGTCCTTTCTCCTTTTCTCCTCTGCATTATCTGTTTTTACTCATATGGATTATTACCATCAGCACATAAACATGCCATTATGTTTTCCACTAAATCAAAGCTCTTGACCTCATATCTCTTTCTGGCTATTGACCTATTTCTTTATTCACCTTGAACAGACCTTCTCAAAGGGTCATCTACACTCCAAAATTCCTTTCCTTTCTTTCTCACTTGAACCCAATTCAATTCACCTTCCACCCACACCTCTCAACCTGAAACGTTCTTACCATGAGCCGTAGTGATGTCCACATTTCTGTATTTACCTGCCAATTCCCAGTCTTCATCATATCTAACCTATGACCTACCAGCAGGATTCCACAATGTCATTTACCTCCCAGGATTCCTCTTACTCCTCTCTCCTCTCTCCTCTCTCCTCTCTCCTCTCTCCTCTCTCCTCTCTCCTCTCTCCTCTCTCCTCTCTCCTCTCTCCTCTCTCCTCTCTCCTCTCTCTCTCTCTCTCTCTCTCTCTCTCTCTCTCTCTCTCTCTCTCTCTCTCTCTCTCTCTCTCTCCCCCCCCCACTCTAAATAACTCCTCAATTTTCTTTCCTTCCAACACTCATCTCCTGGCTGATATGAATAGAATCAAAGACTCTAAATACTGCCATGGGCTAATGAATCCCAAATCCATCTCTCCAGTCTAGATTTTTCCCCCTGAATTTGAGATGCATATCTCAGACTCCTATATGACAATCTCCACTTGAGTGTCTGTGTCCTCTCAAATACATGTCCAAAATTGAAAACCTAACTTTTTGCTGCCTTAATCCTTCTCCACCAGCAACATTTCCCAACTCAGCCACTCAAGCCAAACATGTTGACTCCTCTTTTTCTGTCATATCCCATATCTCACCTGCCACTTGATTCTGTTGATTCTACCTTCAAAACACACGAGCTCCACCATCACTTTCCAAGACCAGTGGACCATTATTTCCTCTCTACATTGCTCGCACAGCCTCCCTTGCCTCTTTAGGGGTGTTCTTAGCACAGAGCTTAGCAGGTGCTTTGAAAGGTACTTCTTGTCATTTGATATAAGAATCCTGTCATGCATATGTTTGAAACCTTCCATTGACTCCCTATTTCACAGAAGCACTCACAATGTTCTATGAGATCATCTCTCCCCATGGCCCCTCTGACCTCAACTCCTGTTACTCTTCCCCTCACCACCCTCTCCAGTTACATTTTCCTTCTTGCTGCTCTTCAAATACACTCTGCATACCTAACTTAGGGTCTTTATTCTGGAGTTATTGTGTCTAGGATATTCTATCCCACAGCTTGCTTGACTCACTTAAGCATTCCTTTCCAGTCTCAGCTCTCACTTTCTCAGGGAGGACCACTGACCACCTTATTTAATCCTGCCACCTGCCTGCCTCCATATCCATCTTGCTCAATCCTCTTAGTTTCCTTTGCATTCTTTCATAATATACATCAAAATACTAAATCATTTATTTGTTTTAATGTGCATCTTCCCCTACTAGGATATAGGCTCTACACAGGTAAGAATCTTTGCTTCGTTCTCATCTTTAGCCCAAGTGCCTATAGAAGTGCCTGGTACACAGGTGCTTAATAAATATTTTACAGATTCCCTTGTTAACCACTCATACATAGCCTGCTTCACTCACTCCTCCAAGCTAAGGTCTCTGTGATGCTGTTCTTTAAGACAACAAGTGTCTGAACATCTGAAAAGAATGCTTACAACAGCTACAACAACGCATGTATTGCTTGCAAGTTATGCCACCTACCAAGCACATGAGCAGGGCTCGAAGTGTACCAGATGCCATGGTAAACTCTTCACAAGAAATATCTTTTTAAATTTTTTATTCTTTCTGTAAGATAATATGGTAAAATGCATAATATGGATAAAAAATATTTCACTCCCATCTCATTTGCAGCATCCATACTTTGGGTCCCCTGTATGAGTGAGGTGTACTTTTTCTCTTTTCCCATTTCCTTTGAATATGGCTAATGATGTATGAGTGGAAATGAAAGCATCAAGTTCCAAACCTAGGCTCTGGAAGCTCTCACATATTTCCTCCAGCTGTCTAGTACTTCTGCCATCCTCTTGAAAAGAACAGGGCTCACTGGATCTGGAGCAAAATGTCATGTGGATCAGAGCCACCTCAGCAACACCCAGCCTAGATCAGACACCCTTGCTGATCCTCAACCATAGGAGTGGTGAAAGTGATGGTTGTTTTAAGCTTTGAGATGGTTTACTATATAGCAATGGTTAGGTCTTCTATTTTAAAGATGAAAAAAATGAGCCTGAGCAAAATCAAGTCGTCCTCCTGAGATCTCAGAGTTGCTGAATGGTGAAACCAGGGCCTAATTCACACCTTCTGACCCCAGAGCCCTGCACTAACTGATAGGCACACCCACCAGCTCTGGGCTTGCCTTCCTTGCTCTTCTGTAGCACACATTGCCTGGATTCACTCTGAATGTCTCTCCAAATGTATTTATTTATTCATTCATTTGTTCACCCATATTTCTGAACACTAAAAAAGTCAATTGAGTATCACAATGCGCCAGTAGTTTTAAAGTTGCAGGAAATGCTGAGCTAGAATCTGAGCTAGATAAACAGAAATGTAGCAGAAAAGGAGGAAACCCAGAGAGTTTGGCTGGAGAAATCCATGCTCAAATGAAATGGAGGACAATGAAAAAACTGACAGTGCTGGTGACAATTACTGAAAGATTCCAAGGAAATAGACTCTGGTGTGGCTTGAAGCACCCAGATTTAGAGAAAGAAGCTTGAGATGGCTGGTCAGTTTTTACCTGGGTGCTCCTGGAGCACCATCTTCCTTCCTCACAGATACTCCTAACATTCATGACCTTTTGCTTCTTTCTCCTCTTGGAGTAGATAAGAAAACCCAATATTATTAGTTACTGCCACTCAAGGTTAAAAATAGGCAAGCTATTTTCAGGCTTCATCAAAATAATATCATGATGAGTCACTTATTTTTTAGGATTATGAATATCCAGAAAATATTAAAACCTTCTCAAAAGAGTGAGGTAATTCTCATTGCAAGCGAACATGATTCCTTATAAAATTTTTTGGCTTGCCTGGTGCCATATGGTTAATAGGTGGCATAATTAAAATGAGAGCCAGAGTCTTGGAGAACAAGAAGGAACAGGGATGGAGAAGAGGGACAGGTCATTCTCTGACCTTGGTTAAGTTAGTTAGCCTTCCTGAATCCCTGTTGCTCTATTCATCAATTAAAAGTGAGAATAATTCATAAGGCGATGGTGATGGTGAGTTAAGTTAAAAAATAAAAGATCTCACAAGGTGTTTGGCACCTATCTGGAAGTAGAAAGAAAGCATCATATCATCCATTCAGTAAATATTCAGTGAATGATTCCACATGTGCCAGGTTCTGTGCCCTCTGGAGGAATGCAGAGGTGCATAAAATGCTCTCCCTTGTGGAGTTAAGAAAATAGTAAGAGGGACGGACAAGTAAAATTGGCAGATACAACACAGTGAGCCATGTGCTATGTGCAGGCGAAAGATGAATTCTCACTGATTTGCAGTTTCTGACTCACAGTTCCCAAACCTGAAACCTTTGTCAAAACCTCAGAAGAGGTTTCAAATGGTAATGCAAAGAACATTTCATCCCTGTAACAAGATGAGAAGGACCCATTCCCAGCACCCTGATGAAGCTGACATCCAACCCAGAGGGAAATGGCCCTGCACTATAAAAGCCCAATGAAATACACTGAACCGCATCCAACCAAGACCTATGGCTGTCTCCGTTCTGCGTTAATCCCACTCAGACATTGAATGTTTGCTTCACAGCCTCATGTAATCCTCATAACATTCCTAGAAAATGAGAGCTATTATTTATCCCTTTTTCACAGATTAATGAACCGGTGCTGAGAGAAATTCAGTAACTTCTCCAAGGTCACACAGGTGGGAATTGACAGCTAGGAACCCACAGGACTGGGACTTAAATCCAGGAGCTCTTAAGCAGTTAGGGTCCTTCCTTCTTAATAGGTCTGTCTGATAAAGCAAAAGACCCAGCAGACATTGTGCAGAGTGCTCTTGCAGACCTAAGCCTATTTATGATTGCTCAGTTACCAAGAACCACAGGACCAAATTGGGGTTATAAACATAAGAGCTGTGGACAATCTGTGCAGTGTGAGTTATTAGGAAAGACTGTGAAATAGAGGTAGGACTTCAGTTCGTGCCTGGGTGGAGAATAAAAGCAGCATCCACTCTGTAATTCTTTTGATAAAGATGCATGTTCTGTGCACTGAGCTGCAGTTTATTTCTTATTCATCTGCCTTTGTTCTCTTTCTTAGAACATCTTAGATGCATAAAGAAAGAAAACAACTGAGCTTGCTCTATTACTGTAATTACAGCATGACACAGTGGTGATTGGAGAGTAAACCACCTCAGGGGCTGTGGAAAGGAGAGACAAATGCCAAGGGAGCTACCCATGTCTGTAGGAGGGCAGGTCACAGGGCTTGCAGACAAGGAAAGAAACTTCTCATGATACAGGATTCTTGTCTTCTTGCAGAGTTCAGAAAATAGTAAGAGGGACAGACAAGTAAAATTGGCAGATACAACACAATGAGCCATGTGCTAGATACTTCTCGTGATGCAGGATTCTAGAAAGCCCAGGATCACCCTTGGACTCAGTATTAGTTCATGATTCTATCTGCTTCACCCTCCCGCTAGGAATGATTCTTCTCTGACTTCCCATAATAGATTAACTAGTCCTCTTTGGGGCCTCTGGTCCTTTTCATTTTGTAGAGAATTATGTATGTGCTGCTTACTTCTTTACCCAACTTTAATCTCTGTGAAAACAGGGCTCTGTTTTGAGGTATCTTTGGCTCTCTCACAGACCTACTGTAGCACATGTGCCCATCATACAGTTCATAAATGTTTGAGTGTTGAAGATACAGTTTCATTCCCCGAGGGGAAAAAAAACAAATCTCCCACATCACACTGGCTTCCTTCAAGGGTCTGGATGAGAACAAGGAAATTCCATACAGTTTTCATGAATATCTGGTCCTTAGAAAATTCTGTTTTTCTAAGATGTGATGTGGAAGACCATCTAAGGTTTAGCTGACGAAGACCATAGGTGAGACCTGAGAGGAACATCAACTATTCAGATGGGAGACAAAGACCAAGGCTGCAGCCCTGGGGGCTCCCCACTCATCTCCCCACCACTGCTTATTCCCAGCCTCTCCTCCCCTTTCAAAATCATCATCATCTCCTGCCCTGACCACCACCTCAGGAAAGGCCCTCATCACTGTGTCCTCCAGTATTTGAGAAAATCCTGACCCCAGTCACTCCTTTCTGCTTTCTCACCTGAACAATATCACTGGATTAACTTTCTGAAACTCTTTCATCTCACTTTAATCAGAGTAAGAAAGGAATAAGCATTGTGGTTGAAAGCAGAGCTCTGGAAATAGCTAGATTTGGACTCAGTCCCAGCCCTACCACTTATGAGGCCTCAATCATCTCATCTGTAAAATGAGGATAATAATAGTACTGCCTCGTAAGCAGTGGTAAGAATTAAATGAAATATCACGTCCATATACCAGACTACCTGGCTCCTAGCAAGCCCTCAAGAGATGTTAAGGAACAGGAAAAATAATTTCCCTACTCCCAGACCTGCAATATCTCTCAGTGTCTATGAGTTGCCTCCCTTTGCCTGGTCTTTCCGGCCCTCTGGATTGCCAGTGAAGTTGCCCTGCAGCTATGACAACCCCAGCCCCCATGGGGAGCCCTCTGCTTCAGCCAGATGCTCCTCGTGTCAACATAAGCCAGGCCACTTTCAGGAAGATAACCTCTCCTTCAGTTGATTTTTTTTTATTTGTTTTTAATTAGCTACACATGACAGTACAATGATCTTGACATATCAAATCTTGTCATCCAACATGTGGGTAAATAGTTGGGAAGCAATCTTTGAAAGACCTTTAATCAGAACATATTTTAAGATAAGTCCAACTTAATTCAAGAAGGAAGTCCATGTGTGTGTGTATGTGTTAAAGGAAAACCAGGGTTAAGTTATCTGTTGTTATTATGGTTAAGGCCTTTCATGCACAAGAGCAAAAGAAAAATATACAAATAAAAAAGATTACTAGATTTGACCACACAAACACTAAAAAAAAGTCCCTATGTCTAAAAACATGCCATAAACAAAGCTGGAAAACAAAAGACCAAATCGGGAAAAGAAAATGTTTGCGCCACACATACTGAACAAAAATTAATAATTTAAAAGGGCTGTTACTAATCAATAGGAGAAAAAGACCAATAGGGAGAAATAGGCAATGGATTTAAACTGGCAAATCACAGAAAAAGAAACCCAGATGGGGAAGAAACATATGGGAAAATATTAGCCTTCTAATAATTAGATAATATCAGAGTAAAGCTGAACTTTGTTTTCTCAAATAGGACATCTTTCTATTGTAGTCAATAATGATCAGTATTGTCAAATCTGCAAATAAACAGGTTTCTTACCCTGATGGGACAGGCAGTGAGCACAACCCGTCCTGAAGCCACTCCAATGAGATGCACAAACTGTTTTTAAAAGATGTATCCTCTTGTGGGGGGTGGGGGGACTAGGGATTAAACCTAGGGTGTTTTACCACTGAGCCACATCCCCAGCCCTTTTTATTTCTTTATTTATTTTACAGATAGGGTCTCACTAAATTGCCTAGGGCCTCAGTAACTTGCTGAGCAAACTTGCAATCCTTCTGCTTCATCTTGGTGAGCCACTGGGATTTCAGGCTTTTGCCACCACACCTGGCAAGATACGTAATTTTTGATCAGTAATTTTGCATTTAGAACTTAATCACAAAAGAACCATCCTAGATGAGCACAAAGATTTCTGCACAAAGATTTCCATCATTACTGTTTTTTTTGGAGTGGAAACAAAAATAAAATAGTTTAAATTTTCAACAATAAAACGTTGAAAAGTAAATAATAGTATATTCACAAGCTAGCATGCTATGCAGCCATTCAAGATTATATTTTAGACAAATATTTAATAGTTAAAAAATTCACCAAATTTTGTAAGTGAAAAAGTTAGGGAAGATTCCAAATATATAGTTTCGAATATATTCCTAGGGGAAGAAAATCTGGGGGTGGGGGATACATATGGGAATGTTAAGTAGCTGTCTCAGCATAGAAGAATTATCCATAATTATAATTTTTTATTATCATTTCTTTTCTAGGAGCAGAGAAGATGAATATAAGTTTAACATAACTAAATGCACCTTCCCCGGACTACCAATGTAGCTCAAGTTCCTATTCCTCCACGAGGTCTGCTTGAACCCTCCAGACCTCTCTAAACTCTTTATCCTTCTTACTCTTTCTGCCATTAATATGCATGTTATACAATTACCCATTCAATCAGATGCTTTCTTGTATTGATGTCTACCCCAGGCTTGAAAAAAATATTAATTCCTCAACAAGATTTCATTCTGACAACTGGATTGACCTTACCAGTGGCAGATTGTATTTCCCAAAATGCCGGGAACAAATTCTTTCATCCACATGCCCTTCCTGACATTAATACTTTTCCTATAAAGAAGCAGGGTCTATATTCTCTGTCCTTTTATCTGAGTGGGCCTGTACCTGTGGCAGAAATGATGCTATGGGACTTCTGAGGCTGGGACATGAAAGAGCTTAGTGTATCCATCTAGCTCCTTGGGATGCTATTTCTTGAAACCCAACTGCCATGCTGTAAGGAAGCCCAGGCCATGTGAAGAGTCCAGGGATGTTCTGGTGAACAGCCCTGGCTGAAATCCCAGTCAACAGGCACCAAGAACCACCAATATGCAAGTGGGAAAGCCTGTGAGATGATTCTAGTCCCACCTACTATGTGTTTGCAAACACATTAGAGACTGAACCAGAACTTCCTTACTGAACATAGTCAATCACCTGAACTTTGAGAGCTGATAACAATAAAATAACTGCTGTATTTAAGTCATTAAGTTTGGGGTGTTTCAATTTTTACAATTGAAACTTAGAACTTACACTTCCTTTTCTTCTTCTTCTTCTTTGCTACTTCATAGACCTCTCCCCTGGAAAATTTTCAGTCCTCAATCCCCTGGTCCTATAAAAACTAATCCATGTAAGTTTGTTATATAAATGAATGAATGAATGAGAGTTCTAACCTTCATTTTATTCCTTACTTCAAAACTTGTGCATGCTATCAAATCTTAATAATATTTCAACCTAAGAGAAATATTTCCAGCAGAGCAAATCCTTTTTATTCATATTCTGATCTTTATGTTTCCTTCTGTATAATTCCTTTCAGTTGCACCTCTAGCTACTACCCAGCATGCAGAAAAGTTAGTCACTAAAAAAAGAAGAGTTAATAAAATAAGAGGACCAGTGAAGACATTGACGGCTCTGGGGTTGCCCTTTCTCTGGAAGCAGCCTCTTTCCTGGAAAAGTCAGGAGCTCTTTGCTAACCAAAATGTTAATAAGATACTGCTATCTTCACACCTTCAGTAAATGAGATTGAAAACTACAGAACTACAGCCCCAAAGAGCAGACAGACCCTTTGACTTATGCCCATAGTCCTGGCATCAGTGCCACCTATGTGGTGTGAATTGAAGAACAAAGAGCCTGTTGTATGCAAATCCACCATTTCAGATCTCCTCGAGGGCTAAGCATTTTCCTCTTCAGGGTCTTTCATTACAAAAGAAAATCTGGGGAGGGAGCACATGCTCATGGTGTGACAGAATCAGCAGCAGCACTAACATCCTTCTGCCCAAACATCACAGAGCGATGTGTTCATAGGAGTTGGTCCTTGGACTGGGGTGCGTAAGTGTGCACAACCAAAGCAAAGGATTGTGGGTGAGGATGCCCACAGAGAAGAAAGAATTCAAAGAAGAAATGTCTAGAAACACTGAAATCTAGCTTCCCTGTTCTACAACTTCAACAAAATTGTTTGACCTTCTATTCACTTGATGGGAAATGGTTAAATCTGTCTCTTCATTTTTGTGGATGTTTGTTTTGGTAATCAATGAATTGGAGTTACCTGCAACTAGTGTAGTTCCTCAATAGCTCTACCTTATCCTTTGCTTTTGCAAGTGCCTTCAATGTCATGAGCAGGAAGAGTCACCTGGACCGCAAGATTCCTTTGCCTCAACGCTTCTCATCTCACCAGCTGGACCTAGTGACTCAAAAAGTTAAGAATGTCACGACTCAAAGGAGGAAATAGGGAAGAAGCAGGATCTATTCCAAGCACAGCTTTATATGAAATGCTCTTTAAAGGCAATGGGATCCTCTCCCAGCCTGAAGAAGAGTTTCATGATTGACTTCCTCACCATTTTTTCTCTCAACACTGTTCAAAGCAAGGATGAGAGGATGATTGGCTCCTTTTCTGCATTTACCCAACATTTTAGAGGTCACGGATTTGTGGCCACCCATATCAGCTCGAGTTTGCATCTCAATGTGCAATTTTCTGGCCTCACTAGACACCCCACCAGAAAGCTGCTGACATGGGATTTGACATACTTGACACCAAGTATTTGGTTTGATAAGAATCGAACGCAAGAAAAAGGTATTTTCTTTTCCCTTTTCCCAGAGGCATGCTTTTTTTATTTTTCCTGCCAATAATCTTTGCCAGACAAGAAAATGAAGTTCAAGGTAAAGTTCGTTCCCTAGGTTTCTCAGCAAATTTCTAAAATCAAGCTCGCTGCCATTGTCATCGCCATCACTCTCCCCACCCTCACTATGTTGCCTCATATTCTCTCTTTCCTAGCACCTAAACAGGTTGGCCTCATTACTTTCACCATCTCCATCACTAGTGCCAATTAATCATCACCATTAACATCCTCCGAATAATGGCCTTAGCAAACCCCAACTGGGACAGGCCTGTTCCCATCGCTGCAGGAATTTCCATATTAAGACTTTCAAGCTCGAAAGCTCTGGAATACACTAATGGAGAAAAAGCGTGTTGGAAAAGACCCCTGGGAGAAGCTGGGAGGGGAAAGCATGCCCCAGTCGCCTCTCAAAATATCCAGCAAGCAGCCATAGGGGAGCATGTGCCCGTTCTTTGAACTCCCTCAAAGTACCTTCCCTCTGTTCTAAATCCAGGACCATCTTTGTACAGGGCTTGCTGTTTCTGGATTAATCCTTGGCCCTTGTTCAAGCCCTGGACTGCGTCAGGATGTTCACAGACCCCAGCAGGCAGGCACTGCTAAACAAGCTTTTCCGGCAGGACCCCTTTCCTGTGACACGGATTCCAAGCCCCAGCCCTGAGCGTCTGTGCTCCACAGTCTGAGAAGGCAGCTGCGCCTCGTTCTCATTTCCACTCGCGTCTTCCTGGAGGAGGACCCCACACCTCCACCATCCCAGTCATCGGCTGCTCGGTCCTTTCCTGAGGCACTCTATTTTCAGCTCCATATCATATCACGGACTCTCCTTCCCCATGGAGCAAGCTGGCGAAACATTTTTCCTTGCCTAAGCATTTGCTTCATCTCTGACTCAAATCTCAAATGCAATGAGGGGGCGAGGAAGCCAACAGGGCACCAGGAGGGAAGCCTCTGCCAGCACACTGCACCTCAGTCCACGGGCGACTTACTGTGTGAGGCTAAGCTTGACAGCTCCCCTCTCTGAGCCCCCATCTCACTTCCTGTTGTCGGAGAAAGGGTTTTGCACCATCTGCTTCCTTAGGTGTGGCAGGAGACTAACACTATTTTCCTAAATGCATTTCCAAAATTAAACACTTTCTCTCTTGGGGTTTTTCTCCACAAAGGAATCTTTATTGAAATGGTTGCCTTTGTCATTCTTAACTAGCAGGGCATTCCTTCACATCACTATCATTGATGTCATCGATGATGTCATGAAGCAGGTAGCATGTCAGGTCTCTAACTAAAGATGGGTGCTGCATCCGTTGGAAATGTTGACATTATCAAAAATGCTATTTCTACTGTGTTTAATGTTTTCCTGCTTCTTTTTGTCTCTGTCTGGTTCCTTGAGGACTTGGATGATGAAGGGAGAGAGAGAGACAGAAAGTGCCACCTTAATGTGAACTTGTCTGTTCTGAATGGTCCACTGTCATCCTTAGACTACTCCAGTCACTGGTTGCCAAGGCAATGCCATCACCCAACCCATCACCCGGGGTCTAAGGGAAGATATGGTGCTGACTTCCCTATTGGTGCACCTCAGGTACAGTACAATCTTGCTAGGGTCTAACTAGAGTGGCTTGGTGGATGTAGTTTGGTCAGATGAACCTGGATATGAGAAGACCAAGGAGAATTACACCTTGGCTTCAAGAAGCCAAAAGCAGAAAGCTGCCCTGATGTTTTTATACAGTTTTCTTGTCCTCTTTGTTGCATTTACATTTAATATGTTGTCTAAGTCCCAACCAAGCCTGTGAGCAGATCACAGTGGTATTATTCCCATTTTACAGATGAGAACCAGACCCTGCACAGTAGAACATCTTTCAAGGTCTTGGTTATCGGATATTTGGGGCTGGCATCCCAGACTGTTGTCATTTAACTCTACACTGCCCACCACTTCCCTGGGTAGAATGAATGTAAGTCACAAAACAAGCCTGAAACCAGCCAGAGGAAGCAAAAAAAAAAAATTATGAATGGATTGTGAAATGTGAGTTCATTGAGAAAAGCAACTGTTCAGACATGCACCAGTGAGGACGCATAGAACACAGAAGGCCTGAAGTCACCCGGAGCCACAGACACCCCCCAAGTCATCAGTGCCGAAAGAGGAGTTGGGGATCAGCTCATGAGACCCCTCCAGCTTGTAGATGAGACGAAGAGAGCCCGGCAAAGTCACTGGGTAGTCGAGGTCACTCCAGAACTCAGCTCATCTGTTTCCAAAAGCTCTCCCCTCTGAACTTTTCCCTCTCTTTCCACAAGAAGGACATGACCCCCTCACAGAGTGGAGGCTCCAGCATTTCACTATGAGCCAGGAGAGTTGGCCCTCGGCCATGGACACAGGCAGAGTAACCGAACACCCAGCCAAGGAACTTCAGAGTAACCAGTGAAGCATTCTGGAAATTGTCTCTTCAGTGAGCTGCCTCAGGGCCCGAGGTAACGCCATTGGGTACCTAGTAACATGAGTATGACATGCAGGACTCCAGTACAGATGTGAAAATGCCATATAGGATTGTTGATACCCAGAGAAAATTTTAGCCATGATACCCTGGTGTAACTTAATCAAGTGTCCATCAGCAGAGGGCAAGGTTCTGAAAAGACAGACCATGCTACAAATGTGTCTTGACAGAAAGAAAGGGGTTCCTGGCTGAACATGGAGCTCTGGCTAAGGAAAGCTGAGTCTAAGCTCTGACTCCTCCATCTGGAAACCAGCCCTGGATACTTGGGATCAAGAGGAAGGGAAAAGTGACAAAGACATATGGATAGAGAAACCTACTGGACCAAATAGTAAAAAAAAAAAAAAAAAAAAAACCATGCAAACTGGTTATCTACATCTATTTTGTACGGCTGTAACAGAATGCCTGAGACTGAGTAATCTATAAAGAACAGAGATTTATTTCTTACAATTCTGGAGGCTGAGAAGTCCAAGGTCGAAGGTATGGTGAAGGCTTTCTTGCTGCATTATCCCACAGCAGAAAGTAAAAGGGGCAAGTGTATCCACGTACTCATGCGGAGCAGAGAAGAGGGTCAAACTTATCCTTCTATCAGGAATCCATTGCCTCAATAACTAACCCATGCCTGGGATAACTAACTCACTCCCACAACACCAACATTAATCCTTACCACCTCTTGAAGATCCCACCTCGGAACACTGTTGCACTGGGGTTGTTTCCTACAGATGAACTTTAGGGGTCACATTTGAACCATAAGACTGACTTAAGTATTCAAAATAAATAAATAAATAAATAAATAATTTTTTTAAATAAAAAGACTGTATTGGCTTTTGAAACCCAAATGTTGAAAGGTGCTCTAGCCCCAGACCCAGCAGGCTCTCTTCTCTGCCTTGCTCTGACTTCCTTCAGTCAGTTGCATTCTCCTCAAAGACAGCAAACATTGTCCAGGACAGCTTCAGACTCACAGGCCAGCAGCTTGTCACCAGCAATAGAGGTATGAACTCTGAGTAGCTAAACTAAGACCCTGTGTGCCTCCTAACTAATCACTGAGCTCTGATTGGTCAGATCTAGGCTACACTGCTTTCCAAAGCACCACTGGACTGAACAGCTGAAACTGTCAATCAGCTGGATCCGTCAGGTGGGTAACACTATCGGCCCACCTAACCCCCATGCTATTGCTGCATTGATGAAGGTCCTCAGAAGCCAGACCCCAATTTGGGAGCATCTCTGCTGAGGGACCCCCTGGCTATGACAGTTGCCATAATGATGGGCTCCTGGTGCTCCAGGGTCTTGAGCCCCACACAAGGATAAAATTTCCTGGAAGAAAACCCAGGGCATTCCAGGACTGAGTAGCACATTTCCTCCAGAAGGAAACTGTCAAAAACACCAACCAAAGTCACATCATTAGTTTGTTTATTATTTGTTGATTGTCTCTTCCAATATAACTAACTATTAGCCCTGTGAGATCAGAGACCCTGAATATGTTCTTACTTGTTGATTTCCAGCAGCAAACCCAGTGGTCCCTGGCATAACTTAGGGGCTCAGTAAACCCATCTACATGGCCGGAGCTCAGAATGCTCCTGAGGCTCTCCCCTGGGCTTCACCTCTACTCAGTGCTGGTACTTCTGCTGCTTTTTTGGGTCCCAGGATAAGTTCTGACCGAGTATAAACAGAGATCCCTTCCCTGGGTTCCCTGAACACAAGGAAAACTGGCCCAGTATTGCTCTCACCCTCCCATATTTCAAGTACACAGGGGACTCCTCCTCCCCCACTAGGGCCTACAGATGCTTTGCTGAAGTTAAGCCATGGAGATCTGCTCGTGAAAGTGTGATGCCCCGCCCAAGGGAGGAAGAGCTGGGGCTACTGCAGGTTTGTTAAGGGACTGGCTGGTCCAGATCCCCTGGGTCTGAGTGAGGCAGCAGGAGACCAGAGCACAGGGGGATCCCGGGGTCCGCATGGAAGGAAGACCCACAGGTAGGGGAGGGAGCTATAGACTGGGAAGGGGACATGGCACATGGTCTAAGCAAAGCTCTGCTTTCCTTGCTCAGACCTCCCATTTCCTCTGTCTGGGGGAGGCAAGGAGGAGTTGGGGAGGTGGCTGTCGTCTTCCTTTCTTCTCAGACACCTGTAATCACAGGCTCCATCAGACTCCCTGTCCCTATGTGGAAGCTGCTCACCACAGCGAGAACCTCAGCCCCAGACTGGAGTTGCCTAGCAACTCAGAGTCCTGAAAAGAAAGCAGAGGAGCTAGACAGAAAAGGGCAGAGGGAATGGGCCTGTCAGAGGCAGGAAATAGGTGCCAACAGCCTTAGGCATAGGCTGCAAACTCAGGGCAGCTTCACAAGCCCCCTGCACCCTCTACCCAGCATGCTACCATTCCCTACCCTCAGATAAGTGGGCAGCATTCCACACCTAGAGATGCTTCCCTTTCAAACCACTCACTTTCCTTCAAATTACAAATACCTGGAGAGGATCTGACTTCTGGGCTGTCCCATGGCAGTTTGGGAGGAACTTAACAGACCCTTCTGAGGAAGAGGGAAGGGAAAATGGGAAGTGCATTATGAGCCCATCCTAATCCATCCGGGGTTTTCCACTCTTCTGTCTATTAAGCCCATTCCATTCATCTCCATTCATAATTTGCTCACTGGTGTCAAAAGTGTCGGGTTTGGGTGTTTGACAGCCAACTGCATGACACTTAGTGACTGCTTACTTCATAGTGTTTCAGTTTTTTCTAAAATAATCCCCATTCAGGAGTTGTTGTGAAAGGTAAGCAAAATAATGTATTTGAGATCCCTGTACAATGTTTGGCATGTAGAATGCACATAGCATGTGCTAGTTTCCCTTCGTGCAGACTGAAATCACAATGCCATAGTCACTGGGGACCCCTGAAGTCTATAGAGCCCCTCCTCTTTGGTGACAACTAACTAGACTCTAATTTGGGAAGTAAAATTTAATTCCAAGACTACAGAAATCCCTGGGAGCCAACCTTGACCTCCACCCTTGCCCTTGGAGAATGCATTGCTCAGTGGGCAAAGCTGAACCCTGTCTGCCAGAGAGCAATAGATAATGGCTCAGTGTGCAGCTCCTGTGTTAATTGGGTGTTCCATTGACTTTATTTTTCATCACTATTGGGGCCATTCTTGCATCTAGTTGCCTGTTTTGGGTTATTTCAGTTACTGCATGGTGATGGATGCTTATGGCTCCATCTACCTATCATCGTTACCGTGAGAGCCAAAGACTTTATCTGGAAAAGAGTTCTCTGGCCAGTGTCAGACCTCTTGATAAAACCAGGGGTTCATTTCAGACCCTTGGGTCAGGATTTAAGATCAAGAGTCAACTAGCAAATAGAAGTGCTTTATAAACTAACAATCTTGTGTTGCTCTATTCATCCATCTATCCACTACTTACCAAGTTGGGCTTAGTTCTGCACTAAGTGTAAGGGATGCATAAAAAAAGAGAGAAAATGCGCCAGACTGAGTTTTCTGCCCAATAAAGGAAAATTTTAAAATAGCACATTATTAGAATTCAAATAAAACTGTTTCTCTTGTCAGGGCAGGAGTAGTTCAGAGAAATACTGGAAATGGCCAGCCATGGAAAAGGGCTCCTGGGGCAGAGGGCACTTTTTGAAGCTCCCTACTTCCACCAAAACTGGAGAAAAAAAAAACAATTTTCAAAAGCAATTTGACCTTTTCCAAATTTCACATTCCTAGACCCAACTGAACCCTAGAAAAAAAAGATACCTAAGGATGGAGAGAAAAGTGACAGGCAAGCAAGGACCCCAAAGCTTGAAGGATATTAGAACTGATGGTGAATTGACAGGAGAGAAAAGAAGAGGGGACAAGTGTGCCCCTGGTGTCATTTCCACAGCTGCCTGTTTGGGTGTCTGATTAACAATCTTATACATCAGCTTGGCCTTGAGTCTTCATTCATTCATTGTTCTCACAGTAGAGCAGTTCTGTCCGCCATGTTGCCAAGGCTTTGTGGTGTGGAGTGTGCAAGTGTGTGTGTGTTCCTTGGGCAAGGACCCAAATAAAATTATAGTTTCTACTTGTAGTTTATGTTCACCTCAATACTTCATACTCCAAAGATCAATAAATAAATCTATTTGAGTTTCAGTTGCAAAAAAAAAAAAGTGTGTGTGTGTGTGTGTGTGTGTGTGTGTGTGTGTATCCACATATGTATGTTGAGAAGATTTCTGAATGTGCTGCTGAGGCAAGGAAGGAGGACCCACAGTGCATGCAGACAGAGCCTGGATTGCATGTATGGATAAAGCTGTACAGATTCGTGATGGAAAGCACCATGATCTCAACATAAGAACTGGTTTGCAAGCCTGAAGTTGGGAATTTGGGGAAGTGTCTGACCATTTTGTTTCTTTCAGGGTCCCCGTTCAGATTTATTCGTGGGACAAGATTTTGCAGCAGAGATAATCTAAAATAAAAGCCCGAGCTTCTCAGAGTCATCCTGGTGATTATCAAGCATTCCTACCCTGGCTTGGATCATATTTCATACTTGAGTCTCAAGTGGGCTGATCTCTGAGGGGGACAAGATAGAAGTCATGAACATAGGTATCTAGATCTCCTAATGGCTAATTCCTCAGGAAAGATAATGCAGGAAAGAGACCCCATGGGCCAACCCTTCTTCATCCTCACTTCTGTCCTGCTCAGGAGGTCCCTTAATACCTCTAGGTTTTGGCCTTTCATTCTCACTCCCAGCTTTGACTGCAGCATTCCCTGTTCCAGGAATTTTCTTCCCCTGCTCCATGGCTATTCAAAACCTCTGCATCTGCTAGGCTAACACCACAGCACTCTCTCCACTGTCTCCTCTGCCTTGTGCAAACTGCTTCTTGGGAAGTCTACTCCACCTTCTCAATGTTTTGTCTTCCTGAGGCAACTCTTCCCCAGTCAAAGACTCTGACTTAGAACAGACTCTTTATAAACCCTTCCTCTCTTGAGTTGACTCTGGAGCAGCCATGTCACAAGACTCTGGAATAGGGTGCAGTTCACATGAGCAGAGGACTTCGGTGTTTACACAAAGCCACTTCCTGAGAAAAACACAATTTGAGATTCACAATACTCCTTGATGGAGAACAGGAAAGAGCTTAATATCCCCACATTACAGAAAGGAAAGAGGAGGTTCAGAGAGATTCGTGGTTTACTGTAAAGCCATATAGCCAGTCTGGGAAATCCAGGCAGCCAGTCCAATCTACACTGCTCTCACTGCAGTAGGAGAGAGACCTTCAAATCAAAGCATTTCCTTGATACCACTCAGGTCCTCATTTCAACTGTTTGTTGAAATACACAGCTTAATGCCTTCTAGACGAAGTGTCCCTCCAGCTGCCTTCCAACTACACTTGGTATACAAACCCACCAGCAGTGCTAAATCATTAGTCCTATCCCTACCCAGCCATGTCAGAAGGAGGTTTAGAAATTCGATCACTGTTGTTAAAGGTTGATAAGTGATTAAAAAATAAACACTTAAAAGGCGATTTGAGTTAGAATGGGTACTAATCCCTTAATCCACTCCCCCAACCCCAATGGCAGAATTTCAGAGGAGGGAGATCATTTGGACCCATACTGTTCAATATGGTGGCACCAGCCACATGGGGCTATTGAGTACTCAAAAACTAGCTGATCCCAATTATGATATGCTTTCAGTATAAATAAATATAGGTTTTCAAAGAAAAGTATGTAAAATATCTCATTAATAATTTTAATAATCACAGTATGTTAAAATTAGAACACTTTAGATATATAAAATTAAATTTTTTAAACTAATAAAATTAATTTCACCTGCTTCTTCTTAGATTTTTTTAATGTGGCTACTAGAAAATTTAAAATTTTATCTGTCATATTTGTAGCTTGTATTATATTCCTGTTGAATCATACTAATGTGGACAATAAGATTTTTTTTGTTATTTCAAATAACTACATGCAGGTAGTTATACACTCAGATTATGTTTGAGGTCCTATTATTTGCAGAAATAAAAGTTCAGAACTGAGTCTTTTAGGAGATGGTAATATTTCTTCTCCGAAATCACCCCCGGCTGTCAGCTTCCTAAGCTTCCCAAGGTTGATGACCACCCCACCATAGAAACACTCCATGTCACCAGCCAATCCCAGACTGAAACCCCTGTGCCAAGCTCACTTCCCTGCCTGGGAGTCTCTCTAGTATATTTTTCTTCCACCATATCAGGGCCTGGCCCCTGAAGGAGGACCCCTAGTTAAAATCATGCCCTAAAATTCCATAAGCTGCCATGGCGCACTGAGATGTTATGCTCTCTAGGGAATCTCAATGTCTTCAGAGAGGTTGCTGGCTCTGATCAAAAGATATAAGGATTAAAGACTGTTTAAATCAAGGTTAATGTCATTTGGTTAGAGTGGAATCCAGGGCCTTCATTGATTGTGTCCTTTGATTGAAGGGAAAAGCCATTTCCTTTAAATACTGTAATCTCAACCTCCCAAGCTGGCACTGCAGAGAGAATCTATTTATGAAAGACAACTTCTGCCCAGGGTCTCAATGTGTCTCCAAAGTTCATCTTTGCTTAAAGGTGAATTTTGTACCAACACACTGGCCCAAAGAAAACACTACTTCCCCTTCCATACTTGGAGAGAATGCTGATAGAAGCAGGATGAGTTCAGGGACAGAGACAGTGGGCTAAAGTCAGTGGTCAAGTCCTGGACAAGAAAGAGAGTCACTTCTTGTCCATCCTCCATGGGATTTCTCACATGGAGCTTCCATCTCTTGATGGGTGGGGAAGGTCAAGAGGACCATAGCTTGCCTCCAAACATTCCACACAAAACAAAGAAGGCCACCCTCAGAGGCCTCAGCTGGCCTTGACTCTTGCAAGAAGTTCACATGACTTCAGTGTTTACACAAAGCAAAAAAAAGAAACACATCAACAGCCATTTTCCAATAGAACTAAACCTCGAAACCCCTGAAACATGAATCCACAAAACTAAAAAAGTCTGAAGATCCCAGGCTGCCCCCTCGCTCCAAGGGTGGGGTAAGGGACACATAATGATGTCATTTCATATGATTAAAAATAAATTGCATAAATAGCACCAAGAAAATAGAATAAAATATAAACTAAAAATAAATGGTTGAGTCAACTCATCTTTAATGCTTTTCTGTGTAACATCTATTTTGTATAATGGAATACGACTTTCATACTCCGACTGCAAATTTAACCTTGGCCACAAGTTATGATGTACATTACAATACACTTTTATTATGTTACACAGTATTGTGGTGGTTTTTTTTAATCTATTGCTAAGCCCCTAACAGTATGTCTGTGTCAGTGAAGCCCATCTGTCACAACCACAGTGGAGACATTATTATGTAAATAGTTCTAGGGCCTCCTTTTGGGGGAATTTAATATACTGTCCTAATATTCCAGCCGGAAAAAAATGTTTATGAAAAAAACCTTTTTTTCTTTTTTTTTGGTTTGTTTCATTTGTAGAGAAAGGCAGGTCGAGTTGCTAAAGGTTGTATTTTTTTTTTAAAGAGTCCAAATCTCTTTTCTTCTGTCTCTCACTCACAATGTCTTTAAAAGCTAATGATATGGCTCCTAATAAAATAAAATAAAATAAATGAGAGACTTCTTTTAAACACACCAGCTGAAGTATAGAGCATTAATATCAAACAGCCTAGTGCATTAGCCATCTTTTCTATATTACAGTCATATTTCAATAAACTAAGTTTTCTTAGCAGGTGCCATCTTGGATTATTTCTTTATTAGACAGAGTTATAAAATATGCAGAAAGGTATGCTGAATTTTTTGTTATTTATTACCGGATTTAAACCTTTGCCAAAATTCATACACCTAAATCTTCCTCCTTAGAGATAGAGAGGCAACACCTGAAAGGACAGACAGGCACTTGTGCTCACAGGCCTATGAGCTGGGCGGGTGTGGAGGGGAGGAGGGTGGTACTGAACAGAGCGTGGCTGCAAGCAGAAGACATCAGTTCCCCAGACTTCTTGTGCATCTTAATTAACCAAGTTGGAATTTAGGACAGCTTCATATCAGCCCAGAACCCTGACTCTAGCCACTGATCACAGGTCAAGTAGTGAGTCACAGGTGCTAATTATACACTCCAGAACATTCAATCTAGACAAGAGAGAA
This sequence comes from Spermophilus citellus, assembly GCF_964194105.1. NCBI lineage: Eukaryota > Metazoa > Chordata > Mammalia > Rodentia > Sciuridae > Spermophilus > Spermophilus citellus. The sequence goes on along the minus strand of NC_138198.1, from coordinate 95,845,170 downwards.
CAACTTAGAGGTAAAGTGGTCCCGTGACTGTATGGGTGGTTCACACCAGGGACTGTAGGAATCCTACAGGGAGGACTCCTATGCAGGACTGAATTATTAAGGGAGGCTTCCTGAGGAGGCAGTGGGGGATCAGCTATGGCTTCAAAGAACACTGGACTTCAGCAGTTGGAGTGGAAGGAAGAAGCTCCCAGGCACCACTACTCAGGTATGCATTTCTACATGTTCCAGGCAGGAGAAAAGACAATGCAGCCCTGGAGACAGAAAGAACAAAAGAGCTGAGAAAGAGGCAAGAGGGTCCCAGAGCAAGTTCCCCAGGTTAGCTTGCTGGGATCGAGACAGTTGTGGAGATAATTGGATCATGAAGTGGGGGCAGCTGAGCAGCTTTCCAAGGAGAACCATCACAAATTAAGCAGAGATCAGAAAGCCAACCTTGGACCAGAGACAAAGTAGGCGTGGTAAAGGAAAGACGGTCATTCTTAGGGCAGCCTGATGCTTGTCCCTGCTGTTCCTCCCAGTCCAGCCAGGTCTCAGGTCTAAGAAGGAAACTGTGTTAAAAGGAAAATCGAGAAAAAAAAAAAAAAAACTTCACTGAAAATGCCGCCAGCCATTTGGCAAAGACTTTTCTATTTGTCACCCCACAACATCATGTCACAGACGGGTAATGAGACATTCACTGATGTGTTCCTCTGACTCCACTCACCTTCCATTCCTAGAGTCAGCCTGGGACATGGCAGAAGGGGCTCTAGCCATGTGTATGGAGGGAGACTGGGGTACCCAGTGGAAGACTACAATGGACCAGGGGCAGGGGAGGTAAAGTGGGACATGGTGGCTCAGAGAATAGGTGACAGCAGGATTCCAATAGGAATGCCAGCAGTACCTGGTGGGCATGGCCACTAACCAGACAGGGGAAAGTGCATGTGAAATACCATGTAGGGAACTGAGGGTCTCAGGAGGAGAATGCCTGTGTGCTCCAAACCAAGTGGCTATAATGAATGTGTCTCCATCTTCTTCACTCCATAGATTGGCCTGCAAGTTCTCTGGGGTTCAGGTTGAGAACATGACTCTTGTTAGTGACCTAGGGTAACTGCTGAGTCCTCTTCATTCTGGTGTCCTCAGTAAGAATTCAGCTAATTCTTCCTGGCAGAGGGACCCTCTTGAAGCTCAGCATCCTCCCTCTCCCTGCCTCCCAACAAAGCTAGTTCAAGTCAGGAGGCAAACAGGAGCCCAGAAAAAGTGCCTGTAGCAATGCTATTTATTCAGAGGCTTTCTCACCAGGGATTGTAGTAAGGTTGTACCCCATCCATCCGAGTTAGCCAGGAGCCCCCAGTCCTGTCAGGTGACAAAGTTCACAAGGATCTGCTTGGTTCTTCCTGTGCACACAGAGTAGTTCAAGACAGCCAAGGAGAGGAGAGGGTATGAGGAGGAAGAATGGGGGCTTTCCAAGAGAGCCTGAGACTGGTTTTGAAAAGTGATAAAAAAAAAAAATTGACTTGGGATTCATAGGAGGCCCTGGGAGCAGTGAATGGCCAGTGCCCTGATGTTCTCCCTCCTGTCACTTCTCAGTGCAGTCAGGATTCAAGCATGTCAATTCCCCTTATCCAGGCCCAAGTCGCATCTCTGCCTGCCATTTGTGCTGTGTGATCAAAGGCTATTTTCATAATCTTTCTGACCATGTCCTCATTTGTGAAATGGGATAATGAGGCTTATCTTATAGGATTGTTGTGAGAGATGAATTATCAAATAGCACAGAGTGAGTCTTCAGCAAATGGTAATCATGCTCCTGCCTCATAGGTGTTTGGGATTTATATCCATGAACTCATATAAATATATGTGTCACCTAATAATGTTTCAACCTGTGCTATCCCCTGGGGGTAACAAATCCCACGCTTCAATCCCACCTCCAAGATCTCCCACGGGAGATTCTCATTGTTCAGACATGCCCTCCTCTCCCAGTTAGAACTTCTAGGTCATGTGGCAACTTCTGAGAGACTAATTATCTGTCAGCTGGGAGGCTACGGGCAGTTGTTGCCCAAGGATGAAAACCAGAAATAGAGGACCCTGGGAGTGACTAAGAGACACCATAGAAGCCAAGGAGGTCTGAAAGACATGTTTTTCCTCCTTCTTAGGCTAGAAGTTGGTTCTTATACCTGAAGCCATCTGGCAGCCCCCTCCAGGATGGGCAGCAGTTTAGAGACCCCTCCCAGGGACCCATCAAAAGTCTAAGTTGCACTGGGAGCAGCGGCACATGCCTGTAATCCCAGCGACTCAAGAGGCTGAGGCAGGAGGATTGTGAGTTCAAAGCCAGCCTCAGCAAAAGTGAGGTGTTAAGCAATTCAGTGAGATCCTGTCTCTAAATAAAATACAAAATAGGGCTGAGGATGTAGCTCAGTGGCCGAGTGCCTCTAAGTTCAATCCCTGGTACCTAAATAAATAAATAAATAAATAAAGCCTGAGATTCTGCAGAGGGAAAAAAAAAGGCAGGTAGGAGAACTAATAGCTTCCTACTTCCATCTGAACTTTTTGTATTCAAACTCAGGAATCAGATAACAAATAATACTAAAATAAGATTGCATTAAATATCCTTTCTTCCCAAATCATCAGAAAGAAACTGCAGCTCCTTATTCTATAGATGATAAGAATGACATTCAGAGACCCAACTTGCTAAGGACCACGGAGTGACTCTGCGTATCACACCCTGACCCCCCCCTTTCCATGTACTTTCCATAGACCTAGAATTATTCAGGTAGAGGTCAGGGCAGTGTTGATGCAGCCAGTCAGCTGCTCCTGATCCCGACTCGTGATGCCCAATAGCGAAGGCTTCTTGCCCCAGCTCACCCCAGGGTTGGCCAAGTCCAGAGCTGATTTAGCTGTTGGCACCAGTGGCTGATTAATAAGAGGAAAAGTAAGCACTGTGGGAGGGGCATAAGTGGGAAGGTATAGTTAATGTGTGGGGGAGAAGTCCAGGGAAGAGGCAGCTCCATTTGGAAACACCCCCACCAGGATGCAGATGTTCCAGCAGCCGGCTGGGCAGCAGGCCTGGCAGGAAGCTGCTCTGGCTTTGACCTCAAAATCCATGCCTTTCCCCAGCCCCCTTCTTGCCCTTTCACTCTGCTCTTCTGGCTCCCTCCCCCGCTGCCTTCTTCCTTCCCTTTCTACCATTCTCTTTCCTTGCTGCATTTTCCAGCCCTCCACCCTCACACCCATGTCCCTCTCTCTGACCTCTCTGATGCTAAGGACTTCATCTGGAAGATCAGCCGACCCTGCAGTCAGTGTCTTATTTTCTTTCTTCTGGCCAAAACCAGGGAGTGCAGACACAAGCAAATTGTTCATGTGGGGGGGTGGAATCTTAGGGACATTCTCAATTTCTTATTCTCTCTCTATGATGAAAAAAGAGAAGGAGATAAATAGCCTGATAAACACCTAGAACTCAAGAATTCACCGGGTACAAATCATTTCATGTATTTGCTTTATCCCCAATCTCAGTCAAATCCCCTTCCCCATTCTTGATGACAACCCATGGCTGTCCTATCACTTCCAATTATTAAAAAGTGCAAATGAGCTGAACCTTGTTTAGAACTTGAGAGCTCCCAGGTTCTTTTTCGGCTTTCCCAGGTTCCTTGCCTATGGAGAGCATACACATTTATCACTTCCAATGGTGTATTAACCATGTCTGTGTGGGCAGGGACTCAAGAGTGTCTATTGAAGGGAGAGGCTGGGGGAACCCGACATCAAAGCCCAGTCCTTTTATGAATCTGTTGTGTCAATGTCTCTCGGGACTTGGGCTGCGCACTCAGGTTGGACCCTTCACTGAGCCTAGGAAAAGGGGGGATGGATAATAAAGCATTGCTCAATGCTTGAGTCCAGTTACCCAGAACACACTACATCGAAGAGAGCAGGACTACTATCTGGACATCTGGAAAACAATAATTTCTTACTGTGATATTTTTGTTTCCTGAAATCACAAACCACACGTCAACCACACAAGCCAATTCTAGGAGATGGGTCAAAAATTGCAATATCATTCTCCTACCACATTCTGGGGAATTAAAGCACAGAAAAGGAACTTCTTTTTCTCAAGGTCACACAGTGTCTGGAATCAAAACCCTTTGTTCTGGAATAGGTCTACTGGCCATATTGCTTCTAACACACTTTCTCCTACTCATAGGTCATTCCTTAGGTCTGCCAAAGATAGGGCCAAGAGATATAAAACTTTGGGGATATCTTTTACTTTGTTCTTTTTTCCAAAATGGTCAGATTATAGGAGCCACTGAGACTCCTCAAGGGAAGAATGGAGCTTGGAATGTTTGAATGACAATGGTTCGACACATTCTCCATTTTTCCTTGGGTCCCCAGTAAAGATAAGACCAAGAAGAACTCAACAAATGTGTTGGGATTTCCCAAAAACCCATGGAGGATTTCTTCATGCAAAGGACTTGTCAAGAGCTTTTTGATGAGTTCAAGGTAAATGTATCAGAAACAGATGGATTAAGTTTGCCTTCAACTCACATGTGCTGGAGATTTGCAGCTGAGAAAATGCTTAGACCTGTGCATTTCCAGGAACTGGTCCATTCCAAAAAGAGTGGGATGTTTTGCTGAGTCCCAAACACTGGCTTCTCCTGTCCCTAAAAATAACTGAGCTGTCCAGCTGTTGGATGGAGATTTTCTCTTTTGGTTTTGTTTCATTTGATTTTCTCACAAAGCACCAGAGTGATAAATGACTTCAAAATCTGGTAGAATGTTCTAGGGGAATCAAGCATCCACACACACACACAAAAAAAATACTGTCACAATTACATCATTGCCCTCACCAGACATTCTGTCCCTTGAATATTACCTGTCCTTATTTACCCATCTGTCAATGTCAACCCCAATATTTACTTCCTCTAGGAACATTTTAGGATTATTTTCATCATCAATCAATCATTGAAACCATTTTTTGAGCACCTACTATGAATCTACAATGTTTTGAGGATTCAACGTAAGTATATAAGGCAAGGCCCTTGTCCACAGTGAGTTTACAGTTTAATTAAAAAGTTTCTACAACCTCTTGAAGGTCCAAATGAAGGATACAAGCATTCAGTGACTAGGAATTCAGAGAATGAAGAAAGCACTATTCATATCAAAGGGCAAGAAATCATGATAATAACATTCATTAACTCCTTCCTTTTGAGGACTTTTACAAATGTTAAGATCTTCACAAAAATCTCTTTAACAGGGAATGGGATTTATTTTAATAGAGGATAGAGAAGATGAAATGTCCTTTCAAGGTCACACCCCTATTAAGTGATGAAGCAGGCTAAGACTAGTGACTTGTAACCTAAGCACCTGTGCCTTATGTTGCATCACCTCTTGCAAAGGTATAAAAGTCAAATAGGTAGGTAACTATGGTAACTTGAAGACAATCGGAGTCATCTAGACATTTCTAAGTATGTTCAAAGTATACCAGCACACTCTCACCACCCCATTTTCTTAATTATTTGTGCCATTTGGAATTTCCCCCTCTTCTCTCCCACTTTTAAAGATTCAGTACAAATTTGTTTTCTTGGAACAAATAGGACAATGTCTCTCACTGGTCAACTGACTATAAATGGGGCTGCATATCGCTTTTAACGTTTTTTTAGACTTTTACCTAACTAAACTTTGGTTATTGTTTAGTACATCAGTGTCTCGTCTTTTGCAAAGATTAGCTGCTCACTGAGGAGGGTTTTAAACCCAATACCTGGCCCCAACTGTTTTGAGAGTGTCGCATGCTATGTTTAGTAATCATGTATAAAAGTCCTGCCCAGTGATAAAGACTCCCACATCTGCAGCCCAGCTCCCATAATGCTACAGAACTCTCCACCTGCATGTTCCACATGCTTCTCAAGCTCCTCTGTTGAAAATTCTACCATCTTCCCCTAAAACTAGCTTCTCTTCCAGAAGTTTCTCTTGCCAACAGAAATAACATAATTCTCCCAGTCTAGCTCCAAAAGTGATCATCAGTTTTGATTTTTGATGATCAAAAATCAGACTAATAATCAACCTCAAGGCCTGTTGATTATTCATCTGAAGTTTCTTATAAGTATAAAGGGTATCCTATCTTGCACTAGGTGACCTGGAAGAGATAAAAGAAAGGGAAGATTCCTACAAGAAGTGCTTGTTAAGGAAGGGACAAGATACACAAGGAAACAACTAGATGGCAATGCAGGCCCCTGTGTGACTAGCTCTCATTGTCAATGCCATCCTTCAGATGTGGGCACCATGAGCTTGAGTTAAAGTAGCCCCTAGATGCTGCCTGGAAGAGGATTCCAGAGATCTTCAGAGGCAGGGAGGACTGAGTTTGGAAAGGAAGAATTAGAAGGCTCTAGAGTCCATCCTGTGGTGACAAATGAGAAGAAAAATGAATGGGCCCTGCTCCTACATATCAGAAGTCTTCCAAAGAGAAGAAAAAGTGAAACTAGTACAAGGAAATATCTTAAATCCAAAAAAAGGAAAATGTCATGTCCAATAGGACTAGCTTAGGGAGCTAAGAAAAAGATTCCGGAACCAGCATTCAGAACCTGGACTTCTTGCTGCTCTTCCGGAACAGGGTCTGTGGAATCTCCCCACAGCAGGTTTCTGGGGTTGTTCTTTCCTGGCCATGGTGCATGCTGCCTGTGAGGAAGAATCAGTATTCAGTGTGATCTTTTCACAAGAGCCTCTCCACCTGCCCCCAGAGCCCGACTTGAGGTGCCCCTATAGGCAGGAGCCTCACTCAGGACCACCTCAGAGTCCCAAGGTAATTTTTCAAAGACACAGATTAAGTCAGTGGGCTATTGAAATTCCCCACCAGAGGGAGGCATTGGGGATGACTGTGCTTAGCATCTCTCCTCTCCTCTTTTGCCTTGCTACAGCAGCCATGAAAATAAAATTCCACCCTTACCTGCAACCCCATAAGAATTTATTACTTCGGTTTATATTTGTTCCCCTCTGACTCTCCTAAAGACAGTTGCTCCTGGGAGAGGATGTTGGAGACACATTGGTAGCAGCCATGAAAATGCTACCTTGGCAATGATGGAGACTCGCGGGAGCATAAATGACGGAGGACCCCAACTCCTGAGATTTAAAATCCATCATGGAAACTCCCATGCACTGCTCCAAACCAATGCCTGAATGAGGCAGGGACCCCAGGCTGGCCTGTTCCTTTGCTGGTGGCCTTCAGTTCAGGGACTCTTAGGGCTTTGTCAGCATTCCTTAGACTGAGTAGAATACTTCCATACAAGCTGCTCCTTTTCCAGATATACAACAGATACATGTCAGATATACATCAATATCTGATACTTCTTCAACCTTCCCTGTCTCCCTTCCTTTTTCCTATCCCAGAGGTTATTTTCTACCTAAATTCTCCCCCTGCTTAGAGAACAGGGCAGAAACTATCAATGACCTCATTCTCACAGAGGTGCTAGATATTTAATGTGTTCCCAACATCCCCCTTTTAGGAACAACTGCTTTTAGGAAAGTTGAGAGAGAACAAGTATGAACCAAAGTAGTAAATCCCTGTGGGGTTGCAGGTGTGGGTGGGGATTTCAGGTCCTCTGACAGGTGGGTGAAGGATTTGCATACCTTAATTTCCCAAGGCTAAAGGATACCTACTCAGAATTCTCAGCAATCACAGATCTGCCTACGTCTACCAGCAGGTAGGTAATATTTCTTAATCCTAGAAAAATGTAGCCCATCAATATCATCATTAATAAGAGATATTTTTAAAAATCCTCAACCAGAGTTTATTCACTGACTTTAGAACTCCCAACCCCAAAGAGTGTTACTCCTTCCACCTCCACAATTGCAGAGACAATCAGAATATGTAGCATACTACATAGACAAGCCCTGAGGTGACTAACAATTCCAGTCAGTTCTTTCTTCTTAATGCATGTCTTCCAGAATACTTTTCTTTGGAGAATAAAACAGCAAAAGAAAAAAGGAAAAATTGGGAAACATGATTATTATTTTTTTTACATAAAATAGTTTTAGGAGTTGTAGACCTGGATGATGCCCAGGAAAAAGAAGGAAGAGGAGACAGATGAGAAAGAGGAGGTGGAGGAGGAGGAAGAGGAGGAGGAGGAGGAGGAGGAGGAGGAGGAGGAGGAGGAGGAGGAGGAGGAGCTGGAAGAGGAACAGGAGGAGGAAAGTAGGGGCAAATATTCTTTATCTTTCGGCTTCAATATTACAAAATTATACTATATATCCAGAAAAGGACCTGAAATACAATTGTACACTCTAATAAATAATTTTTAAATGAGTTCCTGTAAAATCAGTACAAGGAGGAGATAAAACATGTCCAGCATCCTCAAAACCCTCCAACTGTCTGCTCTGTCAACCTCCAAAGGAAACCACTGTCATAATCTCAATACAGCAATCTCTCGCCTGCTTTTCTTGTCTAGTTTGCAATTCTAAACACTGTGGTTTATTTTGCCTGCTTTAGAATCTTATATGAAAGGAATCAACCATGTGTGTTCTTTTAGGTTTGGATCCATTTGCATAATTAATTGTGAAAGTTAACCACATTCTGCATGTAGCAGCAGTTTGCTTGTTTTCTTTATTGTATAGTATGCCACTAAATGAATATACCGACTTTTATTTCTCCATTCTACTGATAATTGATATTTAGGTTATTTCCAGAATGGGCTGCCATAAATTATCTCTTGACATATTTGTGCTCAAATTTCTATTGACTGTGTTCTAAGTAATGAAATTGGTTAAGTCATAGGGTGTGGATGACCTCAGCTGTGGAAGCACAGACTCTTTTCCAACATTATTGGGTCAATTTACACCATCAACAGTAGTGCATAACAGCTCTGATTGCTCCAGGGCCTTATGAAAACTTGTTAATAACAGCCTTTTAAAATTACTAAGTCTGTAGTTATAGAGTGTTACCTCATTATGGATTTAATTTTAATTTTTCTCATGATTACTGATCACTAGTGAAGGTGGACACATTGTCATGGAAACACATTGTCTTTTTGTAGAATCCCTATTCGGGTCTCTTGCCTGTGTTTCCACTGGACTGTCTTTCTTTTATGGATCTATAAAAGCTCATTATTCTGGAAACTAGATTTTTGTTAGTTACATATATCATAAACATCCTCTCTCACAATTGGGGAAATCTTTACTCTTTTGATGGCTTCTTTTAAGACTAGAAAGTCTGTATTGAATTCTGTAATCAGAATTCAATATAGATAATATATCAATCCTTTTTCTTTGTGATTAGTGTTGCTTGTTTTCTCTCTAATTTTTTTCTCTCATCTGACATTCTGAAAATATTATCTAGCTTGTCTTCCATAAGGTTTATGATTTTGCCTTTTTTTAAAGTTATATTCACAATCTATCTGCAAATGTTTCTTTGCTTTTGCGGGGCTGGTTTGTTTGGTTGGTTGGTTTTGTTTTGGTACTGGGGATTGAACTCAGGGGCGTTTGACCACTGAGCCACATCCCCAGCCCTATTTTGTATTTTACTTAGAGACAGGGTCTCACTGAGTTGCTTAGTGCCTCACTTTTGCTGACGCTGGCTTTGAACTTGCAATCCTCCTGCCTCAGCCTCCCCAGCCACTGGGATTACAGTCATGCTCCACCACGCCCAGCAGCAAATGATTTTTTAAAATGGCATTAGGTATGGATTAAGTTTCATTTAAAAAAAAAAAGAAAGATAAAGAAAAAAGGAGATCTACTTTGTTTCCTAAGCATTTAACAAATCTTTGCCTAGTGCAATATTTTGTCCTAAATCAGGTGCCCATGTATCTGTGGGTCTGCTTCTATTAACCTATTGTTAAAATAACACTACTCCATTTTAATTATTTGCAGCTTTAAAAGAAATCTTAGTAATTGATGGAATAATTTTTTTCTCTCATTCTTCTTCAAGAGTGTCTTAACTATTCTTAGCATGATTACATCTTGCACATCTTTTTATGGATTTATTCTTAGGATTTCATTTTATGTTTTTGATGCTATAATAAGTATTGTGCTTTAAAAGTTCATTTTCTAATTGTGTCTGGCTGGTATTTCAAAATCAATTGTTTTTTAATACAGAGCTATTTACAGAAAACTTGCTAAACTTACTTGTAAGTGCTAATAATTTATCTGTAGATTGTTTTAGATATTTTTGCATACAAAATAATGCAATATAGAAATAAATTTTTACAATTTTATTTCTTGCATTCCAACTCAAATGATATGTATTTTTTTTAATTTTTCTTTCTGCATTGACAAGGACATCCAGTGTAATATTGAATAAAAATAATGACAGTGGACACCTTAATTTTGATCAAGATCTCAAAAAAAGAATCTGTCAACATTTATGCAAAAGTGTTACTGAAGATAGTTTTTGTAGCTATCCTTTATCAGGAATATTTTCCTTCATTATAAGGAAGTTTATATATATATATATATATAACTATTTTGTTCACATATTTTATCATAAATTTTATCAGTTTTCCTGTACCTATTAAAATAACGAAATATTTAATAGCATATTCCATTAATGTGGTGAAATCCAATAATTGATTTTTAAATATTAAACAAATTCTGTATTTACAGAATAAACTCACATCAGAAGTGACAAATCACTGTGTCCCATATATTGCTGGGCTTGACTTTCTGATGCCTCGTTTAAGATGTTTGTCTAAGTGTTCAGGAGAGGCATTGACTTGTAATTTTCCATTCTTTTATCATAGGTTTGGTATCATATTTATGCAAGCCTCATAAACAAGTTAGAATATGTTTATTTATTTTCCCTATATAGAAGTTTGGTTTAAATTGGCATAATTTCTTTGCTGTAAATTTTGTACAATTTGCTGATGAAGCTCTTTTTCTTAAGTTTTCCTTTTTATGAGAATTACAAATTAAATTCCTTTACTAATTCCAGGACAATTCAAACTTTCACTTTCTTTTTATGTTGTATTTAGTAAGTGTAATTTTTCTAGAAATTTGTCTATTTCAAATAAACTTTCAAATTTATTGCATAGAGTTGTTTACAACATGCTCTTTTTCTCTTTTTACAGTCTTAGATCCATAATGATAGCTCTTTTCGATTATTTGCACCCTTTCCTTTTTTCATAATTAATTCTACCAGGACTTTATGAATTATTTATTATTTTCAAAGAATATCTGTGCTGTATACACTACTGCCAGTTAGTCTCTTAGGAACTAGGTTATCAGATCTACTGTCACAGCAGCACACTATTGTAGTGCTTGTGTTCAAATAACACTGACTTTTCTTATGAATGACCCCAAACACAGTAAGAGTAATGTTGGCCCCTCAGATATGCCAAAGAGAAGCTATAAAGGGCTTTAAGTGCAAAGGTGAAAGTAATACTTTTATTAGAGTATATTTTATAACTTTTTTTAATTTTTAGTTACTGATGTTAATCTCTTACCATGCCTAAATTATAGATTAAATTTTAACATAGGTATGCATTATAGGAAAAGCTGTGTGTGGATGTGCATGTGTGTGTGTGTGTGTGTGTGTGTGTGAGTGTGATTCGGGATTATCCAGAAGTTCCCTGAGGGTCTTAAAATATATCCTCCATGAATAAGGGAGGACTACTATGCCTTTGCTGTTGTTAAGTACAATATGCCATATATATTTTTAGGTTAAACTTTATTCATTTTTTTTAGACTTATATATCTGACTCAATTTTTCTGTTTTTCTCTCAGTTAACAAGAGAGGTAAGTTAATACCTACATATATTGACAGTTGATTCGTTGATTTTCCTTTTAGGTTTCTCCATTTTTATGTTTCTATATATTTTAAGGTCATATTTTTAGGTGCATCTAAATTTAAAATTGCTATGTCTTCCTGTAAAGCTGAAAACTTTAATGATGAAGAAATCCTTTATACTTCTACTAATGTTCTTGCACTTAATTTTCTACTTTTTATATAATAAATATAGTATATTTTTTATATTTTAAATTGTATTAGCCTCCTGTTGGTAGTTATGTATCTTTAAAAATCTAACCTGATGAGCTTTGTCGTTTTTCTATAGTGTTTAAGCCATTTTCATTAATTGCTTTATGTAATCATCAACATATATGTGTTTAATTCTACCACTTTACTATTAGTTGCACATTTACTTTTTGTTCTTCATTTCTTCTTGTATCTTTTTTTATTCTGACAGTTCAGCAAGACTGCTAAGAAACCATGAGCAGAACATCCAAGAGATATGGGATAACATTAAAAGGCCAAACTTAAGAGTCATTGGGATACAGGAGGGCACAGAGCTCCAAACCAGAGGAATGAACAATCTATTCAGTGAACTTTTTTCTTCTATCAGAAGAATGTTCTTCCCCTTCTATTTAGTATAAGAGTACTGGTGACAAATTTCCTTTTTTTTTTTTTCTTTCTTACAATGACTTTCCTTTACCTTGACCCTTGAATGGTATTTCCCAGGAGATAAAAGTTTTAGATGGGTAATTATTTTCTTTTAGCACTTTATATCGTTATATTGTCTTTGGGGTTTTTTTTCTTTTTTCCTATGGGAAAATCGCTTATTTTTCTAATTGTTATACTTTGAAGATAATCTTTCACTCATAACTGCTTTTTAAATTTTTTTAAAAAATTAAATTGAATTTCTGAAATTTTAAAAGCATATGATACATGGGGCTTAACGTTTTGCATGTGATTAATGTTGGTTTTATATCTCATCTTAATATCTTTTAGCATTTTATTGAAAATTTCTCAGATATTATTTCTTCAAATATTTTTTCTTCTCTCTCTATCTCTCTCCTATTTCTGAGACTTCAAACATATCACTCTTGCCTCTATTTTTATTACCTCTTTTCTGTTTTTTTCTTCTTTCTACCTGTGTATGATTAGACTTTCTTCTGGATATTTTCTTTTGATTTGTATTCCAGTGAATTAATTCTCTCTTCAGCTATGTCTAATCTTCAGAGAAATTATTCCATAAAGTTCTTGATTTAAAGTATTATATTTTATTTCTATAATTTCCATATAACTTTTATTCAAATTTGTTATATCAGTATTATAGCTTTTTAATTCTCTATTGAAATTTCCATCTGTTTTCATTTGCTTGAAAATAGTTCATAGAGTTGTTCTGAAGTCTGGGCCAGACATTTTAATATCTGAAAATTCCATGGGTATTATTTGGCAAGTTCTTGCTTGTGTTGCTTTTGTCTCTTTATATGTGTATTTATTTTTGTGTACTAGACAATACATTTGAAAAGATATTTATTTATAGAAGTAATTTAAGGTATAGAATGACATCTTCCAATAAAGATGATTTTCACTTGCTCTTGACAAAAATCTTAGAACAATCTTGATAACCTTGACATAGTTTCAAATATTGAGAATTTCTGGGTCATTCAATGGCTGGAGGCAGACTGGAGTTTTGAGAGAGTTCTTTTCTTCTTGTTTACTTATTCCTATGATACAACTTTCCAGAGTCCCACTCTAGTTTGAAAGTGATTTATCAGTGCTTATATGTCTAGATTTTGATGTTCTCCTGAGCAATTCTTGACTACTTGACTAGCTTTAGGAAGGTTTTTGCTATTGTTGGTTTTTTTTTTTTTTAATCTTTTCTAGTCCTAGGCAAAAGAGTGGTCTGAAATCAGTTAGTCTACCAATTCTGATACCATCCCACATCTGATACATGAATCCAATTCTACCTTCTGACTCCAGAAGGACCTCTGTATGTCCCTACCACTTCCTAGAGACTAGCAATGGAAATTGAAAGCATTATAGGTTTTTACCCAGAGGACTCAGCTTTAATTCACCTCTGCCCTAGTCTTTGATTTTTGTGCCCTGTAGTATCAGCTGGGCTACTGTCTTATGTCTGTGACCAAATAATGCCCACTTCAATTCTTGCAAACTCATTTTGTTCTTTTCTTTGTGCCTAAAGACAGGCCCGTCTCTTTATAGCTTCCAAGAATGGGGTCTCATCTTGCTCTTTTTCATCTCTTCCTGCACTGCAGTAGCTCTGTGTAAGCAAGATTCCATCAGCTGCCAATGTTCCTGGGATGCCACCTGCTGGCCAGGTCATCAGTTGGCAACACCTGATACCCTTCTCTTTTTGAGATACTCTGTGCTCCTCCCAGGACTTCTCTAAGACTAACCATTAGCCAGCACAACACTAGTACCCTCCATGAATTCTTCTCGGCGCTTGCGATAAGAGTTTCTACTGAAAAGTGGAAGTTTCCCGCAACCATGTTCTTGGGTTTGCCCATCCAGGGCTGCCTAACTAGCCCCAGCTCCACCAAATCTCATCACCCCTTCCTTCTTGGTACCTAGTCCCACTTGGAGACAACCTGGCCACGACATGTGGAGAAGGACCTGAATCATAATGTGGAGACTGTATCTATTCATTTACTCATTCATTCATCCACTGACTCACTAATTTCCTTCTTCATGACCTGGAATTCCAGAGTGAGGGAAAGAGTAGAAATCTTGGTAAGAAAGTAAAATATAACATTTAACACTTAATTATCATTATATTAACTTCTCAAAAACAATTAGTCTTATTATCAAGTGGACTTTTCAACACTCTCTAGTGGTAATACTAGGTCTAGAAGAATAATTTGTCCAGAACTTGGCTAAAAACTATAAAACCTTGTACCCCAGATAATACCTGTTTGTAATGAACACAGTACTCATTTTCATGTAAAGAATGTTTCTGTAGAAGCTTTTCTTTATTTATTCATTAAACAAATATTTATTTAGGCAGGCTCTGAGCTGCGGAAACAGAGAAAGGGGACCAGAGGCATCGTCCTCAAGAGGTTCCATTCTGCTGAAAGATGTTTACATTGCATTATGCCAAGGGTCATGATGGAGAGCGCATGCACAGAAGGGACTCTGAGCCTGGACAAGGACAAAAAGCAGTGGGGAGGGGGACATTCCTGAGCGCTGGTACTGGCCAAGGCATGTCAGTCAGCAGCCAGAGGTTTCCCATCTGACTGCTCACTGACTTTACAGATAAATTTTTTTTCTTTTTTTTATTGGTTGTTCAAAACATTACAAAGCTCTTGGCATATCATATTTCATACATTAGATTCAAGTGGATTATGAACTCCCATTTTTACCCCAAATACAGATTGCAGAATCACATTGGTTCAGCTCTTGTGGGTCTGAGTGATTGCTAACTCTAAATTAGTGAATTTGAGTTAATGAGGTTTAAGATGGTCATTTTTTCCCCAAATAGTCCAATGAGTCCTTGCTCTGCTTCTGTTGCCCCTAGAAAAAGACTATTTTGTGTCTTCAATTTCTTGTGCCACCTACCCAGTTCCCACATTCAAAGGTCCAATTATAAATATATATATTACTACTACTAGACAAACTGGCCCAAAATCCTCCAAAAATCTCTATTAGAAAAGCTGGCTGCACCCACCCTCTGTTAGGCTTCTCTTGTTTATTTACCAAACTGTAAACCAGTAAGCATTTGATAATCTTAAACTGTGTACCTGGTCCTTAGGTGCTATACACTTTTTACATAGAGTTCCAGATTCTAAGTATGCTTAGAATCTAGATGAATGCAAAAAGAGACTTTTATAATTATCTAGGCAGTATGCATTTATTTATTCCACAAATCATCACTGGATATTGAGGTTGTGCTGAGCGTTGTGATGGACATTGGAAGCCTTCAGGCAGTAGAACAGGTTCACAAGCCAACAGAAGACTACAGTATTAGATACAGGGAGCCATCTAAGATTTCCTCAGCAACAGCAAGCAGATGACCACAGACTCTGATTACTATCCGGGGTGCCATCATGTTCAACAGCATATAGGTCAACCTGAGCTTTGGGATGCTTTCCATACTGACTACACCTTCCACAGGGGCCTTCCCATGTGGATCCATCCACCCTCTTCACATCTGGATGGATCAGATATGAGGTGAGCATATTAATTTATGGAAAAAAAAACTCTATTTTGGCCACCAGCCTTTGAAAGAGTGCTTACCGAAATAGTGACAATGGTGATCAGGTGAATACATGATATTCTCTCTCTCTCTCTCTCTCTCTCTCTCTCTCTCTCTCTCTCTCTTTCTCTTTGGGTGGGGATACAGTAAGCCAGTTGATAATAAAAGCACAGAAATTACATCGAAAGTATTCAGTCTGAAAAGGTCTTGAGTCTTCCATTTGCCCAAATGAATAGAAGGAACAAGTAAACAGAAATTCTTAAACCAAACTGAATAGAGGAAGTGGCTGGTCGTTAGCAGAAGGAACAATGAGCTCTTGTCTCAAAGGAGGCATCAAGAAAACCCAGGCACAAGAATTGGCCTGGATTCTGAAAGCCCTCCCAGGCCCTGGTTACATCACACCTCACATGCACTATTCCCCTGAGTTCTCATTCCTGGGGAATCCAGGGGTGCTGCGTCTGGCCTTGCTTGATAGAAACCCCAGCTCTTGCTATTAATGGAACATCTCACTTTCACCCTAAAGATCCTGAATTCTGTGATGGGAAAGGCCCAGTTCCCTCCTGGCAGAAGGCCACATCTATGCATGTCCCTCGTTGTGGGGCTGAGTCTCGTCATGCACACAGGCTGTGGCTATTGTAGGTTGCTGAGGGAGATGTGGGTCATCACTGTTAGACGCAAATTAGTTACGGTGAAAAGGATGATGTTACTGAGGAGGTGCATGGTTGCAAGTGAGGGCCATTTAAGTCCTAGGAGAGGAAAAGGAAGGCCTCTCCCTGAGGGGGGAAGGATTGGGACCCTCCCGGGTGGCCCAGAGGACAGAGGCATTCATTCTCACCTTGCAACCTCTTCCCACACTCTGATCCATCAGATCTGGGTCAGGACAAGTGGGTGGGTGAGAAAGAGAGGTGTGAAGTGACAAACCTCAGGTGACAAAGAGGGAAGAGGCCACAGGACATATTGCTCCTCTAGGGGACACTGCAAATTGTGCCCACACTTTATGCAAGCAGAGTCCATATTTATGCAAATACCCCAAGAGCTCTATTAGTTGCTAGAGGCACAAAGTCCTGCTAGAAGGCTTAGAGGGGAGGCTGTTGACTGCCACTCTCATTCAGGTACTTTTTCTTTCCTGGGCTGAAATTCAAAAGTGAGATTGACCTCACTGCCTTCTCTTTGAGCAAAAAGGGTTAAGACACAGGTTGCAAACGTTGATTCTTGAGGAAGGTAGCCCAGGTAACAAGCAGAAATGACTTTATTTAGGACCAGAGCCCTTTTGGGTATAGCCAGTTTCATAACATTTAGACACCAAACTCAGAAAACCCATGATATCTGTGTCCCTTTCTGGCTCCATCCTGGTCCCACTTCTGGTGCTCTCTCCCATTCTACACATCTCCTTCCTTCTCAGCTCTCCACCCACTTACCCCACCTCAGCGCCCTCAGAGGCTACTAATGCTGATTTGATGCTTATTTCATGCCAAGAAAGTCAAATGCAATACACACTTGAAGAAGTACCTTCAATGCCCGAACCCACAAGGATAAGTATCTCATGGAGGAACTCCAAACAAATATTTATTCTGAATGGTGGTGTTATGGTTTGGATGCGAGGTGTCCCCAAAAGCTCACATGTGAGACAACACAAAAAGGTTCCAAAAAGATATGATTGGGTTAGGAGAGCCTTAATCCAATAAGCAAACTAATCACCTGATGGGGTTAATTGAGTGATAACTGAAGGAAGGTAGGGTGCAGTTGGAGCAAGTGGGACATTGGCGGGGTGTGGCTTTGGGGTATATTCTAGCAAATGGAGATCTCTCTTTCCGTCTCTCTTCTTTCTGATCATCACATGAGTTGCTTCCTTCCATCACTCTCCTCTGCCATGATGTTCTGCCTCACCTTGAGCCCTGAAGAATGGAGCTGGCTGTCTATGGACTGAGACCTCTGAAACCATCAGCCCTTAAACTTTTCCTCCTCTATGATTGTGCTGTTTGGGTCTTTTAATCACAGCAGGAAAAAAAATACTGACTAAAACAGGTAGAAAGCAGTGGTCTCCCTTGGGCTTCCAAAGTCAACGCACAAGCAACCCTTCCCCAAACCCTACCAATGACAATTAGGACTTGACTCAGTGCTGAGGCCACCATCTCATGATGACTCCTCCCTTCCTGGGAATCCCTAATTCTGCATGTTCCTTTCTCTTTCCCAGTAGTTACATCCTCTAAGGTAACTCTCTTGAAGGAAAGGAAAAAAAAAAAAAAAGGCTGAATTTTTAGGAAATAACTTCCCTGGAGGCATAGCCAGGGCTGGCTTCTGGAATTCATTTTCCAGCTAAGCACTTTAGAACCGTGTTCCTTGTGGTTATTAGCACTAGTGACAACAGCCTTTTCCTCCCTGAGCCACGCAGATTAAGGAAACCTAAGACTACATTTCTAAAATTGTTTCCATTTCAACCCACAGAGAATCGATACAAGAGAAGAGCATCGCCTTAAACGCTAATGTTATCCAAACTCAAATTCATCCTTGATGGATTGGTGGCTATGCTTTCTTAAGGCCAGACCAGGATAAATATACACAATTCTTGAGATTCTTTCTTTTTTCTCTCCCCACTCCCATCCCCCATCCACAGAGAGTGCAGTGAATGATACACTTACACCCAGCCATCCCTTCAGGACACAATCTGTATGGGGGAATTGGAAACTATTTCCAGTAAAATGGTCCTGGGGCTCTGCTAAGGCTGTCAGCCAGCATTGACTATATGACTCAGGAGTCCCCAATGTGATAGAAATCATGGCACAAACTAAAGAGAGCTTCCAGCACAGGGTACAGATACAGGCATCAGGACCCTCTGCAGCCACCATTGGACCCAGTCTCACCCTCCTCTTTCACATGGATATGATCCTTTGACTCCCATCACCTCTGCGTATGTGGATTCAAGCCCAGTTCTGACCCTGGTACCTGGGACCAATCATGGCTTGAAGCAGGCTTAACATGTTTTCAGGTTTGACATCCAATCATTGTCCTCAGATGTCTGCCTTGCTCCCTTTCTACTTCCAGAATGTCCCCTCCTCACCTTCCTTTTCTTCAGGACTCAGATCAGGCATCACTTCCTCCAGGAAACCCCCTCTTCTGTGTCCCCCTTGCTGAGTCAGATGTCCTCTTCTGTCCCTCCCCATTATATCCTTGGCACACCTCCACTATAATGTTGGTCACCTGGAACAGCTAGCAGCTATTTGTGTATTTCCCCCACCATAGTGTGACAAACTGAGAACAAGGTCCACGTCTGATTCAGCAGAAGGTACAACACAACACCTGATACATGATTGACAGGAGAAGGAGGAGAAGGAAGAGAAGGAGGAATGAATGGATGAATAAATGAAGCCCCAGTTTGGTCCTGGAACCCAATCAACCAACAGAGCTTCTGTTTTTAATTCCAAGACAATGTTGAAAAATGTGGATCAATACTGTTTAGTTGATAATCTGTGAACAAGTGGACTGTTCTGGAATTTGCTTCAGGGCTCAGCCATGTGACTTGCTTTGGCCAACTGAATACTAGCAAGCATGACACAAGGAGTAGCTTGGCAAGCTCTTGCTCAATGAAGCACACCCTCTCTTGTTGCCAGGAACCCTCTGACACCATGAACAAGACTGGACTTCCTGTAGAAGGTTAAGAGCCCCTCACCAACCTTGCCATGCTATACTTGGTGGTCACTGTCAAGTGGATTCTTATTCATGAGTGTCCCAGGGATCCCATTGCTGGTCAATCTCTTGTTACAGAAGTGTGGGCTCTGATTATTGTATCAATGGGACACTGGTCTTCGCCCACACACCTGACTCTCCTTCTAGTACTTTCAACCTGACAAAGGTAAGTCAGTTCCTCAAGGACTCTGTTCTTACTCCCTTCATGGGCAACTTATAGCTTGGTTGTGCACTAGGTATCTCCCATCCCAATGTGCCCAGGCTATACCTGGCTAAGTCTTCAGAGAGTTACTAATGGAAAAATGATCCAACAGAAATTACAAACATGAAACACAGAGAACCCAGACACTATTGGCATTTCTGAAACATTGGAGTCAATACAGGCTAGCCAAAAATGCAGGTTGGAAAATCAACACCCAAGCAATGTTCCAAAGCAAGATTGAAAAATAAATCTAGCACCACCCCCAACCCAACAACTGCCATGAGTAGCAGAGAATGGTGGGAAGCAGAGGAAACAGCAAAATATCAATCAATAAAGATGAGAGGAGACCTACTGTGGGTCACCCCTGAGATCTTTATCTGAAAAATAAAGGTAATTACCCAAAATTAGAATAATCAGCAATTAATATAATCTCCCTGTGATGCTGTATCTGATTGCATAGTGTGGGGGGGGGGCGGGCAGGGGCAGAGAGGCCAGTGAGATGGTGCTGCAGCAGGAGGTCAGTGTTTGCTTTGAGAGGGATGCAGGTAGGATGGCTGGGTGGGTGGTAGGTAAATGACAGAGTGATCTGACCCAAGATGGGAAGTAAGCAATACTTGTGGTGTGGAAAAAGGAAGAGAGCAGTTTAGAGTGGGTCCAGCCCTGGCCCTAAATTCTAAATGATAAATCTGATTCAGCCACAGTTCTCACTCCCTGGAGTAAGGGAAAGCTTGAATTTAGCCAAAATAGAACTTGCATGTCCCAACAAATAGAACTTATGACCAGATCTATGCTGCCCCTGCATTTTCTCACCTGGTAAGATTTTATCCATGAGAAATATACCCAAATTCCCTCTTTCCCCAACTCCCCTTGTTTGGGCTCCATGGACAATTCTGTTTTTGGAAGTTGTCTCTCTTAGCCTAAGCATTTTTTATCCAAAACTGGTGAGACCTGCCCTCACCTCTTCCATTGGGACTTTGCCATTTCTTTTCCAATACAGGCCTTGCTGTCTCCACTTCTGCCCTACTGAGTACTTACTAGACCAAAGAATTATCACAAGGTTCAGCACTATATATTTTGTCTCCCTTCTGATCAACAGACAGAGCAGACTGATGTATCGTTACAGTTGTCATTATCATCATGGCATACTGGAAGTGGTTGTCCTGCCTTTCTGGGCACAATGGTGACAGTCTAGGCCATTGGCATGACTGTTTGGTGGGTGGGAAAATATCGGAGTGATGACAGTGCAAAATGGAAAGCCACCTTCTAGGGAGTTTGGCAGAAGTTTAAAGATTCCATTTCTCTGGTTGGACAGAAACAGAGAGTGGGTAGAAGAACAGATTATGAAAGTATCTTAGTGTTGGTCCCAATCCTAGATTCCTCTTACATGGCTGGCTGGGAGCTAAGCCAAGAAATGGGAGTCTTGATTTGAGACATGGCTGGAGCCCAGGGGAAATCTCCAGAATGGGTAATCATTCTCTGGAGGCTGAGACCCCACTGATGAGGACTTTTATATAAGCTATGGGACTGCACATTCAGCCCCCTCCCAGAGCTTTAGGAGATGGTACAAGTGTAGGCCCATAGAACCCCATGGGGACACTGAGTCATTGAATCCCTCCAGGAGATCCTGGTCTCAATGTTGTCTTGGTAGCCCATCCCCTGTCTGACCTTTGGCCTGGTAGAAGATCTCATGGCCATGGAAAGTATTCAAGAGGGTCAGGAATGGCTAATCCTCTTTGTCAGTTTGCTCACCAACTGGAGGATGGACTCTAACCAGGGGCTGTGGCAATGACATTTATTAAAGAAATCAGAGTGATATGCCTTTTGGGTGACTAATTTTTATGACAGACTAAATCTAAAATTTCTTTTTCCTGAAGGAATTCCTCACCGCTCATAATACAAAATTAACTACTAATTTTATATTCTCAGAGGACAAAGGTGACATCTTTTTGGCTTGGTTGTTGCACAGTATGTAACCACATAAATGGAAAAATTTGAGTGAGGTTATGTCAATTTTCCTGATAGAGAGAGAGAGAGAGAGAGAGAGAGAGAGAGAATAGGGACATTGATTACTAATTGACAAGTGGTATTTGTTGTAAAAATATCCTTTCCTTTCCAGTTTCAAGTTTGTAATAAAGCAATTTTAGTTCCAGCAAAATCAAAACCAGGACCCTGAAGTAGCTTGGCTTAGCAAACCTACTCAAGACTATTTATGGCTTGTTTGTTCATTTATTCATTTATTAAACACCTGCTATGTGTAGACAGAGCATTATCCCTGTCCACAGAATTAATAGAGACATTGGGGGCCAGAGTTAGAAAATTCACATGGATATTGCTAAAGAAAGAATGAGATCAGGCAGTGAAGTGAGAAAAGAAGAGTAAAGATTCTCTCTGCATCAATATCATAACCAATGGATGCTTCCTTATGTTTAACAGGAGCCTGTGCGTTCACCAGTTCCTGTGCTGCACCTATTTTCTCCTCCTGCCATATTAATTCCATACTATTAATTCTGATATCTAATCATATCAACCTCAATTGGGCAATTCCAAGAGTGAAAATCCAGTGCAGATCTTCACCCCTCCATAGAGCTAACCTCAAAGTCCTTTAAACCTGCTTCAGCAATGTCTGTGGCATGTGACCTACCTCCCAAGTACCTCTATCATGCTACATTATTTCCTGAGGAGAATTCTATGTCCCCAACTACTTCCTCAAGGAACCAGGCCTTCTACTCTTAATGCCCTTGTATAGGACAGAATATACAGTTGCACTAAAAACATTCCCAAATGAGTACATTACAGGGTAAATGAATAGATTGCTTATCCTAAGCCAGTCAAATTATTGCTTCAGATATTAGAAGACTCGTTCGCTTAGTAACTGAATCATCTGAAAGTTAATTTCTACTAAACTGTAAAGGGTTAATAATTAAAAACCGTCATTTCGTCCAGATGACATTTGTACTTAAGGAACTTCAGAGCCTTAAACCAAAGAATTACGTTAAGTTGGTCATTAGGGTAGTCGGATTTAAGCCAAACTCATGATGCTATATCCAGTAACCTACAGGCAAGTTCTGGTTCTCCTTCACAATATCACCACTATCCCAGATGGTATCACCAGAAGATACCATTTTGTTTAATAAGACCTAAGGCCAGGGGACATATAAGCAGTTAAGCCCCATATAAGCAAACTCTGACTGCCCCTGCACCAAGGTAATGGTGAGAAAGCAACTACCACCAACAGCACTCCTGCCTATGCACACATGTGCGTGCGTGTACACACACACACACACACACACACACACACGCACACACTCGCATGCGACCATCCCTTGAAGTCTCGCAGTTCCCTCAAAGAACTGCTTCTCTCAGGAGAGAGTGGGTTTTTAAGATAAACTCCTTTAAAGGTTCTGTGCCCGCCAGCCACGGATACAAGAAGCATAATTAAGATGGAAAACAACCAAATCCTGCAAGGAGCAGAGGCAGAACAAGACTGGGCCAACTCGGTGAAAAGGCCTCTCTCCCCTGTGGCTCTGTGCTCAAGAGCTCTCCACAAGCAGAGGAATAAGTGAGAGTGGAGAGGAACACATGAATAAAACAAAAGGTGCATTTACAGAGCTTTGTTAGGCATCCCTTACACTGCCCCCTGCTGGCTTGGCCCCTAGGATGACAGTCCAGTCTGGGGCTAGATCACCATGTGCCACTATATTCTTTCCCACTGGCCCTAAATGTGGTAGTTAAATGAATTCAGGTGGGAATCATACTGAGCTCTCAAGAGCAGGGCAGATGGTGAAGGGAGGAAGCCCAGAGGAGAGATAAGAAAATTACAAGGTCTACTAATCAGTGACCAAAAGCCCCCAAAGAGTTGTGGTGAGGTCAGCCTGGGCTCCAGCATCCCTGAGATACCTAGAACCTCAGCTCAGAGGATGGAGGGACAGGAGCATGAGCCATATGACAGGTGTTAACAAATGCAGATAGGAACAGCCTCATGGTATAGGCATTTGGTTCATTTATAGCCAGAAACCAACACCAACTTGGGAGGCAAGGAGAAGGTTCAGGTTCACAAACTAGGCAAACACTTGCCAAAGAGTCAAGGCCAAAACCTAGGTGCCCAAGGATTCAAGAAGTATCTGCCCCTTCCAAGGAACTAGATGGAAAGATAGGGGAAAAAAAGAAAACCAGTTCCAAAGATGGTACCATTAGGGACTAGGGAATAAGTTTTGGAATCAGGTAGATGTGGCATGTAGATCCAATCTGTTCTTCATTTGAAAAATAGGACACCCACCTCCCTATGGAATTGATATTAAGACTGAGTGAAACAGTGAATGAAACGTGATTAGTATGGAGCCTGGCATGATGAACATAGTGCTAATGGCAGAAATGGAAGTGCTGGTGTTGAAGGAAAAGTCACAACAGTGATTTCTAGAGTCACAACCACATTGTCTATTTCAGGCTCCACTGGCTTTGGGGCTGAGGCACCTAAAATCTAGCCTGCCAGGATCAATGCAGAAATTGAAGAACTGCAGGCAGAAAGCAGTACCAGCTCCACTTTGCTGCTAGAACTATCAGAAGCTGGGTCCAGGAACACAGCTCATCTCCACTCCTAGGTATATCGCCCCTGGCTCAGATTATAGGGTTAAAAGACATGCTCACCATCAGCCAGCCCATATCAGACAGGTGATCTGCACAAGATCACTCAGCTGGTCTGTAACAGAACAGGAAGCAAAAGTGAATTCTCCTAGCTCAGAGCCTAGTATTCTTGCCATACTACTTGGGGTCCATGCCACAATGATCTGTAGGAAATGTCCAACTCCCTCCTGTCCTCACTGGTCCTACTATCTGCAGACAGATCTATCCTCCTAGAGTAGCGTAGCTCTTCCCAGGGGAAACAGGGCTAATGAAAACATCAGGTATAGAGAAGGTATGCTTTCTACTTCTTAGATGTGGAAGCTATCTGCTCACTGAGGCACAGGGAGCAGGTGTGGATACCGCGATGGGAATACCATGAAGGCCAGCTTTCCTTGGGAATGAGATCTTGCCCTCTTTTCTGCCATATCTTTCTTCTTGTAAAGGGAAACTGACTTCTGTATTCCAAACTTGAGACATGAATCAGAACTAAAACTGTTTCTTAAATTCACAATTAAGAAACAACAGCATTTACACTAGATATTTTTGTCTAGAATACAAGGGTAGCCTATGAATAAAATACACACAGTTGGAGAGAATATTCATGTCACAACTCTCTGCCAACACAAAGGCTAGTTGACACCACTAAAAGGAAAGTCCTGTTGACTTTAACCATATTGTGCCATTTTTCGGAACAGATACATACACACTGAAAATCATATATATTAATCATATGCGTATCAAGCACACAGTTCTATCCAACCAGAGTTGTTTAATCATTGTTTTGGGATTTTGTATTCAGCTCTCACATGAGCCAACTTGGGGTGTTGTGTTGATTCAAAGTGGTTAAATTGAAATGAATTAATCTAACTCCATGAATTGCTGGGTAAAAAAAATGAGTTATTTAAAGTAAAGTGACATGAAGTGAATCTAGGTTGGTTCATTTTTAGATTAGGTAACCAAGGCTTTTAATACTGTGCTGGTGGCCAATGGATATGGGTAACTGAGAACTCTGGAAAAGGTGCATCTAGCCTGGCCAAAGCCATTATTGGCTCCTGCAGGGTAGGCCCATGTGGGGGAAGTGAATCCAAATCTGGTATCAGTGAGTTCATTGTGCATCTTCCTAAAGCTCATAGACCAAGAGAACAAAGGGGACCAAAGATATGCCATAGCTTGGGGCAAGGCTGTACCCTGTCTTGGTCATTCTCTCTTAATTTAATGTTATCTTCTCTATTAATATAGAATTCAACTTTTCATCTCAAAATTAAATCTGTATGGATGTGGAGCTGCGTAAAAGAAAACACACTTGGGGTGGACCACACAAACCTGGAGAGTATTTTAGGCATTTCCTCTGTGTCTTCTACCTCCCTTTCATGAATCGAATGTGTTCTATATGGTGAATGTTCATGTCTTTTCTTCCCCACCAAGCCCATGATTCTACTTCTGTCAATTCTTCCTTTCAACTCCCATTGTTATATAAGCTGAATGTCTTGGAAATAGACATATGTCTTAAAAATAGGCCTCTGTATATAATTTAGCTGTGAATGTGGTATTCAAGCAGTCTCCAACTTAAGAGCAGGCTCTGTTCCAAAAGTTTGAGTGTATGTCAGTTTTCTAGTACTCAAAATGCATTTTCCCATAGAAACCATGTTGTGCGTGGTGGTTAGGTCCCCCCGCAGCCCACGGAAGCCTGCTGAAGCCCTTGTAAGTGGAGCACAATACTATCCCAATACTATCCCTAGACCCCACCATGGAACCTTAACCTGAGGTTGGTGGGGCATAGGAGGAGAGTAGCCCCTCTACCTGCCTCCAGGACAGGCTTTCCCAGTCACTCCCCCCTCCCTGACGACAGGACAACCTGGTTGGGAATCTATTTCCCTGCTTTGTACTGATATATTGTGGAGAAAACATCACTTGATTATAACAGGCAAGATGGGAAAGAAAACAGGAAGATGCAGGAATTCCATCTAGGGTTTGGAAATTGAGATGATGCAGGGTCCATCTCTCTGAGAGTGGGGTGAGATTTGGTGACCACTTCTAGTACTAACAGGAGTCATGGGATCTCCCTAAGCCCTTGGTGGTCAGTGGAAAAGAAAAAGGAGAGAGAGGCCCAACGAAAGTAAGAAGGAGGGTGCTTAAGGCTCATTTCATTATCTTAAACACCCCTAGTGCCCAGAACTGTGTTAAACACCTCCAAGAAGCAGCAAACCAGGTTAAGGTAGGAACCGATGAAAAACCAATAAAATGCCCCCTTTATATTGACAATCATCTCTGGGTACAAAGAAAACAAAACAAGACAGAATGAGAGAGATCAGAGGAGGAGGTGCCAAGTGAACATGAGCTCCTCTCAGGAGCACCCAGTAGCACCCAGCCATCCCAAGGTATCTGGGAATCCTAAGCCTATGGCAACTTGGGCACCCTAATAACCAGACTCTGAATAGGAATCCCTTTGAGCTCTCTATCAAAGTGATTTCTCAATTCTTCCCAACTACAGTTTTTAATTTCAGGTTTTATTTGGGGGTTTTAGCATTTAGCCTTAAGTCATCTTTTCAATGAAGAATTGATACAGATAATGTTTGGAGAATTAGAGTCTACTTTTTCACTACTCTATGAACAACCATGTAATAGATAACCCATCCTCACAGTTCTCACTAAATTCCTTCTACCTCCAGATTCCTCTCAGGACTGAAAAAGGAAAAGTAACTTATTAGCAAAGTTTTCAGCACTTCTTCTAATTGTCCTGAATTCTCTCTCCTTGTAAAGCCTCCATCACTAATCTGTGGGAGACAAAAATTCACTGGTTCTTATCCATCAAGAGATAGGAGGGGTGATTGGGCCCACCTGCCATCCCATAATAAGCTGCCTTGGGCTTTATCACCCAAATAAATACAGGCTTCCACCATTAACACAGAATGGGGTAAACAAAATGTTGTATGTGTGCACAGTGTAATCCTCAGCCCTACTTGGGAAAGTTCTGACTATTTCTATAACTGGAGGAACCTTGAAAACTTTATGCAAAGTGAACTAAGCCAGATACGGGAAGCACAATCAGAGTGTGACTCCATTCTATGAGGTACCTAGAATGGTCAAATTCAAAAAGACAGAAAGTAATACAGAGGTTGCCAGGGGTTGGGGAAAGGGGTTATGGGAATTTATTATTTAATGAATGCAGAGATTAAATTTGGTGTGATAAATAAGCTCTAGAAATGGATAGAGGTGGTGATTATACACCAACATGCATGGGCTTAGTGCCCGATGAACTTGAAAAATAGAAATGGTTAACATATGGAAAATGTCATATACTTTTAACAAATAGAGAGAGAGACTTTCAGTGTTTGCTCAAATACTCCACTTTATCCCAAAAGCATGTATGAAGACATGACTATGTGCCAAGCATTGTTCAAGGAGTTTATTGGGGGGAGGGTGATAATTCTAAACATGATCAGAAAAGGACCAATTGCGAAAATGATGTCTGAGCAAAGACTTGAATTGTAAGAGTGAAGATGCACCGCCAATGTGTGGAGGGAGCATTCCTGGCAGAAGGACCAGCCAGTACAAAGGCCCTGAGGCAACTTATGCCTGGATGTCTGAGGAAGAAATCATGCTGATGCGATTTGTATAGGTTCATGGTTGTGACTGCTGTAATGCAGGAATTATTAAGTGGAGCCCTTTTGCAGGCAGGTATGCTAGAGCAATGAGTGGTTAAGGGTGTATATAATCAATCCAGGTCTCGTCCACAAAGGAGTAATGAAACTGACCTAGACCACACGAGTGATCTTCAATGAACTACTGTTTTCATTAAGACACCACATTCCAAAACACAATTTGAGTCAAATGTATGAAAGATGATATATCATGAGCTATGTAATGCTTTACATAATCAATAAAAAAAAGAAAAAAAATAAAGCTCTGAGAGTGTCCTTAAAAAAAAAAAAAAAAAAGACACCACATTCCACTCCTTTTGTAACCAATCATTTGAGCCTCTATGGAGTCACCTTTCTGTAAACTAAATTTTCTTTCTGTGAGGCACAGTGCTAAAAAAGCTCTGGGATAGGGGTGGCAACTCTTCACTCAGACTTTCAACAAATCCTCTTTTTTTTTTTTTTGCATTTCATACTTTATTTATTTATGACAGCGGAATGCATTACAATTCTTATTACACATATAGAACACATTTTTTTTCATATCTCTGGTCATATACAAAGTATATTCACACCAATTTGTGTCTTCATACATGTACTTTGGATAATAATGTTCATCACACTCCACCATCATTTCTAACCCCATACCCCCTCCCATCCCCCTCCCACCCCTCTGCCCTATCTAGAGTTCATCTATTCTTCCCACACTCCCCCTCCCTACCCCACTATAGATCAGCCTCCTTATATCAGAGAAAACATTCGGCATTTGGTTTTTTGGGATTGGCTAACTTCACTTAGCATTCTCTTCTCTAACTCCATCCATTTACCTGCAAATGCCATAATTGTTTCTCTTTTATTACTGAGTGATATTCCACATTTTTTTATCCATTCATCTACTGAAGGGCATCTAGGTTGGTTCCATAGTTTCGTTATTGTGAATTGTGCTACTATGAACATTGATGTGTCTGTGTCCCTGTAGTATGCTGTTTTTAAGTCCTTTGGATATAAACCGAGGAGAGGGATAGCTGGGTCAAATGGTGGTTCCATTCCCAATTTTCCAAGAAATCTCCATACTGCTTTCCATATTGGCTGCAACAATTTGAAGCCCCACCAGCAGTGTGTGAGTGTACCTTTTCCCCACATCCTCGCCAGCACTTATTGTTGTTTGTATTCATAACAGCTGCCATTCTGACTGGAGTGAGATAAAATCTTAGAGTAGTTTTGATTCGCATTTCTCTAATTGGTAGAGATGTTGAAAACTTTTTCATATATTTATTGATTGATTATATATAATCTTCTTGAAAAGTGTCTGTTCAGGTCCTTGGCCCATTTATTGATTGGAATATTTGTTGTTGGTGTTGTTGGCGGTGGTGGTGGTGGTGGTGGTGGTGGTGCTTAGCTTTTTGAGTTCTTTATATATCCTAGAGATTAATGCTCTATCTAATGTGTGAAATGTAAAGATTTTCTCCCAAGATGTAGGCTGTCTATTAACCTCACGGATTGTTTCTTTTGCTGAGACAAATCCTCTTTTTAGACCCCTCTCTCTGAAGCCCAAAACTTTCTCTCACCTTCTTGGTGTCCTGGCATCTTTATTATTATTATTATTATTATTATTATTATTATTATTATTATTATTAAATGAAAAAGACAATAAGTAAATAAACAGTATGCATCAAGCAACAGAAAATTGGTGCTAGTGTATATAGTTATAATTCTAGAAGCTCTTGGACATCAGATGCAGATGGGACACACCATGGAGCCAGGGCCGAGTTGAAACAGTGGAGTCGTGAGGAGCCCTACTGAAAGCTTGCTTTAGGAATTGGAGTGAAGAAGCAGTGTCTTCCCTGCTGTGGTTTTACCTAAGAGTCTCTTCCAATTCTAAGCCTTTTGTCCTTAAACTCATTCTTTCTTGCTGGAATGCTATTGGAGTAGGAATTCCTAAAATTTTCCACAAATTCTCTCTACTCTGGTGAGCATTTCTGTTATATAAGGTTGTATTTGCAAATGGGCTTTCGAGACATTTTGAGAATATTTCAAAACATTGAATATATTGTGTTCCCAAACCATACTTGATCAACCTGTTAAAGGCCACAAGCTGGCCTGGGGTTGTAGTTCAATGGTGAAGTGCTTGCCTAGCATGTGTGAGGCACTGAGTTCAATGCTCAGCACTGCAGATAGATAGATAAATAAATAAACAGGCAAACAAATAAAAAATAAAATAAAGGCCCATTGACAACTAAAAAAAAAAATTTTAAAAGAAGACACACACAGCTCCATCAAAGGAAGATGTATGTCATATTCATCGTCATAGCCCACTTTCTCAACATAGCATCTAACCTTAACTGGTGCTCTGTATCTATGGAATATATTAATGACTGGCCCTGAGCAGTACAACAAAGTTTCAGTATTGAAATATGTCTCCATGGCTAGGGATATAGTTCAGTTGGTACATGCTTGCCTCACATGCACAAGGCCCTGGTTTCAATCCCTAGCACCACAAAAAAAAAAAAAAAAAAAATCTCCATATCCCCATTTTCCCCCTGGTATACTTAGGAAGACTAGTGGAAATTGTTCCATTTTGCAGAATAGAGCCATAAAAGATTGGATAGTTTATTACTGTGTAAAAAAAAAATCACCCCAAAACTTAACAACTTATAATGACACACATTTATTATTTATTATTATTTCCCACTTTCTGTGGTCAGGAATCCAGGCATGGCCCAGCTGGGTCTTCTATCTCAACATCTCTTACAGGCTGCAATCCACATGTCCCCTGGAGCCACAGTCATCTCGAGGTTGAAATGAAACAGGATCCACTTCCAAGCTCGTGCAATGATTGTTGGCAGAAATAGGTTCTTCATGGACTATTGGGATAGAAGTCTGAGTTCCTCGCTGATTACTCGCTGGCTAGAGACTACCCACAGTTTCTTGCCATGTGGTCTCTCCGCCATAACAGCTTGCTTCATTAAAGCCAGTGAGCCAAGAAGGCAAGAGAAAGAAAGCTAGAAAGATGAAGTTCACAGTCTCTGATAACTGTTATGTCTTGAACATGTTTTTTCCCCTCCAAACTCATGTTGGAGTCTAATCCCAACATCGTGAGGCACTTAATACTTCTTAATGCCATCTTAAATGATAATAAGTTAATCCAACTATGGTGTTTAGAAGTGAGACTTTGGGGTGGTGTTTAGAATTAGATAGGGTCATCAGAGTGGTGCCCCCAAGATTGAATATTGGTGACTTTATAACAGGAAAAAGGAACTAAAGAATACATGCATGTACACCTCTCACAATGTGATGTCCTGAGTTGTCCCTGGACTCTCAGATGTAGCTCTGGCCCTAGCCTAGAACCATGAGCCAGAGTAAACCTCTTTTTATTATAATTTACCCAGTTTGAGGCACAGTTTGAGGTGTTTTGTTATTAGTAACCGAAAACAGACTAAGATAATCACCTTATCTCGGAAGTGACAGTATGAACACTGTGGGACAAGGGTAACTGGGAGTCATTTTAGAAGCAGCCCATCACGAGGGGTGCTGAAGGTACCTAAATCCTTCCAGACCACGCAGTGGGTCTGTGATCTAGTGGATTTCAACTTCCCTCCCTCCTCCTTGCCATCCTGGATGAGTGCTGTGTGGCAGGGCTGGTAGAGTGCCGACAGGTGGATTAGGAGGGAGGGAAGCAGAGTGAGGAAGGAGGGAGGGAGTACCAATCCATTTACCCAAATTTATTCTGGTAGAGAATTTAAATTTTTCAAGTTATCAAACAGTTGACAAAAATGAGAAGTGACTGCAGGTGTGGATTTATTACCATTAATGCCAAAGCTGTTCCTAATGTTTTAAAGGACTTCCAGGTAATATATCTATTTGGTTTAAATTTGTAATTGGGACCTAGAAAGAAGCACCAAGCTGGTCTGGGAGCACTAAAGTGCTGAGTAGTTTGCCTGGCACTTTGTATGTGGAGTTTTCTAGTAGGGGTGTTGCTTGCATTGATTCTGGTCCAGAAAACATTGCTCTCAGGGTGTGCCACTGACAGATCTCTCACTAGACCCCACCCCACCCCCCCACCCCCCCCCCCCCCCGTTCTCTGGTGCTGTTCAGCAGCTCACCATCCCCTACAGAAAAACAGAAGGGGCTTGGGAAATAGCAATCGTGGGCCAGGGTAACCAGGCTCAAGTCAGAGAGCCTTAATCCAGATGACTCTGAACCCTCCTCTACCTGCAGTTCCCTCTACCTGAGTCCTCCCCACTGCATCCTCAGTTCTCTCCTCCTGGGGGGTTTGTTCCCCTCCTTTTGCAAGCCAGGCTTGACTCAGGAAGGCTGAGGCATCTGCATGCCATCTCTTTTCTATCCAGTGTGTGGGGGGAGGGGTGGGGAGGGGGGAAAGAGGACTGAAAATCACAACATGTTATTCCAATCCCTCTAAAGAGAAATGGAGCATAATGGGAATGGGGGATAAGGGTTGATACTGAGTTAGAAAGGGAGGGGAGAGGTATGGGGTGGGAGGAGTAGAGAATTGCACACCTGGTACACTTTTCTCCTCGAATTAGGTTTTCCTGTTTGGTGCTCAAGGAGATAGGTTGCTTGCCCCAGGTAGCATCAGTGGATCCAGAACACAAGCCCATAGCTACCTAACTGTGTGTGGCACAGGATGGGCCCCATGCCAGACACAGCAGCTGGTCTTCCTCATGATAAGTGGTGGCAAAACTCTCCCTGTCCTTCCATCTTACAAATTATGTACATAGATACATACACAGGGCTGTGGTTTGGAAGTGTCCCCCGCAAAGGCCCATGTGTTGAGGGCTTGGTTGCCAGACTATGGTACTATTAGGATGTACACAAACCTTTAGGAGGAAGGTCTCATGGGAGGAGTTAGGTCATTGAGGTATGTCCTTTTAAAGGGCATATCAGGATCCCAGTCCCTTCCCTAACCCTCCCTCTCCCCCTCCCTCTTTCTCTGTCACCATGAGAGAGAGAATTCCTCTGTCATGCTTTCCTTCCATGATATACTGTGCTGCCACAAGTCCAAAGCAACAAGGCCAAGCAACCATATAATGAAACCTTTGAAACTGTGGGCCAAACTGAATCTTTCCTTTTTGTAAGTGGTTTATCTCAGGTATTTTGTCACAGTGATGGAAGCTGATTAACACACATACATAAATGTATCTATTTATCTGTTCTTGTCCCAACTGTTCCGACTATTTTATATCACTCGTTTTCATTACAGGAGACCATTCCCAGGTGTACAGTCCTGGAGTGCACCATCAGGAAACCCCTTCAGGGGACTTCAGCTGAGGAGAAGACCCCTCCATGTTGCTCAGGTTTATTAGCCTTCTTTTATACCACTGTGCTGTGAGCTGAGATCCTCAGACTAGAAATGTAAACTAAAAGAGAGGCCTTAAAGGGAAAGAGGATCTTTGAAGCCCTGGAAGAGGCTTGTGATTGTTGGAATCTTCCTACCACAGGGCCTCATGAGACACTTAGGCCACAGTCTGGCTATGTAGGGACCCGAAGGGAGGAGGCCAGCACTACCTGAAGGGAAAGCAGTCTTTCCAGCCTATGTCTTTTTGTCAGGAAGAAGTCAATCACAGCTAGTGTGGTAGAAATAAAAATGGCCCCTGGCAAAGACGTCCACATCCAAATCCCAGGAGGCTGGGAATATATTCCCTTATGTGGCAGGGGTATTAAGATCACTGATGACAGGAATGTCACTGGTCAGTTGACCTCAGAATAGGGAGGTCCTCCACTGGGCTGGTAACTCAGTGGTAGAGCACTTGCCTTGCATATGTGAGGGACTGGGTTCAATCTTCAGCATCACATAAAAATAAATAAATAAAGTAAAGATATTGTGTCCATCTACAACTAAAATATTTTAGAGAAAACCAGGGAGGTCCTCCGTGATCATGCAGGTGGGATCCATGCAGTCACAGAGGTCTTGAGAAGAAGGAAGAGGGAGATCATAGTGGGGGCATCAGAGAGATGTGGTCTAAGGAAGACTCAGCCAGCCTACAATGGGTATAAAGATGACAGGGACCATCAGCAGAAGAATGTGGGCTGCCTCTCCAAGCTGAAGATGGCCCCAAAGGAGAAGGGTTCTCCCCAGTTAGAGCCTCCAGAGGAATGGAGCCTGCCAACACCCTGGTTATAGCCCAGTGAGATTTGTGTCATATTTCTGACCTCCAGAACTGTAAGATAATAAATCTGTCTTATTTTAAGCTACTAGGATTGTGTCAATTTTTGAAGAGTAGCCATAAGAAACTAAGAGGAAACAAGGCAGTGTTGTCCAAGTGCAACCAGAAAAACCTGTGGGGTCCAAAGAAGTGACCCAATCCCTGATATGGGGCTGGGAATTGCTGAGAACTTGTCCTACACAACTTTGCACTCAGAACTCTTCGGGAGACACTAAGCAGGCTCATTTCCCTTCTCAGTGGCCAAGGTCTATTAGTGAGGCCCCAGACACAGTCGGAAGAGTTCTGAGCCCCCTTCTTGGAAACCTCTGGAGTCATCAATTTGGGATAAAATGCAAGAATCTCTAGCCAGTGAGCCACCCAGGGAACTCTGCTTCTCTGACCTCATCACAATCCATGCTGTTTTGTTCCCTACAGTGGTTTACAGGTGAACTCTGAAAGGAAAGGGCATCGTGGTTTGTTTCGTGAACAGCAATGATAACCAAAAGAAGAAGAAGAAACAAGAGGAGGAGGAGGAGGAAGAGGAGGAGGAGGAGGAGGAATGAAGGAAAGAAAAAAGAAAGGTGGGGGAGAACTTTCCCATTTTCCATTTTGCAGTCAGCTGGGGCTGCCACAAACCTATGCTAGAGAATTAGATGTTGTCACTAGGGAAGAAGAGTGCCCTGATTCAGCCCTGAGGCAGACAGCAAGAGAGAAAATGCTTGGGAAGACCATGAGAAGGTCATCCACATAGGCACAGAGCCAGGACCAATAAGAGGAAACCGGTGGGTACGTCCCCAGGGAGGCCACTCTGCTTAGGGTGGAGCGGGGCTTGGCATGGAGTTGGCACTCAGGAAACAAGGAATGTTTTTCTTATTATTCCTGCATAATAAGAAGGAGTCTTTTTTGAGTGTATTATCAAATTGCCTCTCTATTAAAAAGATGACTCTATATTGTATTCGTTTGTGCCAATTATCTTATCTGATTTTTCCATAGCTGTGGTTGACATGATAGGACAGGAGGCATACTTCCCAACCATTTCACAATTTTTAAATGTCAACTTGAAATCCATCCTTGAATGGATTTGGGGGAGGTGAGGAGCTCAATAGGCAACAAGAGACTCTCAGAGCACCTGGGAGACATCCTCCATGACTTTAGCTGAGTGCAGAAAGACTGATCTTCAGACCTTATAGCTGGCCATTGACTTACACCCCACTCCAAGGTCTTTGCTTAGGCCCCACCACAACCCTGTTCCGAGTTCACCTAACTGCCTTGTGTCCAGCTGAATGGGAACAGGGCAGTTGAGGGGCCAGCCACTTGGCAGAATCTTACCCACCGAAGCTCAGAGCCACACCCTGGCAAGACTTTCAGCCATTTCTGCCTTCTTCCAGTTCCCAAAGGGAAAAAAAAAATACTGATTGTAAACATCACTTTAAAAGCATGCCATCCCACAGCCGGCTCGGCTGCAATACATCAGCCTGAATTGTACTCATTTATGGTGAAGCATTTTATATTAATGTTTTCATTGCTTATCACAGACACTGGCTTTAAAGTGCTTAAGCCAGCTGTACTGAGTTATTTATTAGGCTTTTCTTTTTTTCCAAGTTGCCTTTTCCTTAAATAAAGTATTTGTTTTACTTTCATACATTTAAGAATCCCTCTTGTCTCCTGCCCTTCTTTTCTGAGGGCTGATGTGCACACACTCCCTATTTCTCAAGAATATGCTTAGTACTATTGGAAGTCAGGGGGACTGGGGCCAGTGATGCCCATGAAAGAACAAGCTTCTAGCAAGGTAGAGCTGACTCTGCAGAGCCATTGAGTTTTCCTTCTGCCATATCTTCCTTTGTCTTGCAAGTTGGATTCTATTGCCACTGAAATATTGAAGATCTTCAATGGTGGCCTAAAGTCAACTGATTTGACATCGGGCTATAATCAATGGTGTTAATTATCTCCCCCTGCCATGTTCTCCTCCTGACATTCTGACAACCATTCTGTCCCCTTCATTAACTCCATCTCCCTCATCTTTGATAAATGCAGGTGGTCTAAGTGTCAGGCCTTGGGCCATCCCCTTTAGAACTAACACTTGTATAAAGTCCTCTGAATGGTAAGACACCCCATTTCCCTCCCCCACTAGTCTCTCAGAAGGCTGGCAGCAAGACAAAAGTTTGGAAGGTTTGTCTCTGGAGGGTCATATTCTTTATACTTGTTACTCTAGAGTTGAGAGTAACAAAATTTCAAGCATCCAATCACTCCATCAAGGACCATCAAGTAACAAAGTCCAACAAAGACCGCAGAATCCCAATCAGCAACACGGTCCCTTGCTCTAAAATATGAACAAAGAACCACAAAACAACAGACATTCAAAGAACTCTAACCAAAACAAAACAGAAATTGGAAATAAGGGATTCAGAGAAAGCAAAGGCAAAGCAGGAAGTAAAAGAATTTTTAAAAAAAAAACTACAGTTAGAAATCTTCAGAAAGAATTAAGATACGTATCCATGCAAAAAGAACAAAAATATATTGTAACAGAACAATTGGAAATATTTAAAAAGAGTGTGGTTGTTAAATTTTGGAGAACCACAATAAAAAATATCACAGACTTCTAGAAAATAAATATAAACAATTTCTTAGGAAGTAGAGAAAAGATAGTACAATGTAATGTGTGAAAGAAATAATAGGAAAAGTAAGGCACCTATCAAGGAGATCCAATAGTCTCTCATAAGAAATTTTAATGAGAGAGAGAAAATAAGGGAGGCAATTACAAAGATAAAATCCCCAAAAGATTT
This sequence comes from Spermophilus citellus, assembly GCF_964194105.1. Classification (NCBI taxonomy): domain Eukaryota; kingdom Metazoa; phylum Chordata; class Mammalia; order Rodentia; family Sciuridae; genus Spermophilus; species Spermophilus citellus. Next base: position 95,808,201 of record NC_138198.1, on the reverse strand, counting down.
CCAGAATGGAATGCTTTGAAAGTCTAGATTTAAAGGGTCCATCCAAAGGTCAAATGCAATTAAGGAAAAAAAAAAGAGCATTGCAAAATTTCAAAACATTGTCTATAAAGAGTAGGACTGAACACTATGAAAAAGGAGGAAAAGAGGTATCATACACAAGAGTGGAAATGTTTTCAGGCTTCTCAGGTGCAACACCAAAACCTGGAACACTGTGGAGCCAAGTCTTCAGAAACCTGTGGGGGAAAGAAGTATTCCCATCCTGGAGTGTTACATCCAGCCAAATGCTAACTCAAATTGTGAAGAAGGAACCAAGACATATTAAAATATGCAAGAGTTCAAAAATTCCACCCACATGTATGTTTTCATGAGAAGCTACTGAATGAGGATCTCCACCAAAGCAAGGGGGCAAAGCAGATGGGAAGTGAGGGCCAGGAAAGAGATCCATCCAAGGAGAGCAGCCCAAGGAAGACCAAGACAGAGGTATGCAGCAGGCCCCAAAAAAAACAGTTTCATATCCAATGGAGCATGGAAATGGGGCCACAGAAAGGAAAATTCCAAAGAAAACCAATGCTGCTTCATCACCCAATGGGCTTGACTGCATCTGGTTTAACTTAGTAGCTCTGCTGGGGAGTTTGTGAAAGAATCAATGTTATGTACATAGGAAAATGGCAAACTTTCAAACTGCACAGTCATTAGCTCCTGGAAGAATAAAAAGTTTAGGAAAGAAAATAATTATATTTGCATTCCTTTGTGAAAACTTTCATAGAAACAAAACTGGAAATCCTAAAAGTTTAATTAACAGAAAAATACCATATATCCATATCAGGTGAAAGGAAGGAAAAGAAGAAATGATACATTAAGCTAAAAGAAAGACTAAACTTCTGCAGACGAAAGTTAAAAAATAATGACTTCAGGATATAGCAATATTATAATATAATTTAGAAATATGAAAGCAAATAAAGTAAGAAGAGCTCAAAAACAGTTGAAAATGACTAAGACTCAGGAGTGAGGAAGGGTGAGCAGAGATAGCCAGATTTTTTTTTTCGAAGTCTGTAAGAAATTTGAGTTTTGTATACATGTCCTAGAAAAATAAATTGGCAAGAAATTAACATTTAATTTAGGTGAATAATCTTAAAGGTTTATGCATAGCTGTGTGTTATGGAAAAGACAAGTGTCCACTTTGAGCAGATGTATAATGAGGAGGCAGAAAAGACATGGTCCCTGTCCTCTTGGAACCTCTCTCTAGACATGGCATGCTGCATTTACCTCTGAACCCTTTATATTGTTTTCCCAGACCACTTGGCTGTCTGGGAAAGGCTAACTCATTTATCGATGTATTTTTTTACACTCTTTCTTGACACACCAGGCAAACAACTTTCTTCGGGGGCCCACTACCCTTTAGGCAAACCTCCAGTGCAGCAAGCTTCTTATTATATTGTGTCCATTTATTTGCAGGATTGTCTCTTAACTAGTCCATACATTTCTAAAATACAAGGGTTTCATTTTACCCTTGGCATGTCCTTAGGGCCTAGTATAGTGTCCAACTCCACATCAAAGCCCAGTAAGTACTTGTCATATAAATGCAGGAATGATGCATATATGATACATGCAGAGCCACGCTGTATTTTCTTGTCACCCCTTGAAAGAAACACTAATACTGGTTGGCTAAATAAACAAAGAAGTCTGAGAGAGCAGCAAATATCTAGGGAATTGATTGTACCGTCCTCCCTGGGCCAGCATATAGATTGCCCAGCAGGAGCCCCTAGCTCCTCAATGGAAGCTAAAGTACTACATTATTGCTTCCATAGTACTGGGGACCTAAGGTAATACAAAACAATGTGCATGACCCAAGAAGAAAGGCAGGCAGTATTTTGGAAAGGGAAGGCCGGGGCCCTAAAGACGCACATTGATGACAGTGGCATCTGTCTTTACTTGTGACTTCCAGTAGGATGACCAAACAGCTCTTGGGTTTGCCAAATGTTGCTCTTGGATAAGTGTCCATGAAGAAAGAAGCCAGCACATCCTCCAGAATGACAAACCAAGTCTAATACAAGGGGCAAGATGTGCTGCTGGAGCATAAGCCTGTGGGTACCATCAACACTGCTTACACAAATCTTTTGCATTCTTTCCACAGAGATCCCTAAAAGAAATACCCCATCCCTGACCCATCTCACACAGCCATTATCTCAACTGGACACCTACTTCATAGGTTGAGTCTGAAGGGGAAGGGTCCTTACTAAAGACTCAGAGGGCACTTCAAATGGTCTGCTGATGCCACTTCCTCCGCACCAAAAGGATCTCTAGCAATCGAAAGTGAAAATGAATTTCTCACTCATCCATCCAGCCCAGGAGGGTTGCTGGTCAGCTTTGTGGCATGGTTTAAGTGTAGACTAAAAAGACCACACTGCCCCAAAATATCTCCCCACTGGCCTGAAATTTATTCCACTTCATAACCATGCCTAAAATTCCACCAATTAGAAATTCATTTACAAGCCCCTCTTGTAAAATGTGCAAGAGTGAATAGCTTTATTTGCTGCCGCTCTAGAATCTAAAATTAGGACCAAAGCCTGGGCCTAATAAAGAAAAATTGATGGGCTTTCGTTTGACTGAAAATCATCTTGTCAGTTCTTGCTCTTCATCAGGGGGCTGGCAACTCCCAAAGAATAACAGACAGATGATATGTAAGACAAAATCTTCTCCTTCTTGGACAGCTCTAGAGGGGTAGAAAGTTCTTACTTTCAATGGATTAAAATTTGCTTCCTGACACTCTCAGTGGTTTGCCCTAAACCTGACCTCAGCAATATAAAGTCAAATCGTTTGCTCCATATCAAATATTCTAAGCCAGGTTTCCTCTCCCTGGGAATTCCTGCAGTCCTTCCTCCAGGTCTAGCAACTGGGCAATGTGTGTGTGCATGATACAATCAAATAAGACACAGCTTTAGGAGTCATTGCCTGCCACCCAGAAAATGGACATTATTTGGATAATGTCATAGGGTGACATGCAATAATACCTGCATGTTCTCTACTTCACACTGACTAAGCCCTCTGGCATATACAAGGGCATTTGGGGCCGGAGCCATGACATAGGAGTTGTGGTACCCATCAGGCATCAGGTCATGGGAGAAGTCAAGTAAAAGAGAGGGACTCAAGAAGGTAACTGCACCTGGGCTTGTTGGTTCTGGTAAAACATGCACTAGGGAGCAAGAGACCTTAGTAGTGCACTTTGATCAAGCCAGGGACTCTTTGCTTTGTACTTAATTCTGCTCTTGAAGGCTCAGTACCTGGCCCTTTGGCTGCACCAACTTCTCACTAACAAGACTTTGAGCAGGCTTATCAACTCCAATGAGCCTGTTTTTCTATCCACTAAATGAGAAATTTTCTATCTAGCCACCTCTTAGTTTTGTGAAAATTCCATGAGATGATGAACTTGAGAATACTTGGAAGGCTGCACAGCCAGGGGTGGAGACCAGGATTGACTTTGGGTTTGTGGGGAAGGCACAGGTCCCCAGCTGGGAAATATGGCCAGAAGGAGCACCAGCAGGCTGAATGAAGCACATTTCTAATTAAGGCAGAATCCAAGGGCCAAGTATTCCAGAAGCCTAATCATCAATTTATGGCCTCCTGTGCCTTTTTATAACAAAACAATATCTGATGAGGCAACAAAATAATATCCGATGAAACTTTCTGCATAGTTTTATCTTTTTTCCCAGATTTATTATTGTATAATTGATGAATGAAAATTATACATATTTAAGGTGTATAATATTATGATTTAATACACATGCACAATGTGAAATGATTACCACAATCAATCTGATTAACATATCCATCATCTCACATATTATGTGTGTGGTGTGTGTGTGTGTGTGAGAACACTTAAGATCTATTCTCTTAACATATTTCAAATATGCAATACAGTATTATAAACTATAATCACACACTGTATTTCAGATCCCCAGAACTTATTCATCTTGTAAATGAAAATTTGTAACCTTTGATCAGCATCTCCCCATTTCCCTCACCAGACACTGCAAACACCTTTCTACTCTCTGCTTCTGTGGTTTGACTTTAGATTCTACCTATGATCCTGCAGAATTGTCTTTTTGTGTCTGTTTTTTTTTTCACTCATTATAATGTCCTCCATGTCATATCTTCCAACATATTATGAAACATGGATGTTGAGGTTGGTCCCACAGCATGGCCAGTTTCTTGGAGATACCTTATTGGCTACACAGGTATATAGAAAACACATTGGCCCATGAACAGAGACATTGGTTTGGGCCATTTTCCAGCTGATCCTGATCTTTACATTTGTAGATAGATGGGAGCCAGAGGTGAAGGGGAACGTAGAGCTCCTCATATAGAAGGTAGAATCAGAGATATGAAGAAGAAACATGGTAAAATATGTAGACATTCTAATGTGGCCTTAACTGAGGTGTGACTATTTCATGATTTAATTCCTGTGGAGGTCAAGACAAGTTACTCTTGTCTGGGTCCCAACACTTCCATTGAGTGTGGGTGCAACTTAGAGATTCTCCAGGCCTCCCTTAGGAGCAGGACAAGATGATCTTTTTTCTCTAACTTCCATTTGTACCCTTGCATTCAATTTCCTTCCACCGCCAAATAGGAATAACTCCTTCAACATTCAGCCTTAATTTTCCTTGTTCAGAAAGATCTTTCCCATTTTTTTTCCTTGCCACCTTTGAAACTCTTCAAGAACACTGTGAATAAACCCAAGCTATCTTACTGGAAATTAAGAGTGCCCCAGGCATCCCAATCAACAGTCAGCCAATTTCTGGCCAATAGCCTTCTAACTTCCACACATGTGAGTGAAGCCATCCTAGGATTCTCAAGGCACCAGCCAATTCAACAGCTAACCAGACACCTAAGAAAACCTAACAGTGACCAGCTGAAGCAGTCCATAAGAAAAAAATTGCTCAGTATAACCACATAATCATGAACTAAATAAATAGTTGTCATCCTTAAATGAACTAAATAAATTATTGTCATTCATAGTATTATGCAGTAATTTGTTATGCAGCAAAAGCCAACTGATACAACTTCCCCCTTTTTCTATCTTTAATTTAGCAGGTCTAACTCTTGATGAAAGGCACTGAAGGCAAAGGGTAGAACCAAGTTCTGTTAGTTATATTAAGAGTCCAGGATCCCTTTGGGAGAGAAACAATTTGAATCCCTACAGCATAAGCCTTAGAATAAGGAAACCCATCCATGTACATCACAGTGACCATGATCAGTCATTCAATCAAAGTAGATAGATGGCAGCTAGTAACATCTATAGTGCTCAATCTGTGCAAGATACTCTTCTAAGAGAATCTTTACATTTTAGTATCTCATTTGATTTTCACAACAACTCACCACACAACCCTGTGAGATGAGAAATTTTATTAATTTCCATTTTCCAGATGGGCAAACCAAAGTACAGAGATGATAAATCATTCTCCAAAGGTCACCCACCCTAAGAGGAAGAGGTGAAGCTGGAATATGAACTGAAGAGTCACATCTAGAGTCCTTGTTCTTATTCAAGATGTAAATCTGTCAAGTCATAGCAAGACAGAATGACTGTCTTTTGGGCAGACCCCCCCCCAAAAAAAATGATCTCCCAAGAAGAAAGAGGGAATATGAACTGATTATCTGAGATCAGTCCTAGGGCCCAAGAAGGTTCATGGCATGAAACATGGTAGAAGCTAGAAGAAGCAAGTCATTCTGGAGAAGTGCCTTGGGGGAGCATATGAGAGTGTGGGAATGAGGCACAGCTTAGGAAAACCCAGGAATGTGTGTCTGGACACTTAAGGTCTTCATCAGGGCTCCAGGCAGAGACCCAGAGATAACACAGCCTTACAGACCAGAATACAGCAGACACTACCCTCCAAGGAGCAGTGCCAGGGTTAATGGGGCTGTCGGTTTCCTCCCTGCTTTAAGGAGAATGTGCAAGAGGGAAGTAAAATGAAGAACTGCACTTTCTGATAATAAGAGCAGTTGATGTCTCCAGTGATGGATCAGGAAAATAAAACAGAGGTGACCATATCTGCACCCAAAGCAGGAGAAGTGGTCTTAGTGTCTTCATAAAGAGGACTGCAAGGTTTATAAAGTGCTTTATTTGCATCTTACAATAACCCTGCAAGGTGAATGGAGCAGGCGCCATTGTATCTGCTTTTCAGATGATGGAACTGTGGCTCAAAGCAAGTCCCAGAACCAATAGGAGGCAGAGCCAAGACACTAATGCAGAGCCTTGCCCTCCAGTTCCTCCGTTCCCTTGCTCTGGGCCATGGCTCCTCTCCGTACACATGATAAGTGATGTTAACAATCAAAGAGAAGTCATAATTCAGGAAAAAAATCCAAGGATGGACACCGGTGACTCATCAAAAGAACAGACAGTAGGAGGATTCCAGAAAAAATCACTGTATCCCAAGGTAATCATCATGGCTTCAAGGAAAAGGAGGGGACCTGAGCTTGCTTTAATTCACTCCAGCAACTCTTTGTTTCACAGACAAATGGCTCTTTGAAAAGTTGCTGATGAATTCCATCCAGTCATTTTTTAGCAACAAGTTGCTTGAGGCTGATCTGCAAAATAGTCTGCGACTTGATGTAATCCATTTTTACCCAAACTATTTTATGTGCTAAACAAATTGTGGTGATTTTTTTTCATGTTCGCTCATTTGCTAGGTTAAAGCAGAGACTTTTCTAAGGCAACAATCCCAGATCTCAACCCCAAATACCTGCCCACTGTGGGCCAATTACCAGCTGGTGCTGCTTTGATGGCAAACACAACTTTCCATTGCTGACTGTTGAGCTACTGGAAAAAGACCCAAATGAGAAGAGGACCCCTGGCATCAGACGTCGGCATTTTGGGAAGCAGTTTTTATTGTGGAGGGGAAGAGAGAAATCGCTGAAATGGGAGGAATTATCATTTCTGGAGTCATCTTTGGATAACAAATTGCTGAGGCCTAAATATCCACAGATTATTCTATCTGAGTTTATCTTGTTGCGACAGATCTGCATGCTGTAATCAATCACGCTGCGTATCCATAAAACAGCTTGATAGTACACATGTATTCTCCTCAAAATAAAGTTGTAACATTTACACATAATAACTTATTGGGCTGCAGGCTTTGCCTGACGTATGCTCAATATCATCTGACGTTTTATTGGATCCCACACAAACTTTTGCCTAATACAGTCATTCTACAGAGAAAAAGTTAATTGAAGTCTTGACTATAATAAGGAAAATTTAAAAGAAAGAAGGATCTGAGGTGACCTACTAAGGGCTGTCGAGAGGCCAAGGTGGCTGGAATTAGGAGAGAAGGACAAGGCAAGATTTGGAACCCCCCAATTTGTGGACCACATGCTCTGGAACAGAATTCAGATGACTCATTCATAAAGCATTTGGCTAAAATGTAATTTATACAGAGATATAGCTTCAGGTTTTCTCCCATGACTGTCACTCTCTGTCGCAGCTGTAACCTATTCATTTCTCCCACAACACTTCCTACCATGGGTATAAATATTGCTTCCTGGTTGACTTGATTATTATCTGCATCTCCCCACCCCAGTTCCATGAGATGAAGAGTAGCTGCCCTAAGCACCGTGGTGCCTGCAGCACCTAGCATATAGAGGCACTCACCACACAATGGACAGATGACTGAAAAGTAAATGAGCAAATGAACAGATTAAGCCAGGAACTAATCCTTTCCAACATTCTCAGGGAATTGCACATCTCTATTCTGGGCAGCCTCTCTGGCCAGGTTCCTATGCTCTACCTCTCTTCCTACCTCCATCTGAACCCACCTGGTCTGTGCCCATCCTCTCTTCCATGTAAACAAGCTAAACATCCCTTTGTGTGTGACATACATGTCCCTCTGCTCTCTACCCTGAAGAAGTCAGGTGGGATGTGGAAGCTGATCTTGGGGACACACCTTATGAAACCCCAGGAACTAAGAAGTGCTGTATAAATATGTAATCCTTTCCATGTTGAAGCACTCAGTGGATTGGGTGGAATGTAGGACTGTGCTAGTCATTCTCAGAGCATCAATGTCACCCGTGGAGCTTGGTCAGCTCTCCACCCTGGGCTCTGCTGTTGGCGTGTGGACAGCATGGTTCCTGAAGTTTCCCCAATGATTTTGTTATGTTGTAAAGTTTGAGATCAGCAGAACCAGACAATGACTTAGGTCTCCTCTTGCTTCAATTCCAATTATAGTTTGTAAATGTTCTTTGAGGGAGGTGAAAGAGGAAAAATGAATAAATGAATTTTTCTTTTTGAAAATTCAATAAGTCTTGGACAAAACAAGTCACCCAAATAGGGAGAGCTGAACATCTGGCCCTTCTAGTTTATTGAAAATAAAATCAAACTAGAGTGCTCACTGTCTACTGAGGATGTCATGTTAATTCTCCACCCATCTTTGGTTTACATACTTTTTCAACCACCAAAAATGTGGTAGTTGTTTCCTCTACAGTCTTTCCAAGTAACACCCATTTGTTTGGGGGAAATGATGGGATATGATCAATCATGTGAAAATCAGATGACAATAGGGCAATGAGTCTGCCTTAGCCCTCTCTCTCCAAGAGCTTGAAAATTTGTATGGGATGGTCCACTCATTCTCTCACTTATTCACTCATCAATCAGACGTATTGAACCCTGTGCTAGGCTTCAGAAACTGAACTAAGTGCTAAGTATCAAACAAATAGAACAACATGGTCCTAGCTTCCTGCTTAATCATCATTGCTTAAGAGCAATCAACAGTTCGTGGGTAAGTGATTGAGAAGCCTGTTAGTATGGACGGTTTCTAGGAGTTAAGAAAACATAACTCTCACAAAAAAAATCCTAGACATTATCCTGATGATTAATCCATTCAATTTTCCAATGCTTCATTTTTATACCCTAGTGGGATATAAAAGGCTGATTTCATGTGACTAGGTGAGGCTACTCTGCCTCAGCAAAATATACAAATGAGCAAGGTGAGTTGAACTGTAAATTAAAGAAATGGATCTGGTGCCTTGGCTCCTCTGCTGGGCTGGCTGGACCTTGCTGGAGTTGGGCTGCAGAGCTCCACAAGCCCGGGTGTTTGACTGGTTACCATGGCCATGAGGTAGGGAAGGAGGCCCAGGAGCACACTGGGCATAGACAGAAGAAAATCAGCCTAGTGAATCCGTGCTGCTGAGATAATCACAGATATTAGGGGTCAGGAACCTTCTCTTCTTCTCAGTCCAGTTCTTGTTTCTTGCACAAAGCAGCTGAAAATGGTTTGCATTGGCCTGAGCCAACCTGGGTATTAAGTTGCAAGTAGAGACTCAGGGATTAGGGCCATTTCACATGCCACACCTGTTCCCAGCCACATGGGCCTTAGGTTTGTTCATCCTTCTCTGCACGGACCATGCTATCTCTCAACAATGATTTGCACAGTGCCAGGAAGGCCCCTAAAGCTGGGAAATGCCCCAGATCAGAATGAATTCATCACTGATGGCATTCAGCCTTTTCTCCCCAGTTCCTGTTGCCAGCAAGTCTTGCTCTCCTAGCCAGGACCTCTGTTAGGCTCCAGATACAGGGGACTCCCAACCTGCCACACTGCACACACCCTTCACTTTAGTTAATTTAAAGTCGGGCTAGAACTTTCCTGAAGAGCTCTTATTTTAAAAAACCCTGGGAGCACAAAGAAGAGAAATAGATGAGTGCAATAATGCTACACATTTGTATAGCACTTTGCAGTTTACAAAGCACTTGCACATTCATTACCTCATTTACCCAGCATGGATTCCTTCCCCTGACTTAAGTAAGGCCTAGCCAGAGACAGGCAGGGGCTCCCCGGGGAGTTTTCTCCATCTCTGCCACTCTCTGAATCCATCTAGACAACACTGTCAGGCCAGATAGGGTCCTAATAGTCCCCCCAAAAATGCAATTCCTGGTCACAGCTCTGATTTTCCCCTTCCCCAGCTGGCCCACCTCTCTTCTGAAGGCTGCTTCTGGAAGTATTCCAACTAGCTTCTAATGGTGATTCTAAGCATCAAGGGAAGTCATTTCTTATTTCTGGGACAGTACTGGGTTCCATCACTCTCAACTTCTTTTTGGAGAATAACAATAGCTAACACTCCAAGAGCACTTTCTGGGTACCAGGCACTGCGTTTCACATGTATTTTCTCATTTCCTCCTCCTCCTGAAAACCACCAGGTGGATGGTGTGATCTCCCCTTTATAGTTGACAGAAGTAATGAATGGATTGGGTGGGATGTAGACATGAGATGGAGCCCATTTTCTTCACTGAGTCTTTGCTCTATGGACACATGTATTTGCGACGCCTTTCCCAAGCTCTTCCCATATGGCCAGACACAGCCACAGGACGCAAGGGTAAATCAGGCTATGTTCTGACATGGGCTGGCAGGTCACCACCAGCCTGCTATTGACAATATAGTGTAATAAGTGATAACTCAAAGGCCAGAGCCCTGTGTAGGGCCTGAGAAAATGCCCAGGGGGCATGATATCAGTTAGGAAGTGAGGAGGATTGCCCAGTGGACAGAGCAACAGATGCAAGGGTTTGGAATTAGAGACCAGACACATCTGAGAAATGCAAAACACTCAATGTCACTGGTCAGGTAGAGCACAGTGAGTTGTATATTGGCTTAAGAGAACTGGGATTAATCCTGAAATCTCTAAAGCACTATTGATAGGTTTTAAGCAGAGACATTATACAAAAGAGACTTTTCCCTGAAGTCAATTTTTAAACTAAGTCCCTGCTTCACATCTTGTTTTTCTGTGGTTGCCTCTTTCCAGTAAAAATGAGTTCTAATGGAGAACTTGTTAAGTAAGGTTCTCTGGTTGCTAATTAGCTCTATAGAGAGAGAGGTGAGATGATATTTCCCATCCTGTGCTCTTTTCTCTCTTTCCCCTACTAGAGACTTGGGGAGCTTAAACTGTTTGGGTCCAACATGCTGATAGCGAAGTCCAGGCACATGTCTCTGAATGCTTATAGATTCATTTCTTCTGGATGTACCTTTACATTGGTTGCCTACATACAATAGTCACCTGCTGTCCACACAGTGCTGTCAGAGTTTACAAATCGCACACCACTGTCAAAACCCTGTTTGTCAGACACTAAAGGGCTTGTGTTACCACTGACCTTGCTGCCTACATGGCATCTGCTCTTGCCTACACCACTGGGAAATGCCGGACAGGACCAGGGCCAGGCTTGCAGCAACCTGGACACTGGCACCCACTTGCCCTCAAGAAGAACTATTTGTTCAGCTCAGCATGTGATTGCAGCAGGCACAGGCATGGACAAGTGAGGGAGGAAAGGACCTTGGCAGGCCATCCAGGTCCACCAATTCAACTCTGGGGATTGATAGCCAGTTCCTTCTTGTATCTGGGATTGTATCTTATGTTAGTTCAAACTCTCCATAGCCCACAGCTTGCAGCATGTATGTGAACTTGTCTTTGGCCATCCTACTATTCACAACCAGAGTGCTTCTTGGATTCCACAGATGGGTGAGGCCTCCCTAACTGGGCTCTGAGTAGTTTGTGCTACGATCTGGCCATTAGACATCAAGACAATGAACATGCCTTCTTTGGGGTGGACCTTTTACCCCTGGTCCAAGATAGACTGGAACAGATTGTGCTGAGAATCATGCACAATTGTACGGAGTGGTGGGCACACTGCTTTCATCAGATCCCAGAAGGGATCCACAGTCCCCCAAAAGGTTAATAAGCCCTGGTTTGGAAGGTGATGGCTAATGTGCACACATCGACCCTATTGCAAACCTCCCAGTCCAAGGCCAGCCTTGCCCACAGGGGGTCTGTCCAATCACATCCAGTTGACCCAACTAATGCAAACACGGCAATAATTTATTTCAGTTCAAAGAAATGCAAATTGGGTTAATATCCCTTTCTCTGAACCATCACACATTCAATGTAAACTAATTCATTTCCACAGCAGTGAATTTTTCTAGAAACAAATGATACTCTGTTCTGTACAATTCAAACTAGCACATTTTTTAATGCAACAAACATTTATAAACCACCCATCCCTCCTCCTTTCCCTCCTTCCTAAAAATACCCATTGCAGCACTGACTTCGAGCCTACAGCCTGTCATCCCAAACTGCTGTATTGTATTTATATAATGGGACCGTTTCAATCCCAGTCATCAAATTATCCTGTTTATTATTATCCCCATTTTACAGATAAAAGAACTAGGACAGCGGGAGTTCAGCTGACCTGACAGCCCCAAGCCCCAGAGCAGGGTTAGAGTGGAAAAGATGCATTTCTAAGCTGCCACAGCCGGGGAAGAGCAGAGGCATTCTAGCTGGGTTGTGCATCTAGAGAAAGCAATCACTTTAGGGGTGACCATGCGGTTTGTTTCTTCCCATAGGCAAGGGACAGTGCAGAGATAACCCAGCCCGGACACATGATAAGGGGCCTCCTCAGCCACTCCCTGCTCCCCTCAGTCATTCTGGACAGGTTTGGGTAACGACATGCAAAAGCAAAGGGGAAGTTCTACAGAGATGCAGTCACTTGGGACTAGCCTGGCGATCTGGAGCCACTGGGTTTTGCAACAGTGTCAAAGAAACCTGAACCCTCGGCATACAGAGCTTGTCCTCCCCCAGCCAGCACCTTCCATGGGCCTTTCCCCTCACCAGATAGATATCCAGGCCTCCTACTGTAGCTTGTGTGTTTGGCTATGGACAGCAGGCCATGTGGGCATCCCCCCTATACCCACATATTCCCCAACTAACAAAGGTTGCCATGTTTCCACTTCATGAAAATGTGACAACAGTATGCATTTGGTAGAAACTATATTTCAAATAGGGAATTTTGATCTTTTCCTAGCTAGCGATGTGGGTCCAATCATCTTGCAATGCTGGGTGATGGCAGTGATCCCCAGCTCACAGGCAACTGTGGGAGCACTAGGGAAAACAGCCCACACAGCAGGACTTTGCATGTCCTACTTCCTTTATCTGTAAAATGGGGGTAATAATCAACAGGATAATCCGATGACTGGGATTGAATGGGTCCCCTTACGTAAATACAACCCAGCCTTTGGGAATGACAATCTACGCTGTCTACAGTGCACTGTGTTGCCAAGAAAGAATGCTGAGTATCAAATGCATTTTTGTATTACAATATCAAGTGCACCTTTGACTTATATTATTTCTAACTTATGGTGGGTTTATTGGGACTAGCTCCATGGTAAGTTAAGGACCATCTGTACACCCAAAATTTCATTAGCTTATTGGGAGCACATAGATCTTAATTTAAAGAACTGAACTCAAGGGGGCAGGATTGTTTGTGGACCCTTCCAATACAATGAGAGAGTAATCTGGAGACTTCATTCTGGTGCCTGTCAAGGTGCCATATCCAGTTAAGTCTCCTACCCAAGAGCTCTCAATGATCTGTCCGGCTGTGGGTTCCAACTGCCTTAGACCCCACATCTGTACCCAAGTGCAACCCTGCAGAGCCCCAGTTTGAGGTCCCCTGACACTTTGGCCTCCATGGGGTCAGCCAGAGGCTGCGCCAGATCCACCATCTCAGCACTGTCCCGCAGCAGGACGAATTATTAATAAACACGCAGCTTCGAGCATTTGCTCACGATTGTTTGATATTTCAGTTTTCAGTAATTTTCTCAGTTAATAATTTATTAAATGGATTATTTGTCATTTCAATTTATTAAAAATTGATAAAGGGCTCATTTCTTTTTTCCCAAGCTAGGACATAGGGAGAGCTATACAGGCCAGAGTACAAATTAAAGGCTCCCTGCTTCCTTCTCTTCTCCCATCCCTGCCAGTATCGGCCCTGTGGACACCCTTGGGTACCTTCCCTGGCATTCCCACACTGAGCTCATGTGATGAGACTGGAGAGGCATGCCCCACCCACACCCAGGTGCTGCCACCACTCTGAATGGTGGCTTCTTATTTCAGCTAATCCCCCAACCAAGCAGGAGGCAAGCTCAGGCCCTACTGCTGCCTGGCTCAGCAAGGAGAAGGTTTCACCAGTTCGCTCAGCCTGCTACAGACTGCAAGGTCCCGACCTGAGGTGGGGCTGCATGTTAAGGATGAGGCTGGGGTGCAGTGGGCCTCCAAACACTGATGCTGGGAGGAAGGAGGTATTTAAAGCAGTGAAAGAACACACTCAACATGGCTGCCTCTCTCCCCAGCCCTCCCATTGTGATTTCACGGCTTTTATAGTCTAATCATGGTCCTGCCTGTGTTTACAGAACAGGCACACAGAGACCGTTGAGGGGAAAGATATAACCAAGACGCTCTCCTGATCCTTCCCCTCTCCTCTCTTCTCCCTGACCTGCTTCCTCTGCCTCACTGTAGCCCACCGGCCATTATCTGTTCCCTCGCTCGCTCTCTCTCTCTTCACTCTCTTTCCATATCCACAGCCTTTCTCTGTTTCTGTCCTCTTCCTCATTCTCCATTCATTTATTCCTTATACTCTCTTCACCCACCCCTCATCTTTCTCCCATTTGCTTCCTTGCCTCTCTGGCCCTTCTTCCCCCATAGCCTAGACCCTAAGCCTGCGGGAATACCTGGATTCCCCTGTCTGTGAACTTGATAGGGGAGAGGCCTCATTGAAGCGTCTGTGGAGCTTCTTTACCAGTGTCCTGGGAACACTGCGGCTCTGCAGTTGTTTCCAGGCTGAGCTTAGCCCTGGGGCCATCCCACAAGCATGGGTCCCAAACTCAGCTCCCAGAGTGCCCACCCAACCACAGTCTAAAAAGGAAAAACAACCTCAGTGCCTTTAGGACCAAAGACGGTGCAAATGAAGGTCCACGCAGCTCCTGCAGAATCACAAAGGGCAGAGGGAAGGGAAAAGAAGAAGCCACAGTAGGAGAGGCGGGTGCCTGGAGGAGCCATCGCCCTCAAAGTCACTTTAGCCAAGAGCTTGTGGTCATCATTTTGTCATTTGTGTCTGGCTTCACAGGCTTCTTGAGGTCCCATGTATCATTGTTTTCCAGAGCACTTTTCCCGGGATGAGTTTAATGGCCTTATAAAAGTCACATTGTGCACAAATTGGGAAGTTTCTGAAGCACCGCGCAGGCTCTCATGCATATACACTCACGAAGTTCCCACCGCCAAGCAGGGAAGGCAATTCAAGGCACAAAAACATCCTTGGGTAAATTACTTCCTATTAGTATGTCACATATTTCTTAGATACGACTGTAGTTCCAGGAGGTGACAGCAGCAGTTGACAATAAAACTTTGCACTCTTTTTTATTTATATTTTCCCTGCCTTTCTATTTTGTTTGTTGTATTTTTTTTTCTTTCCCCTCTAAGTTACATAAGAGTACATTGAGCTTGAGCTTGTCATGCCCTGGCTCTGGTGAAACAATGCCCCTGGGGTTTGTCGGGACCCCCTCTCTATGGGGTTGTCCAAAAAGACATCTAACTTCAAGTAGCATGGTGGAGCTTCAGAGGGAGTCCCAGCTTCAGTTAGATAAGAGGCCTGGCGTGGGGCTCCTATAATCCAGGAATTTGGATTCCCTGCTAGCCACAGCTTCCTGCCTCTCTTCAGATTCATAATTCTCCACTCAACAATTGTCATGTGCCTAGATCAGAGCTAGATGGTCCAGAGGAGAGAGAAGGAAGGAGTTCATGATCTAGTTCCTGAATAAGTCCCATCCAGTAAAACAGTCTCCTCAAAAGAAGAGAGTACGTGGCAGGTGAGAAAGTGAGCTTGTTAATCTGAACATGCTCTAGGAGCTGTGTTGGACCAAGGTCAGGCTCAAAGAGTCTATGACCTCAAGCTAGGCATTCACAAACTGATAAAGGACAGTGCTACTGCTAGTAATAGGTAACAGACAGACATGAACAAAGGGAACATGGGGTTAAGGGGATAATTCTATAAACTGGGCCTTCTGTGTTGACCCCTACATGCTTTCTTTGAAAAAACAATTTACCTGTGACCCTGCCTGGCTTAAGCCAATAGGATATGCTACATTCCTCATCAAATAGCCTGTTAACTTTAGGTGAAATGCAGGCCCAAAAGCTGCTACCCTGGGAAATAAGAAGAAAACAAGCTACTCTGGAGAGGGTGGGGGTAATTTTTGTGACCTTTACACATACCAGATTATGGACTCAAGGAGACAGGATAATTAAAAACAAAGACCCCCACCCCACCCCACCCGCCTGCAACCATAAAATCTGTAAGAACAAGTTCCAATAAGATGCAGTCAGCATGAGTCAAAGTGACCTAGAGTGGCCTTGGATCTTTAGCATGTCTTTTAATACTAAAATCTCCCCTCCATGGGTTAAGACCATGTACAGTGGGGACTTGAAATTCTGATGCGGTCCTGCTTTCAGACAGAAGTCAAGCAGCTGTGGAGCTTCAGAACTCTTAGGAAACTTCCCTGGAACCCCCAATAAAACTGGAAGACAGGAAGAGCATGTCATATTTCTACTCTCTAAGAGGACTTACTCTCTCCCTTGAAAGTGTCCCCTTTTCCTTTTTCCTAAATAAATTTGTGCCTGCCACCCTGAGAAATTCATATGAAATCTTTCCGGCATGATCACAAGAACCAGTGAGTGAGGACATCTGCAGTTGCTTGAAATCCACAGATAACCTTGATCTGTAACACTAGGAAGGGACGCCATTTCATCTTTGGAAAAATGAGGTTTTCCCTTTGGCTGTTGTTTGCAAGCACCATGGCACCTTGGCATTTATCAAATCTGTCTGAATGAAAAAGGAAATCCCTGGGGAGAGTTTCTAGTAGGATATTGAGACTTCCATACAAAAGTTTTCTCTCCATTGTTCAAAGAACTTAAAAAGTCCCTCAAGCAAGTGGATGTGTCCACTTTTCCAGCCTTTGGTCTGAGCGGGAAACATGCAAGGACCTCTAACTTATGCTAAAATTCTGAACATTGCACCTTAGCTGCTTAACTGCAGCTCTAGACCCCATTAGAGGAAGACAGAAAAGCCCTTCATGCTGTAGGACAGAGATGCCCTAAACATCAAGAGGATGGCCTTAGGCATCTCTCTGTCATCCAACAAGGGGCCAAGCATTTCCTGTCTTCTCACCTCATAGCCTAGTCCCTTCTCCCACATCCTGGAGGATTAAGAACACCAACTTAGTCTTGTGGGGGGATGAAGCCTCATCTGGCTCCATTCTTCCCTTTTCTCTCCCAACCACAAGAGCTTGAGTCCTGTGCTCCTCAATCCAAGTTCACAGCAGTTGAGCAAATGGCGGCCCCTTTGCCTGCTCCCTCCTGGGAGCACCCAGCTCATTTTCATCTTCAGACTCTCAAGTCTAAACAGGCACCCTGCTCACGTTTAAGGCTGAAGAAAAGATTTGTTTTTTCTTCCTGGAGTGTTTCAGCCCTGCCCCTATTATGAGAATCCAGATTCTGGAAAAAAAAATCAGAACCAGAATATTCAAATGGAGTTCATGTCTACTGACGAGGTCAATAAGATAGCCCTTTGAAGAAAGTTGCTCTGTGTTTATAGTAAAAGAGATCATTTGTTCTATAACTGGGCAAAGAAACAGTGACAGATTAAGTAATAAGAGGCAGAGGAGGGAAGAAACATTGTTTTGTGCAAATACTATAATATTGGGAATTCTGTTATTTTTAAGTTTTCAGCTAAAATTTTCAATACTGCCTTAGAAGTCATTGAAATCATGGAGAAAGTGTGCCACTAAAAAGTTAAAAAAAAAATTATCAGATCAACTCTCTAATTGTGAACTGCCTTGTGCACCACCACCCCCCCCCCTTTTATTTCTTTTTTTGGTCAGTGTACATACATCTTGAATATTTTAGGACTCTTTGGACCTCAATTCTCTAACACTTATAATTCAAAATTGCATCTCCCCCTGCCTTCTCCCAGGACTCTTAATTTCGCTTCTCTCTCTAGCATTATTTATTTAAGCCTCCTAACTGTATTATTTATTTTAACACCATATCTGTATTATTTATTTTACTGTAGCTCCATAACAATATTATTTAAGTCTATAAAATAAAGCTTTCTCCCTTGAACTCTCTGTGCAAAATAAAATTGTATTGTACTGAAACATTCTTTGAAATGCCCTTCTTTTCTACCACTGGATAATAATAATAATAATACTT
Source organism: Spermophilus citellus (assembly GCF_964194105.1). Lineage (NCBI taxonomy): Eukaryota > Metazoa > Chordata > Mammalia > Rodentia > Sciuridae > Spermophilus > Spermophilus citellus. The sequence goes on along the minus strand of NC_138198.1, from coordinate 95,790,138 downwards.
TGCATTTATATAGTACCTTTCATCCTGGGATTATTTAAGTCTGCAAAAGCAGTTTGTCTGAATTCTGTATGCAAAAATCAAGTTGTATGATAATATTCTTTGAGATGCTCCTTATTTCTCACCACTTGCTGGCACAAAAATGCTCTGTCTTTGTGCAGCACTCTTACCTAGGAATTCCAAAGTGGCTCTCTCAATGATGCTCATCTACTTAGAAATGACTAAGTAAATATCACCCCCCCCCTTTTTCTGAGTGTTGAAAAAGGAGCAGTAAGATGATTCCCATAGGCAAGAAATATGTGTAAGTGAGAGAGTATCAGAGGAAAGATTTCCACCACCCCACAAGACTCTTCTCTACCATTGGAACAGCTCCCTGAGTCTCCCACTTCTGGTCCATCTGTTTATAGCAAAGAAACATGGAGCTCTGGAGCTGGAGCTACTGGTTTAAATCCACTTACTCCTGAGTGGTACATCTTGGAAAAAATCCCTTCCTTCCTGAAACCTTTATTTGTTCATCTTTACTCAGCTTCTTCCCGCACACTGGGGAAGTCCAGGCCTCTCCCAAACTGAGCTGGTCCTTTCCACTCCTAGCCACTAGTCCATCCTTAATTGACTCTAGGTCCATCTTTGGAAAGAGCATCTTAGTTAGTTCAGGCTAATGGACTCAGAGTCTTATAAACAACAAATATTTATTTCTCTCAGTTCTGGAGGCTGGGAAGTCCAAGATCAAGGTGCCAGCAGATTCTTTGTCTGATAAGGGCTCATTTCCTGAATCATAAATGGGTAGGAGGGACACTAATCCCTTCAACTCCCAAGAGGTCCTGCTTTCCATCACATTGGAGATAGGATTTATTTCTACATGTCAATTTTGAGGCCACTCAAACTATAGTAAAAAAGCAAATAAATAATGGCCCCTTACATTTTCCAATAATGGCAGTCAGTATCTGTCATTTTCTTTTTGGACAGCCTTGGATCTTAAGTTCCAAGCCACATACCCTGGAGCTGGATCACATGTTATTTTTGCCATTTTTTAACTGCCTCTTGTGAATGAAATTTTATTTATTGTTTGATTCATTCATCAAATCTTTATTGAGTATCTACTATATATGGAGCACTCTTTTTGACCCTAGGGAGAGAGCCATGCACCAAACCGTCAAAAACAATCTCAGAGCTTAAAATCTTGTGGGAATATATAACCACCACTAGATCAGTAAAACTAAGCCGTAGCATGACTCACACCTTCTTCCTCTGAAAAGCACTGAACAGAGCTTGGCATACACAGCAGGGGAGCCAAAGAGACTTTCTACCTGATTTTTAAAATATTAATGATGAGGAGATACACGACTTCAAAATAATTTTAACAATTTTCTCCAGTTTCAAAAAACATTTTTAGAAAGTTGCCTTTAGCTTCAAACTGGTTGTTAAGTCCCTAACTACCCTTATGATGTTTTATGCAATCAATGTAACTCTTTCCAGAAGTACATCCCTGGGAATGGGATAGTCCATTAGATGGGCTGGTATCTTTTGGTGTCTGGGGGAAACAATGAGAGTCATTCAAAGGGCCAGCACTGTGCCTAGGCAGTAATGGCAGCTAAATAAATCACATGGAAGCATCCTTTTCCTTCCAGGGGTTCTGATTCTAAAGTCATTTGATATTTGAGAGGCTGAAATATTTGGGCTGATGAAAAAGAGCTGTCTGATCTCTCCAGAAAGTTCCCTCCTTGAGAAGACACTGGAGCACAGAGCAGAGAGCCTGTCTCTTCTGAGATTAGTGTACTATCCCCAAGCACTTTGCAGCTTAGCTGGAGTTACGACATGCCACAGCATTGAGTTCTGGCACCCATCCCTTGTACAGATAAACCGTTTCACCTTCATTTGTTCTCTTAACCCTCACTCCGTGCCTCCCACCCCACCCTGCCATCTATTATATTCTCTGAATGCTATATATTGTAACTAATCCCAGCGTGATTTAGTACTTCACATTCTTCCTCAGGTTGTTTCACCTTAATCCATTTGCAGGACAATGTTCCTTGTCTTATCAAGAGGTATCCACAGGAGGAAGTGTAGTAGATCCTCAATAAATATTATTTTCATATCTTTTGGTTTGATCATGCAGGTTGGATGAAGCAACTATAATTAACCCTTATTTTAACAGATCAGCAAGAGAGATTGGCCCACTCCCAAGCTCCCCTGATTTCTAGCCCATCCTATGTAAAGCTACATATTGTGTGGGGTTCCTGAGCACCTTCTCTGCCTATAATTATGATGGGCATTGAAGATACATTAGGGAACAAGTCACATTTCCCTATATACAAGGACCACAGTCTAGCTGGGGAGATAAAAAGAAAAGAAACAAACAAAAAATGTTGCATGGAAGTTTCATAGGGTAACATCAGGGCCTCACAGAGTTCACCTAACACAATCATACCAGGGCAAAAATGCTTTTGTACACAGTGACCCTGACAGAGCTGTGTAAAAAAAAAAAAAAAAAAAACAGGGTACATTCAGGCAGAGGGTCCTAAGGCAAGCAGAGAATGTTCAGAGGCTGAAATATTTGGGCTAAAGTTTCTAGAGCCAAGGGCCAGATCCTGAAGGATCATTCAAGTCCCACTAAAGAATTGGGACATTGCTGTGAGAATACCAGGAAAATATTGGAGATGTTGCAATTGATTAATCAGAGAAGTAACTTGACCCAACACAAAGAAAGGTCCAATGAGGGCAGAAGTGGACGCTAGAAAGGAAGACAGAGGAATGAGAGATAAACCCTCAAAACAAATGAGAGGAAATGTGTTGAAGAAATATTTGTTTAAAATGTTTCTAAATTGATCTTATAAGTAGAAACCCCTATAGAAGTCCACAAAAGCAACTGTTGAGAGCTGATATATGAATTCAGCAAAGTTGCCGAATACAAAATCAACACACTTCTATACCCTAACAATGAACAATCAGTTACATTTCTAGACACTAACAAAGAACAATCCAAAAAGCAAAAAAGAAAACCATTCCATTTATAAAAACACCAAAAAGGAATTTTTTAAAAGTTAGTTATGAACTGAACCAAGAAGACAAAAGACTTAGACACTGGAATCTACAAAATACTGCTGAAAGAAATTAAGGAAGACTGCAAAGAATGGAAAGACGTCCCATAGTCATAGATCAGAAACCTTAATATTGTTAACATGTGAAATACTACCCCAAGTGTCTATAGATTTAATAGGATCCCTCTTAAACCCTCAATAGAACTTTTTGCAGAAATAGAAAACTCTATTTCAAATTTCATATAAAATCTCAAGGAATCCCAAATAGCCAGAGCATTGTTGAAAAGGAACAAAATTGGAGGCCTTATAGTTGCTGATTTCAAAACTTACTACATAACTACAAGAAGACAGCACATCTTCCTGAAACATCTGGAGATCAGATGAGAGGGGAAGTGTATGAAGGAAGTTTGGGGATAGTCAGTGGCCCTCATCAGCAAGGGGGCTGGTGGGGCTCAGCCTCCTCCCCCAACCTACTCTTTTGTTCCTGGAGGCAAAGTTTGAAGATAAGTGCCTGGGTCCATTTGCATAAGTACCCTCCTGTAGAAGAATGGAGTCAGTGAAACATACCCATGGACTAGAGTAGATCTGGCTGAGGCCAAATGGAATAAAAGGAGAGAAAGGTCCCTGGAAAAAAGCAAAAGGACTCTACTGGGAGAGAGCCTGAACTCTATTTTAGGGCTGTATTGGCTCAGGGGAGAGTACTTTGGAAGGGAAAGGGCAGCTTGCTGATGCAGGTCCTCTTGCCAACTCATTCTCCCTGTTGCAGACACAGGGGAGGAAAGAAGGGTTGTGATGGCTGGGACCCGTCACCCCTTGCTGTAGGCTGCCTCCGTCTGCCTGGTGAAGAGGTATTCTCGATCACACATCTGGGAAGCCCATCACTGGGCAATTTTAAGACCCTACTGTATGTACCTAGAATCAGAGAAACAGCAAAGTAGACTGAATCTGCCCTCCAGAGTTCCAGGTAAAGGCTGAATCTTTTATAACAAGTGTAATTTAACATTGCTATTGAAAGCAGCAGAGCTTTTCCTAAAACCCTCCAGATGCTTCAGGAAGATACACCAACTTTCTTCCCAAGGAGAAAGCATGGCTTTACCCAAGTCCCTTGGCCTAGCCTGAGAACACATCAGCCTCTGTTTCAGCAGTGCAGGTCTAACAGAGGGAAGATCAAATGCCAGTGGGTCTCTTCCTCTGGTGCAGCCTCCACCACGTCACCTCAGGCAGTGTGGACCTTTAACTAATGAGAGATCTTTTCAGCAGAGCATCCCTAGACATAGTCCCACTGCCACTGTAGAAATCCAATCAAATTCCTCTCCTGACCAAAGAGATAATTCTCCTCTGGATCCAGGTAGAATCAGGAAACATGACACACGATGGAAAGTAAAAATATGGGGCTTCTCAGTGCATTCATGGGGCCTTCGCACCAGGCAGACCCATGGTGTGTGCCACCAGATTCTGAAACCCAGCAGACAGGTGCTGGCTGCCAGCGGGGGCCACAAGGCAGCCCAGGTGTGACTTTCTGAAGAGCTGGGTTCAGAATCGATTAAGCAGCAGGGCTATTTATTGACCACTTTAGATTCCATAGAAAAGGGAAAAAAGATAATCCACCACGAAAATGAAATCCTGTCAGTAACCCCAATAGGCTTGCCCACCAACTAACGAGAACAAGGTAAATTTGAGCTCAATTTACTCAGATGGATAATAAAACTTTCAATTATGGTTGCATTATTTGTTGCTATATGGTTGAAAGATTAGGTGACAATATGCAAAAAATAGTTTCTTCATATTATAATATTTAGTAATGTCATTTTATTTTTTATATGTTTCATTAAATTGTTTTGTGGCTTTATTATCTACCCAGATGCACAGCCCAGAAATACAATTATTCAGATTTAGAAGCAATAAAATTTGGCATACATTTTCTCGTATTCAGAATTCCTGCATGTTAAAAAGAAATTATAGCATTCTTCCCACATTGCACCGCTCTGAGGCCCTTACAGACCCATTCATTAACCAAAGACATTACAGAAAGCACACCATTTAGGTTAAAGGGCCCTTCAGATAACAGATATGCATGCATGAAGCAAATATTTCACTGTAGCCCCGCCTTTTGATTATGACAATAATAGAGGCAAACGGATACGCGTTTGCTGTAATGTGCTGCTCAATGATGGATCCATTGAGTGGCGAAAACTCAGATTGCAAAGCAGCACACAGAGAAAGCATTATGACAACAAAACCTATCTCTGTAGCTATCGGGAAGTGGGAGTTTTACTATTTGGAGAAAAATGAAGGGCTCCTGGAAACTTGTATTTCAGACAAGCTCTATAAGATGTAAGAATCCTGAACATACTTTGGCTGCCCATGGAGTGGTGGGGGTAGACAGGTGGGAGTTGAGGGACTGTGGCATCTTCTGCCCTAAAATATGCTTCCATTGACAAGTCGAACAATCAACAGAATCCCTTTGTTAAACTGCAAAGATATACCTTAGGAATATATATTCACCGTTGGAACCCTAGCATATGTTTAACATATAATTACTCAGGTTCATAGAAATGAACCAGCAGATACATCAAAGAAATTCACATAAAGCTATGTGAAGAGTTGGTTTTGTTTTAGAGATGGTTTTAAGGGGAAAGAGGTATCAGAGAGGGATAAGAGGGTGCAAAATTTGACCTTATGCACTAAATATAGGAAAAGATATGTTGCAAATTGAAAAATACGTATGTGGCATACATACAGGTTGAACATCCCTAATCCAAAAATCTGAAATCCAACGTGCTACAGAATCTGAAACCTTTTGTGCACCAATTTGATACCTCAAGTGGAGAATTCTACACCATGAATCTTCATGTCATGCACAAAATTATTAAATGTATTATATAAAATTATCTTCCGATTATGTGTTTAAAGTGTATATGAAACACACAAAAAAATTTGTGTTTAGACTTGGGTCCCACACACACGATATCTCTATGTATATACAAATATTCCAAAATCAGAAAATATACAAAATTCAAAACTCTTCTGACCCCAAGCATTTTGGATAATGAATGCTCAATCTGTACAACAACCCCTGCCCCAAAAAGAGATCAGTAAGAAAAACAAAGATGACCATAAATCCATAAGAAAGAAGCAAATAAAATGATGGAAAGGGACAGAAAACATGAGTAACCATTTCTCAGAAAATTCCTATAGCCAATAAACATTTGAGGAAATATCAGGAAAATGCACAGTGAGATGTCTTTGATGCCTAATTGATTGCCAGAATTAAGAAAAATTATATCATGAAGTGGCTATAGATAACAGAGATACACAGAACTGCCAGCAGGAAAGAAAACTGGTGAAACTTCATTGGAAAAGAACTTGACATTATCTCATAAACTTAAAAACAGATAAATATTCTATAACTTGCATATTCCACTTCCAAGTATTAAACTTAAGAAAAACTCCAACATGTATGCACAAGAAGTCCAAAAGAATTCAGAACAGTATTAGTCCTAATTTCATAAACCTGGAAATATTCCAAATGGGTAAGTTCTAAGTGTATTCCACAATAAAATATTGTGAGACACTCAAAACTAATGAAGTGCATCTATACACAACATTGTGACTGACTCCTAGAAATACAATAATATTGAAAAAAGTCAGTTCCAGGAGACTACAAGCAATGTGCTTTTCCTTTTCTAAAATATTAAAAATAACTAACCAAGCAATATAATGTCAGGAGTGCACACACACAGTAAAACTATATTTTAAAGCAGATGATGAGCACAAGATTCAGAAAAGTGACTCACTCTCCTTGGGGGTATCAAGAGATGAGCTAGAGAAGCAGCAAAGAAGAGTAGGCAAATCATGCCAGTCCCTGGTTCCTGTGGCAGACTGTGCCTTTGTGACATAAGCACCCACACTTACAAGGCAAAGAAACCACTTACAGACAGTGACGGGGTGTGCCAGGGACCAAAGATTCTAGGCATTAAAAATACTACATAACTACTCAGCATTCAGATCCCTTTGGCATGCATGCATATATATATATATATATATATATATATATATATATATATATATATATATTTATTTCATCCAAACACACCAGAAAAATAATGAGTTGTTTCTAAATGGGCAAACAAAAATAATCAACTACTGGTAAAATTATAAGAAGAAACAAATTAGACATCCTGCAATGAAAGTTTTGCTTATCAAAAGGACTGGGGAGGGTGGAATAGCACAGGGGCATAGAGGAATAATGACCCAGCTCACATAACTTACTTGCAGGATAAGGTTCCCATGGAAGGAAAGCCACAGAAGAAGGTGAGTGAAGGCTTAAAGGAGAAAGGACACCATCCAGTGTGATGGCCCTCAACTGTGCCTGCTACAGAAGGCATCCTGGTGAGTTTAAAACATCCCCAGGTGTTACCAGTGTGTCAACAAGACCCAGAACCCCTGCTCCTGTGGGAAAGCATTAGGTTGGAAGTCGGAGTACCTTGGGATGTTCTAGTCTCATCTCTTCCATGACCTAGAGAAACTTAATAAATAATAAATAAATTTAATAAATCTATCTCCCTGAACCTCCCTTTCCTAAACCTTCCTTTTTTAAAGTGGATGATGTCCCAGGTAAGAAGCAAGGGCAAAAGACCCCCATAGACTAATTTCTTGATCTCCTAATCCTATTTATATTTTGGGTAGAAAAAATGGTAATCTCAGCAAAAAGGACTTCGCTGGCATCAGTCCAGGAGCAGGAAACTGAACAAGTCATCAGTTTCATGGCTGGGTGATTAGCTATTGCCTAGAGGCAGTACAGTCTAGTGGTTAAAAGCAGGATGCTGGGAACTTCCGATCCAGATGGCTCCATGAATTCTCATTCTTAAAAACCCTCTCTTCTATAAACAGTGAAAATTTTGAAAGATTTTTTAAAAATCCAAAAAAAAAAAAAAAAGAAAACATAGCCAATCTCCAAAACAAGGTATCAATTGCTGTGGGCCAGAAAAAGAATAGATAATCAAGGGATTGAATAGACCTATGGATCTTCTGAACCTCAAAGCTGGAGGCAGGAATTGTAGTCCTAAAATTCAGCTTCTGCAGGTTGACAGAGATCCAAGGAGTCCAAAATGAAACAGGACGTGCATGAATCCAGGGCTGAGGCAGAGGTCCCATCTGAGTGGAAGGAGGCCAGAGGAAAGCAGTAGCTTGCAGACAAGGCAACAGTCCTAGGAAGAGACTGTGCAGTGAACAAAGAGAGCAAAGAAAAAAAGGCATGGAGGGAGGCTAGGAAATAAGGACAGCTGTAGAATCTGCAACTAGGAGGTACACAAGAGCTCCCAAATATGCATCTAGCTGGAAGCAGCACAAAATGTATATGAAGTGGAACGTTTCCTAGAAAAATATGTATCAGCAAAGTTGACTCAAGAAGAAATAGAGAGCCTGATTAAACTTTTGTGAAAAAATTGCTTCAGATATCAAAATCTTCTTCCCAAAAATTCATCAGATACAGACAGTCTTAAAGCTAACTTAGCAAATCTATAAGGAACAGATAATTCCTATCTTGTTTAAAATATCCAGGAGAAAGCAAAAGCAAGGAAAGGTAACCTCTCTAGCTTTATTGATATCAGAATATGACAAGGACAGTCCAGGTAATAAAATTATAGACATTCTTTTGAATACAGATATAAAATCCTAAATAAAATATGTGGGAACCAAGTCAGGAGAGTATTATTTGAAATATGACCAAATGCTTTTATCAAAGGAATGAATTTTTACTATAATATAAGGTAAAAGATAAATATTACACAACTTTCTCTATAGGCACACAAAAAGCAATTTTCTTCAATGTCTGGGCCAAGTAATAATATCAAGATTAAAAAAAAAAATAAGACAAGAATTGGAAAGGAATATTCAAAACTAGGTTTATTTGTATGTATGTGAAGCTAAAAGCATCTATCAATTAGAACAAATAATAAAGTTAAACATGCCATATGAAAAAAAATAACCTTTAAAAAACTAATAATGTTTCTATGCATCAAAATGCATGAATAAAAGAATCCCACTTGGAAAATCAAGAAAACTATAAAGTTGAATAAAACTAAAATATCTGGGTAAAAACTATATATAGAGAAAAAATTTAATTATTACCTAGAGTCATAAAATAACCTAAATAAATGAAAAGACATGCCATTTCCATGGTTGGGAAGACTTACAAATTAATACAGAAATTCAGTGTAATTATACAATTCAAATTTTGACAAGGTTTTTCATGGACTACATCATTGATCCTAAAATGCATGTGAAAGAATTAAAGGCCAAAATTACCTAAAGACAAAACTGAAGAATATGGGAAGAGATGTGTCCTGCCCACAAGTTTTATAATAAAGCAATAGTGTGGTACCAGCACAGCAATAAAAAAACAGGACAATGGAGCAGAACACAGAGTTTAGAAAAAGACATTTCATATAGCACAGAAACAGATCATAAACTGAGTGCCGTGGCACATGCCTGTAATCCCAGCAACTCCTGAGGCTAAAACAGGATGATTACCAGGTTCAAGGCCACAGCCAGCCTCAGCAACTTCGCCAATCCTAAGCAACTTACTAAGAACCTGTCTCAAAATACAAAATAAAAAGATTGGGGATATGGCTTTGTGGTAAAACACCCCTGGATTCAATTCCCAGTACCCCGAAGAAAACTTGCAATTCTCCTTCCTCAGTCTCTGGATTGGCTGGGATTACAGGAGTGTACCACTGCATCCAGCACATTTCAAAAAGACAAATATCTCAACTTCTTAAAAATGGCATATAATGCGAGTACAGCAGAATATTAAGATTGAATAAAATTGGATAATAAGTTACATGGTGTGTGTTATTCTCTGAAATTTCATGTGGTTGAAATATTTCAAAATAAATTTAAATAAAAATAAAAGCAGGGCTTTAGCATCAGACAGGCCTACTGTGTCAAGTTTGAGTTCTAATACTTACCAGCAACTATAAATGAGACCCTTGAACTTCCCAGCTATGGATCTCACTTCCCTTATCTGGAAAACTGAGCAGTTATAATAATACACACCTGTGAGTGGAGGCTTCGTACAGGATTTCACAGTAGCTAGTACCTAATAAAAGCTAGTTTGAGTTAATAATGTTATTAATTCCATTGTCTCCTATTCCTCTCTCACAGGTAATATACTTAAATCTACCCAAAACAAATGTCATATTGAGACTTTGACCTAGCTAACACAACACATGCTTCTGAGCAGTGTGTGTGATATGGTTGTTTCTAAGGAGGATGGGCAGCTACAGTCTTGGACAACTCTAAAGTATAGAAGTAATAAGAACTTGGTGTCCACACATCCATCAGAGTCCCCTAACAGCCCTAAAGCATCTACTCTCTGCCCTGACAACTCTGCAACTTCCTTCTTAGGTGTTAACCGATAACAAACGTGTTAATGAACATTCCTGGGTTTGAAGAGAGGTCTCAAAAATAAAATATTCTTCTGACTCAAAATACTGATATTAATGGCAGATGAATTCTGCCCTAAACTCCTTCAATCACACCAATTTCTTATAAAGTCATGTGCCCTTACTTCTAAACCAGTAATTTTTGCATTTACACACACACACACACACACACACACACACACACACAATTTTCTCACCCACCTCTGCTACTCATAATAAGTAGAGAAATCTAGAATAGGCTGATAATTTTATCCTGATATCATGTCGTGGTCTGCCAGATAAAGGTCTTGTCCCTGGAAGTACACACAGTCTCCCTGGAGAGGGACAATCATCCCTAGAGTCAATTATCCAAAGAGGTGGCAGGTTCCCGAAAGGCAGGCCTCGGGCAGGGAAGAGAATCTTATTTCTCTCAGAGCCTCATTTTATAGGCACTATTCTTCAAGGAGTCGAGATGCCTGGGGTGAGCTCCTGGGTAATCGATGCTGAAGAGATGCCCACCCTATGGAGACAGGCTGGCTGCTGGGACGGGCTGAATCCCATCACTTCCAGAGACCACACCACAGATTCTTCCCTGGGTTTGCTTCTCTGGCTTTGGCTATGGTTTGAATGTGGCTTTCTCCTTTGAAATTCTTACTGGAGTTTAATGACAATTGTGAGATATTAAGAGGGTAAAAATTTACTCCAACTACTGTTTAAAAGTGAGGCCTTTGGGACATGATTAAGATTAAATAAGATCATCTGGGTGAAGCTTCTGTGATTGGATTTTCATGATTAGATAAGAAGGGAGGCAGTGATCAGAGGCGCACATGCATACACATACACACACACACACACACACACACACGTGTATATACACACACACACACACACACACTCCCTCTCTCTTGCCATGTGATATCCTGCCACCCTGGGACTCTGCCAACAAGAAGACCATCACCAGATATGGCTTTTCAAGCTTGGGCCAGAACTGTGAGCCAAAACCAACTTCTTTTCTTTATAATTACCAGTCTGTGGTATTGTGTTATTAGCAACAGAAAATGAATGAAGATAGCTTACTTCCCAAGTCCTCAGTAAAGTATTGCCAGCCCTCTCATCCTGTGCCTATATTTGTCTCGTTAATGTGCATTTCTGTGTGGTAATTAATGATAGGTCCTCAAACACAAGCTCATTTTTATGTTTTTAACTCATAAAGTGAGACCAGGATTATAAAGAATATTTAAATATGGAGTTACATGTCTTCCTATAACTCATGCCCACAAATCCTCACAACCATCCCTTCTTCCAGTGGAGAGATATTTTTCCTTCTATTACCAACTACATCAACTCTGTCCATGTGACAAAGCACTCCATAATTTAGTGATTTGAAGTAACAATCATTTATTATAACTCATGATTATGTGGATTGGCAATCTGGGCTAGGCTCAGCAGGGTAGTTCTTCTACTGGACACCTCAGGGCTTACACCTATGGCTGCATAGGTCACAGGTATCATGGAGGCTGTTAGGTCTAGGATGGCCTCATTTCTCTGGCAGGCATTGGTGGCTGTCAGTTGGAGTGACCAAGGTGACTGGACCATACGTTTCCAGCAGGTTAACCCGAGTACAGTGACATTGTGATAGAACCGCAAAAGCAGACAACAAAGTACAATTGTTTATCAGGCATCTGTTGAAACCTTATCTGGTAATGTACCCTTGACTTAGAAAAAGCACGTGACCAAGCTCAGAGTATTTATACCAAGGTACTTTTATTTATACCAAGGTACAAATATGAAGAAAGGGATTATTAATCATCTGGATCTTATTTTTGTTAGAGTCTATAAACAAGTC